>NW_006159631.1:593530-606951 GCF_000334495.1 Tupaia belangeri chinensis
CCAGTTGGATCCTGCTCCTAAAGGCCCAGCTACTTCTGCCAGTATCTCATCTGTTGGAGGCTGAATTATCAGTAGAAAATCTTCATTCCCAGAAATATCTAGTTTGATGGAGCCATGTGGAGCCTTCTTCTGAAGGCCTGGCCTTTTCTTCCACAAGCTCGTATGCTGGATGCTAAATTATCAGTAGAAAATCTTCATTCCCTGAAATACCTACTTTGCAGGAGGTATGTGGAACCTTCTTTTGAAGACCTGGCCACTTCTGCTGATAGCTCATATGCTGGAGTCTGAGTTCTAAGTAGAAAATCTTCATTCCCTGAAATACCTACTTCACCAGATCCATGTGGAACATTCTCCTGAAGACCTGGCCTCTTTAGCTGCTAGCTCGTATGCTGGAGGCTGAATTATCAGTAGAAAATCTACATTCCCTGAAATACCTATTACGCCAGAGACATGTGGAACTTTTTTCTGAAGGCCTGGCCTCTTCTGCTGCTATCTCGTTTGCTGGAGGATAAAATATCATTAGAAAATATTCAATCCTGGTAATTCCTTGTTCGTGGGAGCCACATGGAACCTTCTTCTGAAGGCTTGGCCTATTCTGAGGCTAGGTGATTTGCTGGAGTCTGAATTATCAGTAGAAATTCCTCATTCCCTGTAATAAATAGTTCTCCAGGGCCATATTGAACCTTCTTCTGAAGGTCTGGCCTCTTCTGCCACAATCTCCTTTGCTAGAGACTGAATTATGAGAGGAAAATCTTAATTCCCTGAAATACCTAGTTCATTGCAGCCTTGTGTAATGTTCTTCTGATTTCCTGGCCTGTTTTGCTGCTAGGTCATTTGCTGGACTCTGAATTATTGATAGAAAATCTTCATTGATTGGAATCTTCTTCTGAAGACCTTGCCTCTTCTGCCGCAAGCTCGTTTGGTGGAGGCTGAATTCTCAGTAGAAAATCTTCATTCCCTGAAATACCTAGTTAGCTGGAGGAATGTAGAACATTTTTTGGAAACCTGTGCACTTCTGATTCTAGCTCATATGCTGGAGTTTGAATTATCAGTAGAAAATCTTCATTCCCTGAAATACCTAGTTCGGTGGAGCCATGTGGAACCTTCTTCTGAAGGCCTGGCCTCTTCTTCCTCAAGCTCGTATGCTGGACGCTAAATTATCAGCAGAAAAACTTCATTCCCTGAAATAACTATTTCACTGGAGGCATGTGGAACCTTTCTCTGAAGGCCTGTCCTCTTCTGCCACTAGCTCATTGGCTGGAGGCTGAATTGTCAGTAGAAAATCTTCATTCCCTGAAATACCTAGTACCCAGAGCCATGTGGAACCATCTTCTAAAGGCCTGGCCTCTTCTGTGCCTATCACATTCTCTGGAGGCTGAATTCTTAGTAGAAAATCTTCATTCCCTGAAATAGCTACTTTGCTGAAGCCAAGTGGAACCTTCTTCTGAAGGCCTGGCCTCTTCTGCTGCTATGTCGTTTGCTGGAGGCTGAATTATAAGTATAAAATCCTTATTCCATGAAATACCTAGTTCACTGGAGCCATGTGGAACGTTCTTCTGAAGGCCTGGCCTAATTTGCTGCTAGCTCATTTGCTGGAGGCTGAATTATAAGTATAAAATCCTTATTCCATGAAATACCTAGTTCACTGGAGCCATGTGGAACGTTCTTCTGAAGACCTGGCCTCATTTGCTGCTAGCTCATTTGCTGGAGGCTGAATTATCTATAGAAAATATTCATTCCCTAAAATACCTAGTAAGCCAGAGCAATATATAAACTTCTTCTGTAGACCGGGCCTCTTCTGCCGCTAGCTCGTTTACTGGATGCTGAATTATCAGTAGAAAATCTTCATTCCCCAAAATACCTAATTCACTGGAGCCATGTGGAATGTTCTTCTGAAGGCCTGGACTCTTCTGCCCCTAGCTCATTTGCTGAAGGCTGAATTATCAGTAGAAAATCTTCTTTCCCTGAAATAGCTAGTTCGCAAAAGCCAAGTGGAACCTTCTGAAGACCTGGCCTCTTCTGCTGATAACTCGTTTGCTGGAGGCTTAATTATCACTAGAAAATCTTTATTCCCTGAAATACCTTGATTGCTGGAGCCATGTGGAACCTTCTTCTGAAGGCCTGGACTATTCTGTTGCTAGCTCGTTTGCTGGAGGCTGATTTATCAGTAGAAACATCTTCATTCCCTGAATCACCTAGTTCGCAGGAGCCATGTGGAAACATCTTCTGAAGGCCTTGCTTCTTCTGCCGCTAGCTCATTTCTTCGAAGATGAATTGTCAGTAGAAAATCTTCATTCCCTGAAATATCTATTTTGCTGGAGCCATGTAAAACGTTTTTCTGAAGGCCTGGCCACTTCTTCCGCTACCTTATTTGCTGGAGACTGAATTTTCAGTAGAAAATCTTCATTCCCTGAAATACCTAGTTCTTTGGAGCCATGTGGAACCTTCTTCTGAATGCCTAGGCCATTTTTCCACCAGCTCGTTTGTTGGAGTCTGAATTATCAGTACAATATCTTCAATCCCTGAAATACCTAGTTCACCAGAGCCATTTGAATCATTTTTCTGAAGGCCTGACCTCTTCTGCCATTAGCTTGTTTGCTGGAGGCTGAATATTTAGTAGAAAATCTTCATTCCCTTAAATAGGTTGTTCACAGGAAGCATGAGGAATATTCTTCAGAAGGCCTGGCCTCTTCTCCCACTAGCTCGTATACTGGAGGCTGAATTATCAATAGAAAATCTTCATTTCCTGAAATACCTAGATCGCTGGAGCCATGAGGAACTTTCTTCTGAAGGCCTGGCCTCTTCTGCCACTAGCTTGTTTGCTGGAGTCTGAATTATCAGTAGAATATCTTCATTCCCTAAAATACCTAGTTGACCGGCGGGAACCAGCAGTTAGCGTAATGGCTATGTCGCTGGACTCCCACGTAGTCGACCGCGGTTCACGTCTCGGACCCGGTGGCTTAAATCTCACGCCGGGCGCGTGTGCGTGCGTGCCCAAGATCCCGAGAGGAGAATGGAGGAGAAGGGATTGCGGCGTGACCATCCCCCCTGGGGGGTGATTTCTCGCTTTCTGTCTCTATGTCTCTGTCTTTCTGGCGAGCGCACGCGCCCTATAGCGAAAACCTCTCCAAAAAAAAAAAAAAAACCTAGTTGACCGGAGACATGAGGAAACTTCTTCTGGAGGCCTAGCCTCTTCTGTTGCTAGCTTGTTTGCTGGAGGCTGAATTATCACTAGAAAATCTTCATTCCCTGAAATAACTTGTTTGCCAGAGCCATGTGCAACCTTCTTCTGAATGCCTGGTCCCTTTTCCTGCTAGTTCGTTTCCTGGAGTCTGAATTATCAGTAGAAAATCTTCATTCCCTGAAATAACTTGTTTGCCAGAGCCATGTGCAACCTTCTTCTGAATGCCTGGTCCCTTTTCCTGCTAGTTCGTTTCCTGGAGTCTGAATTATCAGTAGAAAATCTTCATTCCCTGAAATACCTATTTCATTGGAGGCACGTGAAAACTTCTTCTGAAGGCATGGCCTCTTCTGCCGCTATCTCATTGGCTGGAAGTTAAATTACCAGTAGAAAATATTCATTCCCTGCACAAGTTATTTTGCCAAAGCCATGTGGAATATTCTTCTGAAGGCCTGGCCTCTTCTGCTGCTAGCTCTTTTGCTGGGGGCTGAATTATCAGTACAAAATCTTCACTCCTTGAAATTCCTAGTTCGCTGGAGCCATGTGGAACATTCTTCTGAAGACCTGTCCTCTTCTGCCACAAGCTCGTTTGCTGGAGGCTGAATTATCAGTAGAAAATCTTCATTCCCTGAAATACCTAGTTTGCTGGAGTCATGTGGAACATTTTTCTGAAGGCCTAGCCTGTTCTGTCTCTATCTCATTTGCTGGATTCTGAATTATCAGTAGAAAATCTTCATTCCATGAAAAACATTAATTGCTGGAGCCATGTGGAACCTTCTTCTGAAGGTCTGGCCTCTTCTGCAGCTAGCTCGTTTGCTGGAGGCTGAATTATCAGTAGAAAATCTTCATTCCATGAAAAACATTAATTGCTGGAGCCATGTGGAACCTTCTCCTGAAGTCCTGGCCACTTGTGCCACTACATCATTTGCTAGAGGCTGAAATACCAGTAGAAAAATCTTCACTCCCTGAAATAGCTAGTTCACTGGAACCATGTGGAACTTTCTTCTGAAGGCCTCGCCTTATCTGCCGCTAGCTTGTATCCTGGAGACTGAATTATCGGTAGAAAAACTTCATTTTCTGAAATACCTAGATTGCTGGAGCCATGTGGAACCTATTTCAGTATGCCTGACCTCTTCTTCCACTAGGTCGTTTGCTGGAGGCTGAATTATCAGTAGAAATTCTTCATTCCCTGAAATAACTATTTTGCCACAGCCATGTGGAAACTTCTTCTGAAGGCTTGGCCTCTTGTGCTGCTACCTCGTTAGCTATAGGCTGAATTACCAGTAGAAAATCTTCATTTCCTGAAATACATAGTTCGCCAGAGACATGTGGAAACTTCTTCTGAAGGCCAGGCCTCTTCTGCAGCTAGCTTGTTGGCTGGAGGCTGAATTATCACAAGAAAATCTTTATTCACTGAAATAACTATTTGCTGGAACCATGTGGACACTTCTTCTGAAGGCCTGGACTCTTCTTCCACTAGCTAGTTTGTTGGAGGCTCAATTATCATTAGAAAATCTTCATTCCCTGAAATACCTATTTCACTGGGTCCAGGTGGAACCTTCTTCTGAAGGCTTGGAATCTTTTGCCGCTAGCATGTATGCTCCAGGCTAAATTATGAGAAGAAAAACTTCATTCCCTGAAATACTTATTTCGCTGGAGCCATGAGGAACCTTCCTCTGAAGTCCTTTCCACTTCTGCCACTAGTTCACTTGCTGGAGGCTGAATTATCAGTAGAAATTCTTTATTCTCTGCAATACTTGTACCCAGAACCATGTGGAACCTTTTTCTAAAGGCCTCTTCTGCCTCTAGCTCGTTTGCTGCAGGCTGGATTATCAGTAGAAAAGCTTCATTTCCCTGAAATACCAAGTTCGCTAGAGCCATGTGGAACCTTCTTGGAAAGGCTTGGCCTCTTCTGTCACTAGCTCTTTCGCTGGTGGCTGATTTATCAATAGAAAATCTTTATCACTGAAAGACCTAGTTTGCTGGAGCCATGTGAAACCTTCTTCTGAAGGCCTGGCCTCTTCTGTGACTAGCTCATTTGCTGCAGGCTGACTTATCAGTAGAAAATATTCAATCCCTGAATTAGTTAGTTCGCTGGAGCCATGTGGAACTTTCTTCTGAAGGTCTGGCCTCTTCTGCTGCTAGCTTCTTGCTGGAGGATGAATAATCGGTAGAAAATCTTCATTCTCTGAACTAACTATTTTGCTGCAGCCATGTGTTACCTTATTCTGAAGGTCTCGCCACTTCTGCCACTAGCTCAATTGCTGGAGGTTGAATTTTCAGTAGAAAATCTACATTCACTAATG
Source organism: Tupaia belangeri chinensis (assembly GCF_000334495.1). Classification (NCBI taxonomy): domain Eukaryota; kingdom Metazoa; phylum Chordata; class Mammalia; order Scandentia; family Tupaiidae; genus Tupaia; species Tupaia belangeri. The sequence goes on from NW_006159631.1 coordinate 599,018, forward strand.
TACCTATTTTGCCGGAGCCATGTGAAACCTTCTTGTGAAAGCCAGGCCTATTCTGCCACTAGCTCGTTTGTTGGAGGCTGAATTATCAGTAGAAAGACTTCATTCCCTGAAATACCTTCTCGCTAGAGGCATGTGGAACGTTCTTCGGAAGACCTGGCCTCTTCTGCCGCTAGCTCCTATGCTGGAGGCTGAATTATCAGTAGAAAAACAGCATTCCCTGAAATATGTTGATCAATGGAATCATGAGGAATCTTCTTCTGAAGGCCTGGCCTCTTCTGCCATTAGCTTGTTTGCTGGAGGCTGAATTATCAGTAGAAAATCTTCATTCCCTGAAATACCTAGTTCGCCGGAGCCATGTGGAACTTTCTTCTGAAGGCCTCGCCTCTTCTGCTGCTAGCTCTTTTGCTGGAGGCTGAATTATCAGTAGAATGTCTTCATTCCCTGAAATACTTAGTTCACTGGAGCCATGTGGAAAATTTTTCTAAAGGCCTCGGCTCTTCTGCCACTAGCTCGTTTGCTGGAGGCTGAATTATCAGTAGAAAATCATCATTAACTGAAATAAGTATTTCACCGGAACCATGTGGAACATTCTTCTAAAAACTTGGCATCTTGTGCCCCTACCTCGTTTGCTAGAGGCTGAATTATCATTAGAAAATCTTCATTCCCTGAAATATCTAGTTCGCCGGAGACATGTGGGGCATTCCTCTGAAGGCTAGGCCTCTTCTGCCACTAGCTCATTTGCTGGAGGCTGAATAATAAGAAAATCTTTATTCCATGAAATACCTATTTGCTGGAGCCATATGGAACGTTATTCTGAAAGCTTGGCCTCTAATGGCGGTAGCTCGTTTGCTGAAGGTGGAATTATCAGTAAAAAGTCTTCATTCTCTGAAATACCTAGTTCACTGGAGACATGTGGAACCTTCTTCTGAAAGCCAGGCCTGTTCTGCCGCTAGCTCGTTTGCTGGAGGCTTAATTAATAGTAGAAAATCTTCCTTGAAAAACCTAGTTGCTGGAGCCAAGTGGAACCTTCTTCTGAAGGCCTGGCCTCTTCTGCCGCAAGCTCGTTTGCTGGAGGCTGAATTATTAGTAGAATATCTTCATTCCCTGAAATATCTATTTCGCTGGAGCCATGTGGAACCTTCCTCTCAAGGCCTGGCCTCTTCTGTTGCTATCTCTTTTGCTGGAAGCTGAATTATCAGTCAAAAATCTTCATTCCCTGAAATACCTAGTTCACTGAAGCCTTGTGGAATGTTCTTCTGAAGGCCTGACATCTTCTGCCATTTGCTCATTTTCTGGAGGTTGAATTATCAGTATACAATATTCATTCCCTGAAATACCTAGTTCACTATAGCCATGTGAAACCTTCTTCTGAAGGTCTGGCCTCTTCTGCTGCTAGCTCGTTTGCTGGAGGATGTATTATCAGTAGAAAATCTTCATTCTCTGAAATACCTCATTTGCTGGAACCATGTGGAACCTTTTTCTGAAGGCCTTTCCTCTTCTGCTGCCAGCTCGTTTGCTGGAGGCTGAATTATCAGAAGAAAATCTTCATTCCCTGAAATACCTAGTTGGCTGAAGCCATGTGGAAACTTCTTCTAAAGGCCTTCAATCTTCTTCCGTTAGCTTGCTTGCTGCAGGCTGAATTATCAGTAGAATATGTTCATTCCCTGATATTCCTAGTTCACTGTACCCATATGGAACATTCTTCTAAAGGCCTGAGCTCTTCTGTGACTAGCTTGTTTGAGGGAGGCTGAATTATCAGGAGAAAGCCTTCATTCTCTGAAATACCTAGTTTGCTGGAGCCATGTGGAACCTTCTAGTGAGGGCCTGGTCTCTTCTGCCAATAGCTCATTTGCTGGAGGTTCAATTATCAGTAGAAAATGTTCATTCCCTGAAATACCTAGTTCGCTGGAGCCATGTGGAACCTTCTTCTGAAGGCCTTTCCTCTTCTGCCGCTTGCTCGTTTGCAGGAAGGTGAATTATCAGTAGAAAATCTTCATTCCCTGCAATACCTAGTTCGCTAGAGCCATGTGGAACATTCTTCTGAAGGCCTGACCTCTTTTTCTGCTAGCTCGTTTGCTGGAGGCTGAATTTCCAGTAGAAAATCTTCTTTTCCTGAAATACCTAGTTCGCTGTAGCCATGTGGAAACTTCCTGTGAAGGTCGGGCCTCTTCTGCCCTAGCTCGTTTACTAGTGGCTTAATTATTTATAGAAAGTCTTCATTCCCTGAAATACCTAGTTGTCTGGAGCCATGTGGAACCTTGTTCTGAAGGCTTGGCCTCTTCTGCTGCTAGCTCCTTTGGTTGAGGCTAAATTTTCAGTAAAAAGCCTTCTTTCCCCGAAATACGTAGTTCCCTTGAGCCATGTGGAACGTTCTTCTGAAGGCCTGGCCTATTCTGCCACTAGCTTGTTCCCTGGAGATGGAAAATATTCATTCCCTGAAATATCTAGGTTGTTGGAGCCATGTCAAACCTTCTTCTGAAGACTTGGCCTTTCTGCAACTAGCTCGTTTGCTGGAGACTGAATGATCAGTAGAAAATCTTCATTCTCTGAAATACTTAATTTGACAGAGACATGAGCCATGTGGAACATTCTTCTGAAGGCCTGACCTCTTTTTCTGCTAGCTCGTTTGCTGGAGGCTGAATTTCCAGTAGAAAATCTTCTTTTCCTGAAATACCTAGTTCGCTGTAGCCATGTGGAAACTTCCTGTGAAGGTCGGGCCTCTTCTGCCCTAGCTCGTTTACTAGTGGCTTAATTATTTATAGAAAGTCTTCATTCCCTGAAATACCTAGTTGTCTGGAGCCATGTGGAACCTTGTTCTGAAGGCTTGGCCTCTTCTGCTGCTAGCTCCTTTGGTTGAGGCTAAATTTTCAGTAAAAAGCCTTCTTTCCCCGAAATACGTAGTTCCCTTGAGCCATGTGGAACCTTATTCAGAAGGCCTCACCTGTTCGGCCACTAGCTCAATTTCTGATGGCTGAATTATCAATAGAATATCTTCATTCCCCGATATACCTATTTCGCTGGAGCCATGCGGAACCTTCTCCTGAAAGCCAGGCCTCTTCTGCCAGTAGCTCGTTTGCTGGAAGGTGAATTACCAGTAGAAAATTTTCTTTCCCTGAAATACCTAGTTTGCCAGAGACATGTGGAACATTCTTCTGAAGGTCTGGCCTCTTCTGCCCCTTGCTCGTTTGCTTGAGGCTGAATTATCAGTAGAATATGTTCATTCCCTGAAATACCTAGTACACTGGAGCCACATGGAAACTTCTTTGGAAGGCTTGGCCTCTTCTTCCACTATCTCATTTCCTAGAGACTTTATTATCAGTAGAAAAATCTTCATTCCCTGAAATATCTAGTTTGCTGGAGCCATGTGGCACTTTCTTTTGAAGGCCTGGCCTCTTCTGCCACTAGCTCATTTGCTGGAGTCTGAATTATCAATAAAATATCTTCATTCCCTGAAATACCTAGTTTGCTAAAGCCAAGTGACTCCTTCTTCTGAAGGCCTTTCCTCTTCAGTGCTAGCTCATTTGCTGAAGCCTGAATTATCAGTAGAAAATCTTCATTCCCTGAAATTGCTAGTTCACCGGAGCCATGTGGAACATTCTTCTGAAGGCCTGGCTTCTTCTGCCACTAGTTCATTTGCTGGGGGCTGAATTTTCAATAGAAAATCTTAATTCCCTAAAATACGTAGTTCCCTGGAGCCATGTGGAACCTTCTTCTGAAGGCCTGGCCTCTTCTGCCGCTAGCTCGTTTGCTGGAGTCTGAATTATCAATAAAATATCTTCATTCCCTGAAATACCTAGTTCTCTAAAGCCAAGTGGATCCTTGTTCTGAAGGCCTTTCCTCTTCAAACTCTAGCTCATTTGCTGGAGTCATAATTATCAGTAGAAAATCTTCATTCCCTGAAATTCCTAGTTTGCTGCAGTCATGTGGAACATTCTTCTGAAGGCCTGGCCTCTTCTGCTGTTAGCTCGTTTGCTTGAGTCTGAATTACCAGTAGAAAATGATCATTTCCTGAAATACCTAGTTCGTTTGAGCCATGTGGAAACTTCTTCTGCAGGCCTGACCTCTTCTGCCGCTAGCTCATTTGGGGGAGGCTGAATTATCAGTAGAAAATCTTCATTCCCTGAAATAACTTGTTGCCTTGAGCCATGTGGAACCTTGTTCAGAAGGCCTGGTCTCTTCTGCCGCTATTTTGCTTGCTTGAGGCTGAATTATCAGTAGAAAACCTTTTTCCCTGAAATACGTAATTCCCTGGAGCCATGTGGAACCTTCTTCTGAAGGCCTGGACTCTTCCGCCGCTAGTTCGTTTGCTGGAGGCTGAATGATCAGTAGAAAATCTTCATTCCCTGAAATACCCAATTTGACATAGACATGTGGAACCTTCTTCAGAAGGCGTGGCCTTTTCTGCCACAAGCTCGTATGCTGGAGGCTAAATTTTCAGTAGAAAAACTTCATTCCCTGAAATACATATTTCGCTGGAGCCATGTGGAACCTTCTTCTGAAGGCCTGGCCTCTTCTGCTGCTAGCTAGTTTTCTGGAGGCAGAATTATCAGTAGAAAATCTTCATTACCTGAAATAAGTATTTCGCCAGAGCCATGTAGAACCTTCTTCTGAAGGCCTCACCTCTTCTGCTGTTTGCTTGTTTGTTGGAGGCTGAATGATCAGTAGAAAATCTTCATTCCCTGAAATAAGTATTTCGCCGGAGCCATGTGGAACCTTCTTCTGAAGGCCTGGTATCTTATGCCCCTACCCTGATAGCTAGAGGCTGAATTATCAGTAGAAAATCTTCATTCCCTGAAATAAGTATTTCGCCGGAGCCATGTGGAACCTTCTTCTGAAGGCCTGGTATCTTATGCCCCTAGCTCATTTGCTGGAGGCTGAATTATCAGAAGAAAACCTTCATTCTCTGAAATATCTAGATGCCGGAGCCATGTCGAACCTTCTTCTGAAGGCCAGGCCTCTTCTGCTGCTAGCTCATTTGCTGGAGGCTGAATTATCAGTGGAAAATTTTCATTCCCTGAAATACCTAGTTTGCTGGAGCCATGTGGAACGGTCTTCTGAAGGCCTGACCCCTTCTGCCGCTAGTTCATTTGCTGGAGCCTGAATTATCAGGACAAAGTCTTCATTGCCTGAAATACCTAGTTTGCTGGCACCATGTGGAACCTTCTTCTGAAGGCCAGGCCTCTGCTGCCACTAGCTCATTTGATGGAGGCTGAATTATCAGTAGAAATCTTCATTCCCTGGACAACCTTGTTTGGTGGAGCCATGTGGAACCTTCTTCTGAAGGCCTGACCTCTTCTGTTGCTAGCTCATTTGCTGGAGGCTGAATTATCAGTAGAAATTCTTCATTCCCTGAAATACCTAATTTGACAGAGACATGTGGAACCTTCTTCAGAAGGCCTGGCCTCTTCTGCTGCAATCTTGTATTCAGGAGGCTAAATTATCAGTAGATAAACATCATTCCTTGACATACATAGTTCACTGGAGCCATGAGGAACCTTCTTCTGAATGCCTGGCCCCATTTGCTGCTTGCTCGTTTGCTGGAGGCTGAATTATCTGAAGAAAATCTTCATTCCCTGAAATAACCAGTTCGCTGGAGCCATATGGAACCTTCTTCTGAAGGCCGGGCCTGTTCTTCTGCTTACTCATTTACTGGAGGCTGAATTATCAGCAGAAAATCTTCATTCCCTTAAATACCTAATACCCAGGGTCATGTGGAACCTTCTTCCGAAGGCCTGGCCTCTTCTGTCGCTAGCTCGTTTGCTGGAGGCTGAATTATCATTAGAAAATCTTCATTCCCTGAAATACCTTGATTGCTGGAGCCATGTGGAACCTTTTACAGAAGGCCTCACCTCTTCGGCCGCTAGCTCAATTTCTGAAGGCTGAATTATCAGTAGAAAATCTTCATTCCCTGATATAACTATTTCGCAGGAGCCATGCAGAACCTTCTTTTAAAAGCCAGGCCTCTTCTGCCGATAGCTCATTTGCTGGAGGCTGAATTACCAGTAGAAAATCTTCTTTCCCTGAAATACCTAGTTCGCCAGAGACATGTGGAACCTTCTTGGAAGGGCTTGTCTCTTCTGCTGCTTTCTTGTTTGCTGGAGACTGAATTATCAGTACACAATCTTCATTTCCTGAAATAAGTACTTCGCCGCAGCCATGTGGAACCTTCTTCTTATGGCCTGATCTCTTGTTCCCCTACCTCGTTTGCTAGAGGATGAATTATCAGTAGAAAATCTTCATTCCCTGAAAGACCTAGTTCGCCGCAGACATGTGGAACCTTCTTCTGAAGGACCAGCCTCTTCTGTCGCTAGCTCGATTGCTGGAGGCTGAATTATCAGTAGAAAATCTTCATTCCCTGAAATACCTATTTCGCTGGAGCTATGTGGAAACTTCTTCTTTTAATATAAATTTTTAATACTTTTTTTAAGTTCAAGGAACGTAGTTTTTGTTTTAGTAAATCAAATTTTAAAATACATCCTAACAGCTTTGCTTAAAACTTAAAGTCAGGAAACAGGTTTCGATTCTGTTCAAATAGTAGATACATGAACATATTGCCTGCTCAAGACAAGAAAAAATCTCTTAAATCTAGAAAACAATGCATAGAAGAAAATCAGTGCTGTTTTAGTCACAAGTTGTAAAATTCTATTTCACCAGTTCAGTCTTATGACTTTGTCTTCTGTTGTGGTTCGATCTTCCTGATTAAATTCTGAGATATAATATTAAACTCCAGACTTGCCCCTTATTTACTTAGTTGTCTTTGAACTCCTCTTTCTGTTCATCTAAATTTAGTTTTCCTGTTATAGCACTCCATTCAGAACTTCTTGGAGAGCTGGTCTCATGTTGGTAGATCTGTTCAAGTTTTGTTTATCTGAGCATGTTCTTGTATTTTTTTCCCATATGAAGGATAATCTTTCTGGATACACTATTCTTGGTTGAAATCGTTTTTCCCTTAACACTTTGAATATATTTTCCCATTCTTTCCTTGCTTGCATTGTTTCCAATGAGAGATCTTCTATTAGCCTGACAGGATGGATATACCTTGTAGATAACATGATGCTTCCCTCTTTCCAATCTTACTTTCTTGTCTGTCGGTGGTTTGGGTCAATCTGGCTATAATGTGTCTTGGAGAAGATCTTCTTGAGTTGATTCTATTTAGGGTCCTTTGTATTTCTTGAAACTGGATTTTTGAATGCCTCTCTAGGCTTGGAAATTTTATTAGCCTGACAGGATGGATATACCTTGTAGATAACATGATGCTTCCCTCTTTCCAATCTTACTTTCTTGTCTGTCGGTGGTTTGGGTCAATCTGGCTATAATGTGTCTTGGAGAAGATCTTCTTGAGTTGATTCTATTTAGGGTCCTTTGTATTTCTTGAAACTGGATTTTTGAATGCCTCTCTAGGCTTGGAAATTTTTCTTCCAGAATTTCATGGAATAGGTTATTAATGCCCTTATTAGTTTCTCCATCTTCTGGGATGATTATCTGAATGTTTGGAGGTTTTTATGATTTCTAGTATTTCTTGTATAATATTCTCATTTGTTTGGGCTATTTTCTCAGTCTTCATTGTGGATTTTTCTAGGCCAGTGATTCTTGTATTTCTGAGATTTGATCTTCTGTATGATCTAGTCTCCTTTTAAATCTTTCAAGGGAGGTTTTCATTTCATGTATTACAGACTTCATCTCTAATAGTTCCATTCAATTCTTTTTTATGGTGTGTATTTCCTCTTTCAGATCATACAAGAAATTCCTCACTTCCTGGAACTCATCAACTCTGTTCTCCTGCATCTTCTCAGGTTCGTTGTCTCTAAAGGCACAAATTATCAAAATAAAGGAGGGATCTGAAGGCCCAGAGAATACTTTATCTTAATTTTTTTTAATAATAAACTAAAAATTCAAAGACACAGGGAGTCACAGAGAGAGAGACAGAGAGAAGG
>NW_006159631.1:606963-608180 GCF_000334495.1 Tupaia belangeri chinensis
TCCCTACAAATCTATAAATGAATCTGGAGGTAGAAGTCTCACCAGAAAAATATTTACTTTTAGTTCCTGAATGCAATATTTCACAGCTAAATGTCAGTAGCCATCTCAAAAGGGCTTGAGTTTATGTCTCTTCAATCCAGAAATGAATCTGGAGGGAAAGTCTCAGCAGAAAACCTTCATTTTTAGACCTGAAAGCAATATTTCACAGTTCAAATTCAGTCCATTTTTTTCCCTCTAAGCCATTCTGACTCAGGTTAATATCCTCTCATTGTCCTTTTGATTTGCATTCCTGTATGATACAAGAGCTTGAGGACTTTTTCTGTGATTTTGGACATTCATAGATCTTCCTTGGGGAGTATGCTGTGCACTTCCTTGGCCCAAATATTAATTGATTTTTTTTTTCTGCAGAAGAGCTACAGCTCTTCTGTATAATAAGGTTATCAGTCCCTTATTTGAGTAATAGTTTGCAAATATATTATCCTATTCTGAGTTTGTCTCCTAACTCTAAATATAGTTTGTTGTTGTTGTTGTACAAAAGCTTTTTAGTCTGATGTAGTCTCACTTGTTTATTTTTAGAATTATTGCCTGTGCTTTATGGATCTTATTTAAGTCCTTGCTCACTCCAGTATATCCAGGAGTTTTCCCAGTGTTTTTCACCAGTAGTTTTATAGTTTGTAATGTTATGTTCAGATATCATTGATTCATTTTGAGTTAATTTTTGCTCATGGTGAGAGTTAGGTGTCCAGTTTAATTTTTCTGCAGGTGAATCTCCAGTTTTTCCAGCACCATTTGCTGAAGAGGTTTTCTTTTTTCTACTGAGTTATGTTGTGCTGTTTGTTGAAAAGTAGTTGACTGTATGTTGTGGAATTTATTTCTGGATTCTCTATCCTGCTTCATTGGTCTCCTTGCCTCTTTTTGTGCCAATAACAACCTTTTTGATAACCATTGCTTCATAATATATTTTGAGGTTAGAAAGGGAGATGCCGGGAACCAGCAGTTAGTGTAATGGCTATGCCGCTGGACTCCCACATAGTCGATTGCGGTTCACGTCCCGGATCTGGTGGCTTAGAACTCACACCGGGCACATGTGCGTGCATGCCCAAGATCCCGAGAGGAGAATGGAGGAGAAGAGATTGCAGCGTGACCATCCCCCCTGGGGGGTGATTTCTCGCTTTCTGTCTCTATGTCTCTCTCTGTCTGTCTGGTGAGCGCCACGC
>NW_006159631.1:608243-611645 GCF_000334495.1 Tupaia belangeri chinensis
CTACTTTATTCTTTTTTTGCACAATATTGTGTTGGTAAGATAAAACTTTTTATAATTAAAGAAAAAATATTATTGTGTTTTTCTATTTCTCTGAGGATTATTAATGGTACTTTGATTGGAATTGCAATTAATTTGTAAATTAATTTGGATAAGATTGAATTTTTGATTATATTATTTTTTCTAATCCAAGGACATGCAATGTTTTTCTATGATTTTGTATTATTTTTAATTTCTTTTTCAAAATTTTTAGTTTTTCTTGTAGAGGTCTTTCACTTCTATAGTTAGGTTTACTCAGATGTATCTTACTTTTATGGTGGCTATTGTAAATGGCATTACTTTCTTCAAAACTATCTCAGTCTGTTCAATGTAAAAAATTGTATATTGAATTCGTATTTTTCTTCTTTGCTGTATTAATTTATCACTTCTAAGAATTTTTTGTGGATTCTAAAGGATTTTCTGTGTATAAATATATAATAATATCATTTGCAAATTGAGATAATATTCTCCTGCTATTTTCCTATTTGAATGCCTTTTATTTTACTCATTTATCTGATTACATTATCTAGGACTTCAAGTACCGTTGGGACATCTTCGTCAAGAGGCCCTGAGGATGTAGGGACATGCTCTGAGCAAACATCACCTGTCCCTTTTGGCTATAACAGGACCTAACAGCTTGTCCTTTCCTTTCCTTAACCTTTACTACAAGCAGATAAAAGGGTGGAATTTTCTAGGGGCCTTCCAACAGATACATCTGATGGAATTCAGGAAATATCCTGACCTGAATTAGCATAGTTTAACCCCTGCTCTGCATCCATAAAATTCTTTAGCTTTATCAACACCCTTTTGATTTTTGCAAGAAAGTATCCTCCCCACACATGTAGGCTTCTCTCCACTAGTTAAGTTTATTGGGATTTCTCTTTGATATAGAGGTAACCAAGTGATACACCTGGCTTAGTATGTCTAAACCCTTATATATTTGTTACCAGTTTCTTATTGTCTGTAACATATCAACTTATCTATGGTATGCCATGAAATATATGTGTGTAGTGTTGCCTTGCACTATAAATAAAGGCACCCAGTTTGTCTGGGCAATGCAAGTTGCTTGGGCTGCTTAGGCTGAGGCTGCCCATGTCCACCACTGCTCTGCTTCTTTGTCCCTTTCTTTCTGCTTCTTCTTAGATCAAGCAAAGTCTGGGCAGACACCAACACAGTACTATGTTCAAAAGGAGTGCAGAGTTTATCTGAGATGGACATGTTGCCCCAATTTGGTGACTTTTTGTGGACAATTAGGCATGATGGTGCACTTTCTTATGTGGCAGCTGGGCCTGGATATTGATAAAGAAGCCAACTGAGGAGCTTCTCAATTAGGTGCCAAAGCACACCCCCACTCTGCTACCAGCTCCCTCCACCACCATCATTCCTGGCTTCTACATGGCAGCAGCGGAAACCAGTGAAGATGGCTGAGGCCAGAAATCACCTAGGAAACTACACTGTCTCCCCACTGCTTCCAGGAGACTGCTTAAGATTTTTATCTGCCTTTTGTTCACTAAGAAATACTATCAAGGTCATAGTGTTCTGAAGCACATAGTAGATGGCCCCTACTTTCTTCCTCAGATGAAACTCTAAATCTCAGCCCAAATTGAACTTCTTTTCAAGAAACTAGGAGGCCACTGGAATATTCCGTTTCAGCAACTATAAAGCAGAAATTAGAAAGAAACAAATAATTCATCAGGTGACCAGAAACTGTTGCAGAGGCACAATAAATATAAAAGTAACAAGAAAATATCTCCCCCTCTGAGGGAAAAGAAAAATTCCTTATCATCCACAGGGAGTACAATTAAACTTGTGGAAATGTCAGATAAACAATTCAGAATATTCATAGTGACAAAATGTCATGAGATACAAGAAAAAAAAAAGACAAAAAAATGACAGAATATGTCAGAGAAAAGCAATAATGCACTCCAGGAGAGGAGAAAGTCCTTCCACAATTTGAAAGAATTAGACACCAGTAAAAAGAATCAAATGAAACTATAATAGATGAAGGCTGTAATACATAAACTCAAAATCTCCTTCAAAATCATGAAAATTAGGTGAGATCATGCAGAAGTTTGAATCTCAGACATAGATGACAAATACTCTGACTTAAGAAACATAGACAAAAACAGAAGAAATAGCAATATTTAGGACTATATACAGGAAATACTAGATACGATTAAATGTCCAAATACCTGAATAATTTGTATTCCAGAAGGTGAAGACAGTAATAAGGACATTGATAATCTATTTCCCAAATCCTAGAAGAAAACAATCGAAGTCTTAAAAAGCACTCAAACATTCAAACACAAGAAATATAAAATATCCCAAATAAAATCAACCCCAAAAGATCCTCTCCATAGCAAATCGTAGCCAGACTAGCCAAAAACAGATAAAGACACACTAAACTTGGCAAGACAGAAACATCAAGTTACTTACAAAGGTTATCCCATTTGGTTAACATAGGTTCTCTCACTGGAAACAATGCAGCATAAAAAAAATGGAAAGATATATTCGAAGTGTTAAGAGACAAATAAGTTCTTTTAAGATTACTATACCCCATAAAATTATCCTGAAATAAAGAAGAAAAGATAAAAAACATTTTCAGATAAACCAAACTTGAAATAATTTACAAACACCAAGTGAGATGCTCAAGAAATTCTGAAGGGAGTGCTATACAAGGGAAACTATAGAGTAAGAACAAAGAGAAAAAAAATGACCAACTTAATCATAGGGAAAAATCTGGAAATACAGATAAAACATTAACTGTTCATGGATTAAATTCTAAACTCAAGAGACAGTTCAGTTGAATGGAAAAAAAAAAATCTCTATCCTTTGCATACAAGAAACATACCTCATGGGACCAGCAGTTAGCACAATGGCTATGCCATTGGACTCCCATGTAGTCTACCACAATTTGCGTCCCAAACTTGGTGGCTTAAAACTCAGGCCAGGCGCGTGTGCGTGTGTGCCCAACATCCCAAGAGGAGAATGGAGGAGAAGGAAAATTGCAGCATGGCCATCCCCCTTGGAGGGTGATTTCTCGCTTTCTGTCTCTCTCCGTCTGTCTGTCGAGTGCACGTACCCTATAGCCAAAACCTCTCAAAAATAAAAAAAGAGGGACCAGCAGTTAGCGTAATCGCTAAGTCGCTGGACTCCCACGTAGTCGACCGCGGTTCGAGTCCTGGACCCGGTGGCTTAAACTCACGCCGGGCGCGTGTGCGTGCGTGCCCAAGATCCTGAGAGGAGAATGGAGGAGAAGGGATTGCGGCGTGGCCATCCCCCCTGGGGGGTGATTTCCTGCTTTCTATCTCTCTGTCTCTCTCTGTCTGTCTGGCGAGCGCACGCGCCCTATAGCAAAAAACTCTC
>NW_006159631.1:614735-616086 GCF_000334495.1 Tupaia belangeri chinensis
AAATGGCTAGATCACAGGAGCCATGGAGCTGTCTGTCTCTTGAAGAAGGGCTGTTCTCCACAGTTATATCTTAAAGGAGAGATAGACTGCAACACACTAATTGTTGGGTATCTCAATACTCCACTATCTCCTTTAGACAGATTATCCAAACAAAATTAGCAAAGAGATATGGGATCTAAATGACATAACAAATCAAATGGACTTTGCAGACATCTACAGAATCTTCCACTCCAAAATCACAAAATATACTTTTTTCTCACAACATGGAACTTTTTGAAGATTGACCACATGGTAGGGCACAAAAAAGCCTTTACAGATTCTAAAGCACAGATACTATATTCAGCATATTCTCTAATCATAATGGAATTAAACTTGATATTCATTTCACAAAAAAAAAGAAAATGCAAAATAACATGGAAACTAAATAATCTTCTCCTGAATGACTTTACAATTACCAAAGATATTAAGAATGAAATAAAAATATCCATGGAATTCAATGATAATGAGTACATAAGTTTCCATAATCTGTGGAACACATCAAAATGAGTCATAGAAGTAAGCTCATAGGAATTAGTGCATGCAAGAAAAAGATGAAAGGATGGAAATTGAAAAATCTAACATCAAGAAGAGGATTCCTCATGGCTCCTGCGAACTACTCATTTCAGGGGACAGGAGAAATGAAGATTTTCTACTGATAATTCAGCCTCCAGCAAACAAAGCTAGTGTGTCAGGAGAGATTGAAATTCAAGAATTAGAAAGAAACACACCATCCATCAGATGACAAGAAATCACCACAGGACCACAAGAAATATGGTAAAGCAAGAAAATACCTCTCCTTCAAGGGAAAATAATAATTCCTCTTCATCCACAAGCAGTTCTATGCAAATAATGAAAATGTCTGATAAAGAATTTAGAGTATTCATAATGGCGAAGCTAACTGAGATGGAAGAAAAGAGAGACAATGAAGTGCTAAAGAGAAAGGAGAAAAGAAGTTGATGAGTTCTAGGAGGTGAGGAAATTCTTGCAAGATCTAAAAGAGGAATTACACGCTTTACAAAAGAGTCAAACGGAACTGTTAGAAATGAAGTCTGTAATACAGGAAGTCAAAATCTCCCTTGAAAGTATTAAAAGAAGACTAGATCATACAAAAAATAGAATCTCGGACGTAGAAGAGAAAATTGCTAGCCTAGAAAAATCCACCATGAAGACTGAGAAAATGGCACAAAAATTTGAGAATAATATACAAGAAGTACTAGATACAATCAAATGTCCAAACATCCAGATAATTGGCATTCCAGAAGGTGAAGAGACTCATAAGGGCATTGATAATCTATTCCATGAAATCTTGCAA
>NW_006159631.1:616713-636946 GCF_000334495.1 Tupaia belangeri chinensis
AATGGTGATGAACAGGCTCTCTGTGAAGCATTTAGGTGCTCCAATGCTGGGTGATAGGTATTTACAAGTGTTATATCTTCTTGGTCAACAAACCCTTTTAGTACTATTTTGTCCTTCTTTGTCTCTTGCTACACTTTTCATCTTAAAGTCTGTTTCCTCTAATAACAGTATCACTACTCCAGCCTGTTTTTTGTTTCTATTTGCATGAATATCTTTTCCCAGCCCTTCTCTTTCAGTTTATGTATGTCCTTATCAGTGAGATGTGTTTCTTCTAAGCAGCATGTAGATAGCTTCTGCTTTTGTATCCATTCAGCCAGTCTGTCCTTTTCAATGGGAGAATTTAATCTGTTAACATTCTATGTTATTATTGATATTTGTGGATTTATCCCTGTCATTGGTAGCCATATTCTCAGTTGTTTTCATTCTCCTATATGTTTGTCTCTCCTTAGTTATTCTGCTATAACACTCCCTTCAATACTTCCTGTAGAGCTGGTCTATTATTGATTAATTCTTTTGGTCTTTGTTGATGCTAGAATTTTTTTCTTTTTGAGAGGTTTTTGCGATAGGGCATGTGCACTCAACAGAAAGACAGAGAGACAGAAAGCAAGAAATCACCCCCTTGGGGGATGGCCACACCACAATCTCTTCTCCTTCATTCTCCTCTCAGCATCTTGGGCACACATGCACTTGCGCCCAGCATGAGTTTAAGCCATCGAGTCTGGAGCTCGAATCTTGGTCAACTACGTGGGAGTCCAACGACATAGTCATTACGGCAACTGCTGGTCCTGATGAGAATATTTTTATTTATTCTTCACATTTGAAGTACAATCTTGCTAGATCAAATATGCTTGAGCAAAATTGTTTTTCTTTTAATGTTTTGAACATATCTCCCCATTCCTTCCTTGGCTTAATTTGAGAGGTTGATACCTATTGAGAAAGGTTTCATAAGTACTTTGACATTTCTCCTTTGTCATTTTTAGAATATTGTCTTTGTGTCTAATTTTTACCAATCTGACTATTATGAGCTGGTGGGAGGATCTTTTTGTTTATTCTACTTGGGGTCCTTTTTGTTTTCTGGGGTCTGAATTTCTCCATGTTTCTCTACATTTGGAAAATTTTTAGATAGTATTTCATAAAAAAGATTTTTCACGTCTTTAGTAGATTCTTCACCTTTTGGAATACTCATTATATAAATATTTTGGCATTTCATGGTCTCTGGTATTTCCCATATATTGTCCTCATTTTTTTGACTTTTTTTTTTCTTCCCTTTTAGGTGGTTTGTTCTGTGCTGGAGACTTGGCTTTGAGGTCAGAATTTTTTTTCTTCTGCATGGTCCAATCTGCTGTTGATGCTTTCTTGGTAGATTATAATTTCTTGTATTATATTCTTCATTTCTGGAAGTTCAGTTTGATTATTATTTTAGGGTGTCTATTTCTTTATGAAATGTTTTTCTTATTTCCTGGAACTAATTTTCTGTTTTTCCTTGCATCTCATTGAGTTTTGTCACTATGAATATTTGGAATTATTTTTCTTACATTTCTGTGTATTTCTCAGTGCTGTCCACTCCTGGCAAGGGGCTACAGCCTTCACCTGTTGAAGAGCTGCCACCTTATTTTATTATGTTTCTTCAAGATCCGTGTTGATTTTTAGTCATATGATGCAGTATTCAGTTTTTTTCTATTTATTGGAGTAGATTCTGTAGTACTGGTGATAGAAATTTCACCTTTAATTCCTAGGTGTGGTCCTATTGGACTGTGCCTCTCGAGTCAGAGCAGTTATGGGTAACTTCAAGTGCTTGGTTTCTCTGCCAAAAGTTCAGTTCTTGATGAGGTGGTAACAAGCTAAGGAGATACAACTTGTTGAATATGATTCAGTCACATGTTGCACTTTGGTTGGTGTACCAAAAGTTCCAAAGTGGCTCTCAGACCCCAAGCCAGGACTCACCCTAAAGGCCTGCCAAGATAGTGCTCAAGACTCCCAGTGGACAGGTATGTGCGATGAACCCAAGCTGCTAGATCTTATTGTTTTTATGTTTCCTTCTGTAAATATAATGTATCACATGTATTGTTTTTCATATTTGAACCACCCTTGTTTGCCTGGAATAAAGCCTACCTGGTCATGGTGTATAATATTTTTAATGTGTTTTGGATGTTTTGCTATTATCTTGTTGAGACTATTTGCATTTGTATTCCTCAGGAATAAACTTCTATAGTTTTCTTTTTTTGTCTTAGTTTGTTTTGGGAATTAGGGTAATGGAAGATTTATAGACTGGATGTGATTTTTTTTCTCTTTTTGAATCTTTAGACATGGTTTGAGGAGAACTGGGGTAAATTCTTTACCAGTTCAGAGAATTTAGAAGTGAATTCATTGTGACCTGGATTTCCTTTGTTCATAAACTCTTACTAATTCAATCACATTGCTTATTACGGCTTATTTAGGCTTTCTATTGATTCGATCTTGGTAATTTTTTTTCAATCTTGGTAAATTATATGTATCCAGAAATTTGTCCATCTCATCAAGATTTGCTGGACTATTGGCCTATAATCACTCATAGTAATCCCACATGATCATTCATATTTTCATTGTGTCTTTTGTAATACTGCCTATTTTATTGCTGATTTGATTTATCTGTTACCATTGTCTGTTATTCTCGATTCTACCTAATGATGGGTCCATTTAATTTTTTTTCAGAGATCCAGCTTTAGGATTTATTTTCAGCATAGTTATTTTATTCTCCATTTAGTTTATTTCTGCTCCAATTTTTATTATTTCTTTTTTCTTGGTAACTTTTTTTTTTTTTTTGGAGAGGTTTTTGCTATAGGGCACATGTGCTCACCAGAAAGACAGAGAGAGACAGAAAGATAGAAAGCGAGAAATTACCCCCCAGAGGGATGGCCACACTACAATCTCTTCTCCTCCATTCTCCTCTTGGGATCCTGGGTACACACACACACATAACCAGAGTGAGTTTAAGTCATCAGGTCTGGGACTTGAACCACAGTCAGCTACATGGGAGTTCAGCAACATAGCCATTTCTCTAACTGCTGGTCCCTCTTGGTAACTTTTGAGAATTTTTGTTTCTTTTTCTGATCCTTGATCTACGTTATTAAATTGTTTATTTTCCCCTTTTCTGAGGTTTAGTGTTGTGTACACTAAACACTATGAACTTCTCTCTTGAACCTTCTTTCACTGTGTCCCATAGGTTATGAACACTTGTGTGTTTACTGTCTTTGTTATCAGTGAGTCTTTTTAGTTCAGTCTTCATTTATTTAGTGATTCTGATCATTTGGGAGTAAGTTGTTTAATTTGCATGTGTTTGTGCATTTTGGAGGATTTTTTTCTGTAGTTGACCTCAAGTTTAATTCCATTATGGTTAGAAAATACCTTCATATAGTTTCTATATATGTTTGAATTTATAAATGGTTGTTTTGTAATCTATCATGTGGTCAGTTCTTGAAAACTTTCCGTGTAGGGGGAGAATAATGTATCTTTTTTTTGGCTTTTGCATAAAATGCTCTTTTTTTATAGTATAGCTATGTGTGTCATATATATATATATATATAATTACATTCAATCACTGTACATCACATGGCTTGTAAAGTGAATTTATCCGAATACACCTCACAACAGCCCATCAGAGGATACTATGGATACTTTACATGTTATCATCAACCTATGGCAATCCATTTATGTGTCCCATATATGTCTTGCTTATATGTTTTTCTCCTTAATCTCTTTCATTTCTTTTCCTCATTTTTTAAAAAAAATATTTAATCACTTCATATTTTTACCACATAAAAAATGGTTTATTCAAGGGTGAATACAGTGCATTTTAGTTGTCATAGATATTACCATGTACATTATCAAAAGATAAATTTTCATTTTTGTTTCTATTAAATGCTTTTTTTCTTGATCACCTCCCTCATTCTTGCTGCTGGTTACCCTTCCTACATTATTTGTAGTATCTTCAGTTGCCCTCCCTGTTATTGTGTCTTCCAATATTTCAGATTCTGCCATAGCATGCATGCATTCAGTATAAATTAAGCAGAGACATACACTTCTAGCCTTTCCAATCTGGCTTGCTTTATTTAGCCTTGAATCTTCTATATTCATCCACTTTGCATAAAATTTTAGGGTATCATTTTTTTTTATGGTGAGAAGTAATCCATAGTGTTTCTGTGCCACATTCTTTCAATCCATTCATCTGTTCTTAGAAATTATGGATGATTTTTGGGATTATTGACCCTGTTATGGAGTCTTATTTAAGATCTCTTTGCCTACCCCAGTGGTCTCCCAGAGTTTCCCCAGTGTTTTTCAGGAGCTGTTTTATAGTTTGATATCTTAGGTTTAGATCTTTGATCCACTTTGAGTTGATTTTTGTCAGAAGTGAGAGGTAGGGGTTCAAATTCATCTTTCTGCAGGGGGAAATCATTTCTCCAGCACTATTTGCTGAAGAGGTTTTCTTTTTCCCACTGGATTGACTGGTACCCCATGTCAAAAATCAGTTGACTGTATGTGTGGAAATTATTTCTGGGGAGTCTATTCTGTTCCATTAGTCCACCTGTCTTTTTCTGTGCCAGTACCATGTGGGATTACATCATACTAAGAAGTTTCTGCATGGAAAAAGAAACAGTAATTAGTGTGAATCAACAGCCTTCAGAATGGGAAAATATTTTTGTAAACTGCATCAAATAAGGGACTGAAAACCAAAATACACAAGGAACTCAAGCAGCTGTTCTGAAAAAAAGATGATCAACCCTATTAAAAGATGGAAGAATGAGTTGAAAAAAAAAACGCTCTCTAAGGATGACATACAATAGCCAGAAGGCATCTGAATAAGTGCTCAACATCCCTCATTGTAAGAGAAATGCAGAGCAAAACAACCATGAGATACCATCTAACCCCAGTTAGAATGACTAAGAGCAAGCATCATCCTGAATGGAGAAAAGCTGAAAACTTTTCCACTAAAAATGGGTACAAGACAAGGATGCATACTTTCTCCTCTCCTTTTCAATATACTACTGGAAGTGCTTGCCAATGCAATCAGAAAAGAGGAAAAAATAAAAGGTATTTAAATAGGAAAAGAAGAGGTGATTAATGCTACAATGAACAATGATGTGCATATGTTTTTGCCAGCTGTTTTTTTTTAATCCTTTGAGTAGATACTCAAGAGTGAAATTACTATGTGATGTAATAGTTCTTGTGCTGAAGAGTTTTTCTTTTTCTCCACTGAATTGACGTGTGCCTTTTCTTAAAAATTAGTGGGCTGCATGTTTTGGGATTAATGTTTGGATTCTTTATTCTGCTCCAATGATCTACCTGTCTGTTTTTGTGCCAGTACCATACTGACCTTTTCATTTTCTTTTTAAAAATTTATTTAAATATACATTTTATTTTATTGTATACATTCAATCACATACATCGCTTAGTATATAAATCGAATGAAACAACATCAATACATTTCTCACCAGTCCAGTTGGGGATACTATACATGCTATCATCAACAGATAATGACCCATTTCTTTTTTCATGTCATTTCTTAAAAGTCATTTGTTCACTGAACGTAAATTTTGTTCACCTAAAAAACTACTTTTTTATTTTTTTAATTTTTTTCTGGAATTACTAAAAAGATAATACTTGAATCTGTGATTTGACGAAAATATGGCATTATTAATTTTTAAACTTATTTTAAATTAATATATGGAAACTTTTAAGTATAATTTCTATCATCTCAAACTAAACACTGAACACCTTCAAATAATTTTAATATAAACTAAGACTTTTCTTACATGTTTTCTCTAAGACCCAAAAGACTACCTTCAGATTTCATTTCAAATTGAAGGTATCTTCAAAATTCATGATCTTCATTTTCTTAGTTTCCATGGGAAAATGCAGTCAGTAATATGAAATTTGGTGGTAGTTTTTGTGGATGTTGGACAAAATGTTTTATAGATGTCTGTCAGGTCCATTTAACTGATGATATATTTTTAATCCTCTATCTATTTTTTATCTAGATGATCTTTCCAGAGGAAACAGTGGAATTGTGATTGCTAATAATTATTGCATTGCAGTATATCTTTTTCTTTAGATATAGCAATCTTTATTTCATGTGGGTGATGTAAGGTTCAGTGTATAGATATTTATAAGCTTTATATATTCTTGGTGGATTTTCCCTTTTTAGCAATATATAGTGTCCATCTTTGTCTCATCTTATAGATTTTGTTAATATCTACTTTTAAAAATATTTTATTTAACTTTATTTATTTATTTATTTATTTAAAATTAACCAGAGAGGGACAGGAGAGATAGTGAAAGAGAAAGTGAGGAAACAAGCCAACAGGTCTGGGACTTGACCATGTTTGGCCATGTGGGAGTTCAATGGCCTTAACTTCCATGCCATCTGCTAGCCTGTTTTAAAATCTATTTTATCTAATATCAGTATTGTGACTCCTTTCGTTTTTATTTTCATTTTTATTTGCATGGAGTATCTTTTTCTGCCATTCACTTCCAGTCTATGTATGTCTTTATTAAAGAGATGTTCTTCTTGGATGCAAGTAAGAAAACATTCCTGACTTTTTTATTTATTCAGCTAGTCTTAATCTTTTGACTGGAGAATTTAATCCATTAACATTCAATGTTATTGTTATTTGGGGACTTTTCACTGTCATTTCCTTTGTTTTGTGTTCTTTTATTTCTATTTGTCTCTCTTTACTTTCCCTGATATTCCATTCCCTTTAGTACTTTTTGAAAAGCTAGTCGAGTTTTTACAAATTCTTTGATGTTCTTGTTTATCTGAGAATGTTTTTACTTCTTCTTCACATTTGAATAATCATCTTGATGAGTATAATATTCTTCATTGAAATTATTTTCACTTCAAGTTTTGAACAAGTCTTCTATTTCTTTCCTTGCCTGCATTGTTTTAGTGAAGAGATTTGATGTTAACCTGAGATATAATCTTTGTCTCTAACTTGAATCTTCTGTCTTGCCACTTTTGGAATCTTGCCCGTGTCTATGATTTTTACAAATTTGATTAAGTTATGGCATGGAGAGGATCTTCTCATGTTGATCTTTTCTTGTGTCCTTTGTGCTTCCTGGAGTTGTATGTCTTTATGTTTCTCTAAATTTAGAACATTTCCAAATGTTATTTCATTGAAGATTTTTCTATGTCTTTACTAGATTTGCCCCTTTCTGGAAATTCCATGGATATTTGGATTTTTAATGGTATCTAGTATTTCATGTATGTTAATCTTATTTGGGGGGGTTATTATTTCATTCTTTCTAATGATTTGGATAAAGTCAGAGCCTTTGTCTCCCAGACCAAAGATTCTTTCTTCTGCATCATCCAATATACTATTGATGCTTTCAAGAGAGTTTTTTTTTTTTTTAATGAGGGATTTTTTTTCTATAAGGGGCGTGTGCTAGTCAGAGACATAAAGAGAAACAGAGAGACAGAAAGTGAGAAATCACTCCCCAAAGGAGAATGGCTATGCCACAATTTTTTCCTCCATTCTCTCTGGATTTTGGGCATGCATGCACATGTGCCCAATGTGAGTTTGAAGCTGCTGCTTCCAGGACTTGAACTATAGTCGACTACATGGGAGTCCAGTGAAATAACCATTACACCATCTGCAAGTCCCTCAAGGGAAATTTTTTTCTTCTATTATATTCTTCATCTCCACAAGTTCTATCTGATTTTTTTTGGTCGTCAATTTTTAATAAAATTTCTCCTTCATGTGATGAAATGACTTTCAAATCTCTTATAGTTTCTAGTCTATTTTCTTTTGCAACTCATTCAGTTTTGTTTGAGTGAATACTCTTATTTCTGTCATTTCTGTGATTTTCTTTTTCCTAGTGTTGGTGAGGTGTTGCTGTGTTCTATTGAGGGATGTATACTTCCTGATTTTCTTCTGTATTTTGAGGCTCTGCTTTGATTTTTAAGCATCAGGTGAGGTACACATTTCCCCTGTTTATTTGGGGTAAATTTCTGAAGCAGTATGCTTTTGCACTTCTCTGTGATATATGTTAGCTCCACATAATTTACATCTTGCTTCCAAAATTTCTTAATTCCTATATGACTGTGCCCTGACTTGAGAAGGCTGACCTTAAGGTAATAAGAAGTTTATGAATTGTGTCTCTGGGACCTACAGAAATCCTGGTTGGCAATGGAAGACTAAGTCAAACATTCTCAATTCCTACTGTCTCTGGGAGTTGTATAGGTACTTTTAGGACTATGTGGGAGAGGTTTTTGAACCTGCTCCTTCATCCGTGACTGTGGGACCTGCAGAAGGCCTGACCATTATTAAAATATCTGAAATTTTCTATATATGTTTGTCCACTTGATTTATGACAAAATCGAACTCCATTTGATTTAAGACAGCTTTTAGATCTTGTATCTCTTTATTTTTGATTTAGATAATCTCAGACAGTGAAGGTTCAGATCCCCAATAATTAATGTGCTGCAGTCTATCTCTCTCTGTAGACCTAGCAATGTGTCTAGATATTTGGGTGTTTCAATGTTGAGTGCATTGATATTTGTAAGTGTTATATATTCTTGTTGAATTATCCCGTTTGGTACTATATAGTGTACTTCTTTCTTACTCCAGCTTTTATCTTGGTCTATTTTGTCTAATATCAATATTATTACTTCAGCCTTTCTTTGGTTTCCATTTTCATAGAATACCATTTTCCAGCTTTGCAACTTCAGTCTATGTCTTTCTTTGTCAGTGAGATGTGTTTCTTGTAAACCGTATATAGTTTTTTTTTTCATTCATTCAGACTGTGTATGTTTATTGAAGAATTTAATTCATTGACATTCAATGTTATCATTATTTGTGGATTCATCTATATCATTTTTTTAGCCATTTCCTTGGTTGATTTTTGTTCTTTTATTTCTGTTTTTCTCTTTAGTTATTTATATATAGTATTTGCTTTAGTAGTTCTTAAAGAGCTGGTAGATTTCTGGTAATTATCTTGGACTGATTTTATTTGTTCTTCCCATTTGAAGGATGATCTTGCCAAGTGTTGTATTATTGGTAAAATTGCTTTATTTTACCATTCTGATTATCTTCCCATTCTTTCCTTGCTCCCATACTTTCAGTTGAGAGGTTTAATCTGAGCATAATAAATTAGCCTTTGCAATTATCTTGATAATCTTTTGCCATTTTTAGAATTTTTTTTTATTTTTAAATTTTACTGATCTGGCTATGTTGTGACTTGAACGAAATCTTACATTGATTCTATTTGGAGTTATTTCTTTTTCCTGGTTTCTGAATTTCTCCTATTTATTCATATTTGATAAGTTTTTCTATAATTTTTATAGAAGAAGTTTTTCTTGTCTTTATTAGCGTATTCACCTTCTGGAATATTCATTATACAGATATTTGGGTGTTTCATGGAGTCTAAAATTTCCCATATGTTATCCTCATTATGTGTGTATGTATGTGTGTTTTGGTATATGTTGTTTTTAAAGTCAGAAATTCTTTCTTCAGCATGGTCCAACTTGCTGTTAATGCTTTTGAGGAAGATTTTAATTTATCATGTTTTATTATTCATTTCTAGAAGTCAGTTTGATTTTTTTATAGTGTGTCTATCTCTTTTATCTTTTTATTAGATTCCCCTATCATGTTCTAAATTTATTTTTACATTTCTTGGAATTGATTGTCTGTTTTCTCTTGCATTTCATTGAATTTTATCATAATGAGTATTTAGAATTATTTTTCTGACATTACTGTGAATTCTTTTGTGTTTGTTTTTCTTTTTTTTTCTTTTTTTTCTTTTTCTTTTTTTCTTTTTTTATTTTTTTGGAGAGATTTTCACTGTAGGGAGTGTGCTCGCCAGACAGACAGAGAGAGACATAGAGACAGAAAGTGAGAAATCACCCCCCAGGGGGGATGGTCACGCTGCAATCCCTTCTCCTCCATTCTCCTCTCGGGATCTTGGGCACGCACGCACACACGCCCGGTGTGAGTTTTAAGCCACCAGGTCCAGGACACGAACCGCGGTCGACTACGTGGAAGTCCAACGACATAGCCATTACGCTAACTGCTGGTTCCCTGTTTATTTTTCTTGATGTGACATTATTTTCCCTTTAGGGAAGAGTTATTTTCTTGTTTTCTCATGTTTCTTCTGTCTCTGAACTGGTTTTGGAAAACTGATGAAGTATTTATTTCTTCCTATTTATTGGAGTGTATTGTGTAGTGTCTGAAGAGGGAAGATCAGCCCTAGATATAAGTTGTGTTCCTATCAGACGGTTGTCTCTTTGAAATCAGAGAAAATAAAGTTGGGATTGGTAGCTTCCAGTGGTTGAATCCTCAACCGACTTTTTAGCTCCTGATGAGCTGGAGATGAGGTAAGGAGATATGACTTAGTGAAACACCTATTGTAATTCATTACATTGCCTAAGTAATATGTTATATACATTACAACTCAGTGTGCAGGTTGAAGGGCCCCAGGTTACAAAGGCTAACTGGAGCATAAGGCTGAACCAACAATTAGAGGCATGCTGACACAAGAACTCAAGTCTCCCACCAGATGAGCCTTAGGAAGTAGTTGGAGCAGTGTAGTTGGAGGGCCCAAGGTTCCAAAGGCAAACCTGGGAGCGGTGGTGGAATTCACTCACAATGAAAAACATGTTAACAGCATAACTCAAGTTTCCCTGTGGACATAATTCAGGAAGCAGTCAGCACACTGTATCCTAGAAAATTAAAAGTTAAAAACTGAATGGTGTGAATTCAAAGCATGGTGGCTGCAGTGTGACAATTTTGGGAGAGCCTGTGGCTCTCCAGTATTCCCTGAGCCATTAAATATAAGTCACATTTTTTCATTTTAGAAACACATATAGTAAAGTTGGTATGATAAAGAGAAAATTAGCACAGCACCTGCACAGGATTATATGCAAATTCATGAAGTGTTCCATATTTTTGTCACATATAAAAACAACTTTGAATGTTAATAGATTAAATTTTCCAATAAAAGGGTATACACGACTGAATAAATAAAATAGCAGGATCCCTGTATGTGCTGCCTACAAGTTATGCACCTCACAAAGAAATACATAGACTGAAAGTCAATAACTGGGAAAAGACAGTCCAAGCAAATAGGAATCAAAAAAAATAAAAAAAAGAGACTGAAGTCACAATACTGATATCAGACAAAATAGACATTAAGAAAAAACTGTAAGAAGAGACAAAGGACATTATGTAGTACTAAAAGGGCTAATTCATCAAGAAGATATAACATTTATAAATATCAATTTTGGACTTTGAGAGGACATTGGCTGCCCTTCCCCCCTCCTTTGGGAAACCTATTCCAATATGGGCCTTGTTGTACTGTAAGTTATCCATGACTGAAAGGCTTTGCTGCAGAGACCTGTGGTTTATTCCCTACCTGACTTATTTTTGAACTCTCAAGAGCACCAGGGAGAAGAAGATACAGAGTCTGTGGTTAATCACCTGCCACAAGCCTGTGAATTCTAAGACCACAGTATTTTCAGAAGAAGATCCCCTCTGTCTTCCTCAATTAAAGTTCAGCAGCTCAGTCAGTCCCAGGCACACCTACTTTCTAGAAACCATAAAGACTGAATCATCCAAGTGCAATGACCACTGTGCAGAATGCACACTGAGCATCAGGGAGGTAGAGCAACAGAGATATTGCCAATCACATGCTCCTGAATACCTTTGAATGCTCAGATTTAACTTAAAAAAAAAAAAAACTTAGGGAGAAATGTATAAATCACTGGATGACTAGAAACCATGTCAGAGGCACACGAAATATGAGCAATGAAAAAAATATCTCTACCCAAGTGAAAATATCAATTCTTCATCATCCATAAATATCACATGGGAACTCATGGAAATGTTAGATAAACAATTGAGAATACGTATAGAGACAAAACTAAATAAAATGCAAGGGAAAAGAGACAATCAACTCCAAGAGAGGAGGAAGTCCTTTCACAATTTGAAAGAAGGAAGAGATACCATAAAAAAGAATCAAAAATAATTGTTAGAGATGCAAACTGTAGTAAAGAAAATTAAAACCTCCCTTGAAAGTATTAAATTAAGATTATATCATGCAGAATATTGAATCTCAAATGTAGAAGACAAAAACTCTGACCTAGAAAAAAAAAACAAAAAGATTGGTAAAATAACCAAGAAAAATGAGGACAATACACAAGAAACACTAGTTATTATTAAGGGCCCAAACTCCCAGGTAACTGGTATCCCAGAAGGTGAAGAAAATAACAAATGCATTGATAATAGTGAAATCCTGGAATAAAACTTTCTAAACCCAGAGGTACATTCAAAGGTCCAGAACAAAGAAATATAAAGGACCCCAAATAGAATCAATTCAATAAGATCTTCTCCAAGACACATCATAGCCAGATTGGCCAAAACCACAAACAAAGACAAGATACTAAAATAAGCAAGAGAGAAACATCAAGTTACTTACACAATTTATCCTATCAGGTTAACATCACAATTCTCATCAGAAACAATGTGGACATTTGGAGGAGGGATACAGAGACAGCATTGTTGAGACAGGGAGGTAGTATTGTTATATTTTGATCAACTAGACTGGGGAGAAATGTTCACATATTGAAATGATCACCTTGTAAGCTAAAAAATGTGATTGAATGTATTTTTAAAAATGTAAAAAAAAATTATTTAATTTAAAAAAAAATTTAAAAATGCAGCCAAGGAAAGAATGGTAAAATATATTCAAAATGTTAAATGAAAAACAATTTTACCCAGGGTAACTATATTTGGCAAGATTAGGCTTCATATGGGAAAAAAAGATAAAAAAAAATTCTCAGGTAAACAAAACATAAAAAAAGTTATCATTTAAGTTCTGAATATAATATTCAACTTCAGATTAGTCCTTACTATTAAGTTAGCCATTTTCTTAGTTATTTTTGAACTCTTACTTCTGTGTGTCTGTATTTAGTTTTCCTTATATAGTACTCCCTTCAGAACATAAATCAATAAAATGTAGGGGGGGAAAAAGGAATGGGAAGTAACTTCAGATATCAGAAACAGTGAGGGAGGAGGGTAAGAAGTGACAGAGAGTAAGAAATAAGGGGGTGAAATATATACATATTTAAGAAACAAGAAATGGAAAATTACTTGCTTATGATAACATGTCTGATTAAACCAGTTTACAGTGTATTCTGTAGGATTCTGGAGGGAAATCACATGTTGTATGCTGTGATGATGTTCAAAGCATGAATGTAAAATAAATATTTTTAAAGGGGTATAAAATGATTTGCTAATTCTAGATCAGCTCTTCAAGAAGTTCTGAAGGATTTACTATACCAGGAAGTCTAAAGTGAGGTAGAGAGATATAAAAGAACATAAAACAACCAAGAAAATGGCTCACTTAATGATAGGAACACTTCTGGAAATATCGATAATAACATTGAATGTTAATGGATTAAATTTTCCAATCAAGAGACACGACTGGTTGAATGGATGGGGAAAAAAAAAAAAAACACAGAAACTCTCCATCTGTTGCATACAAGAAACACACCTTTGGATCAGCAGTTAGCGTAATGGCTATGTCGCTGGACTCCCACATAGTCAGCCGCAGTTCGAGTCCCCGAACCCATGGCTCAAAAACAACAAAGAAAATGGCTCACTTAATAATAGGAACAGGTCTGGATATATCGATAATAACATTGACTATTAATGGGTTAAATTCTCCAATTAAGAGACACAGACTGGCTGAATGGATAAAAAATAAATAAACCCAGAGACCCTCTATATGTTGCCTACAAGAAACACACCTTAAAAAAAAAAAAAAAAAGAAACACACCTTATGGATAAAGATATACATAGACTAAAAGTGAAAGGCTGGAAAAAGGTATTTCACACAAAAAGAAATTAAAAAGTCTAGAGTAGTGATACTGATTTCTGGCAATATAGGCTTTAAGATAAAAACTGTAAGATGACACAAAAAGGGTCAATATATAGTAGTGAGGGTTGATTCATCAAGAAGACTTAACACTTATAAATATCTATGCACCCAACTCAGGAGCACCTAAATATCTGAAAAAAAAGACTACTAGAGCTAAAAAGAATGATAGATTGCAGCACTATCATTTCAGGGATCTCAACACCCCATTATCTCCTTTAGACAGATCTTCTAGACAAAATATAAGCAGAGATATATAGGACCTAAATGATACTATAAATAAAATGGACTTAACAGATATTTATAGAACTTTTCACCCTAAAACCAAAAAATATAAAATTTCCTCACAACTGCATAGAACTTTCTCAAAGACTGACCATATAATAGGTCAAAAATCTAGTGTTTACAGATTCAAGGGCATATAAACTACATCTAGCATCTTTGGTGATAGTCATGAAATTAAACTCAACATTAATTTGAAGAAAAATCCTTAAAAATACAAAAAGACATGGAAACTTACCAACCTATGCCTGAATGACTTCTCAACTACTAAAGAAATTAGATCTGAAATCAAAAGATTTATGGAAATAAATAATGAGTACACATGTTTCCATTATCTATGGGACAAAAACAAACAAACAAACAAACAACAACAACAAAAAAGCAGTCATAAGATGAAATGTCAAAGCAACTAGTCCACATAAGAATAGAATGGAAAGGTGGCAAACAGACAACCTAATATACCTCAGGGAATTAGGGGGAAAAAACATCTTGAAAAAAGAAATAATAAAGATTCAAGCAGAAATAAATGAAACAGAAAATAAACAAACTATACAGAAAATAAATGAAAGCAAAAGCTGGTTCTTTGAAAAGATTAACAAGATCAGCTCACCATTAGCAAGATTTATTAAGAAGAAGAGAGAAAGAAAACAGATAAACCAAATGTGAAATGAATCAGGCAATATTACAATAGACACAATAGAAATAGAAACCATCATCAGAGGATACTATGAGTATGTGGGAAAAAAAAAAAAAGAAAAAGAGAACATGGATGAGATGGACAACTTTCTGGATGTATATAGTCTGCCCAGATTGAACAAGGAGGACATAGACAGCCTGAATAGGCCCATAACAAACCAAGAATAGGTTCATAAGAAACCTACCAAAAAAGAAAGGTCCAGGTCCCAAACCTCCCAAATTCATTTTATGAAGCCCCCATAATACTCATTCCCAAAGCAGAAGACAAAAAAGGAAAACTACAGACGAACATTTCTGATGAATGTAGATGCAAAAATTCTCAACATGATACTTACAAATAATACCGAACAACACATAAAAAATATTATCCATCATAACCAAGTAAGCTTTATTCCAGTGATGCAAGTGTGTTTCTACATACGCAAAACTATGTTAACAGAAAGAAAGACAAAAATATGATCATTTCAATTGATGGGGAAAAAGCATTTGACAAAATACATTCTTTTCTGATTAAGATTCTTAGCAAATTGACTTAAGAGGGTCATTTATTAACACAATAGAATCCATAAACTTATGGCTAACATTATAATGAATGGGGAAAAGCTGAAAATTTTCCCACCAAAAACTGGTATAACACAAGGCTGCCCACTTTTTCCACTCCTTTTCAATGTAGTGCTGCAAGTCTTAGACAATGCAATTAGAAAAAAAAAAAAACAAACATAAAAGACATTCAAACAGGGGACCAGCAGTTAGTGTATGTTGCTGGACTCCCATGTAGTCCACCTCAGTTAGAGTCCCATATCCGGTGACTTAAACTCACACTGGGTGCATGTGTGTATGTGCCCAAGATACCTAGAGGAGAATGAAGGAGAATGGATTCTGGCATGGCCATCCCCCAGGAAGGTGATTTCTTTCTTACTGTCTCACTATCTTTCTGGTGAGCACACATGCCCTATAGCAAAAACTTCTCAAAAAAAAAAAAAAAAAAAAGAAAGGCATTCAAGAAATGTTGAAAATATCTTTCTTTGCAGATAACATCATGGTATACATGAAAGACTCAATGGTATCCATGGAACAGTTTCTCAAAATAATAAATGAATAAATTAAAGTGACAAGATACAAAATCAACATCCAAAAATCTATACCATTTCTATTTATGAACAAGATGACAGAGGTAGAATTGAAGAAAGGAATGCCTTTTATTATAGACACAAAATGTATCAGATACCTAGGAATAAACTTAACCAAGGATGTCAAAGACCTTTACAAGGAAAACTATTAACATCCTAAAAAAAGATATTGAAAATGACACAAAAAAAGTGGAAGGACATCCTGTGTTCCTGGATTGGAAGAATTAATATATTCAGAATGGCAATTCTACCCAAATTTATCTACATATTTAACACAATTCCAACCGAAGTACAAGAGACATACTTCACAGATCTAGGAAAGACAATCATAGAATTCATCTGGAATCATAAAATACCCCATATTGCCAAAGCAGTTCAAACCAAGAAGAGTGGAGTGGGCGGCATCTCATTTCCTGACCCAAAATAATACTATAAAGACACAATATGCAAAAAAGCATAATATTGGCACAAAATTAAACAGGTGGAAAAATGAAATAGAATAGAGACACCAGAAGTAAACCCCAAATCATACAGCCAACTGATTTTTGACAAAGGATATTGGTCAATTTAGTGGGAAAAGAAAATCCTCTTCAGCAAATGTTGCTGGAAAAACTGGATATCCACTTCAGAAAGATAAAACTGGATCTAAATTGCACAGTAAGTTGAATGGACTTGAAAGACACTTATAAAACTTTCCACCCAACAACCAAAACCATGCGTTTTTCTCACCAACACATAAAACACTTTTGAATACCGAGCACATGATAAGGTA
This sequence comes from Tupaia belangeri chinensis, assembly GCF_000334495.1. Classification (NCBI taxonomy): domain Eukaryota; kingdom Metazoa; phylum Chordata; class Mammalia; order Scandentia; family Tupaiidae; genus Tupaia; species Tupaia belangeri. Next base: position 633,502 of record NW_006159631.1, read on the forward strand.
CAAAACAAGTCTTTACAAATTAAAAGGTACAAAAATTATACCCCGGCATCTTCACCAACTATAATGGAATTAAACTTGATATTAACTGCAAAGAAAACCTCAGAGATACACTGACATATGGTAACTAAATAACCTTCTCCAGGAAGGTCTCAAATCCACTAAAAAAATTAAGACTGCAGTCAAAAAGTTCCTCCAAAGATAACGAGCACATAAGTATCCATACTCTATGTGACAAAATGAAAGCAGTCAAAAAAGGAAAATTCATAGCAATTACAGACCACAAGAAAAATTGAAATGTGGCAAATAAGCAACCTAACAACAGACCTCAGGAAACTGGAAAAAACAACACCAAGAAGCAAAATAATAATAATAATAATAACAACAACAACAAATACAATAACAGAAAGATATGAAAAAGAGAATAAAAATCTAGACAGAAAATAGATGAAACCAAAAGCTGCTCCAGTGAGAAGATAAACAATATTGACACACCATTAGTTATAATAATCAAAAAGCACAGATAAAAAAAACTATATTATCTCATCAGCAAGTAAACAGGTGATATAACAGCAGACATAACAAAAATACAAACAGAGAGCAGACTATATGACAAGAACAAAAAAACCTAGAGGAAATGAACAAATTTATGGACACATATAATCTACAAAGAATGATACAGGAAGAAATAGAAAGCCTGAAGACCCATAATAAGCAATGAGATTAAACCAGTAATATATAGTCTCTCAAGTCCTTCCAAAGGCAAATCAGAAAAGAGAATAAAATAAAAGGCATTCAAATAGGAAAAGAGTACTAGAAACTCTCTATTTGCAGATGACATGATTGAATACATAGAAGACCCAATGGTATCCATGAGAAAATTCCTGGACGTAATACATGAATACAGTAAAGTTGCAGGATAAAAAATCAACACACAAAAATCTATAGCATTTCTATATACAAACAGCAGGGAGATGGAGACAGAACTGAAAAAAGTAACTCCATTTACTATAGCCTCAAAAAGTATAAGATACCTAGAAATAAATCTAACCAAAGACGTTAAAGGCCTCCACAAGGAAAACTATAAGAAGCTGAGAAAAGAAATAAAGACACAAAAAAGTGCAAAGAAAACAACCAATTTAATGCTAGGGACAAGAAATATCAATAACAAAGTTAAATGTTAACTTCCAGGATTTAAATGGAAAGATTGGACCACAGCAACACTGCATAACCAACAGAAGAGACATTGAACATAAGACTGAACTGGCAAAATAGAATTTTATGACTTTTCAGTAAAATATTACTGATTTCTTTTTTTTAACTATGCTTTGTTTTCCCAATTTAAACATTTTACATTCTTTTGAGTTGTTGATAGGTTCAGCAATTTGTTAAAATATTTTCTTGTTTGCTTCTTTAAATAGAAATGCTAACTTTTCTTCCTTCCTGACCCCTCTTGAATTGAAAATATTTGGGAATATTCTTATTTTGTGGCAGAAGGATTATTTGTATAAGTTCAATAATGCCGGTTGCATTGAATCAGAAAATGGAAATACTCATTATTGAACAGGGCTTTGACAGTAATGTCATATCTGAAGATCAATCAGAAAATTATAGAACTAAGGTGGATCTCAAGTAAGCCAACAGTAGCTCTTAGAAAGATGGCTTGGGACCATAAAAATACTACTGCCTGGCAGAGAGGATTAGAGAAGATATATGAAAGAATTTATAACATAAAAAACCCGGACTACTCCAACCCAGCATTGTAACCTGTATAAGTTGGAAAAAAGTACCCACACCAGAAGATTGTCTTGTGAAAGACTTTGAGACTGATCTTTGCTAGCAGATGGTATATCACACAATACTTGGTAGGCAGGGCTGAATTGAGAAGGTTTATGTGTGATTAGTGTTTTCGGCCTTTGCTTTTCAACAATTTGAGTATTTAAAAATATTTTCTCAAAAATATTTAAAACCATACTTTTTCTGTTGTTATAGAGTCATAAAATTATACAAAATTATAAGAAATATTTTGAAAATTATCTTTAAAATTCAATATTTTGAAATTTTGAAAGTTGTTTATAAACTGTCAAGAACTATGGAGTATGAGCTAACATTTTTTGATATGCAAAGTAAATATGGAAAAATGTAAAAATAAATAAAGAAAGAAAAGAAAAAAAGAAAACAAAGAAAAAAAGTGCAAGGCATCCCATGGTCTTAAATTGGAAAATTAATATAATCAAAATGGCAATTCTACCAAAATTAATCTACATATTTAACACAATCCCAATCAAAGTATCAGAGATATTCTTCACAAATCCAGAAGAGACAATCATAAAATTTGTCTGAAATCATAAAAGACCTCGCATTGCCAAATCAAGCCTGCACAAGAAGAGTGGAGTGGGTGGCATTTCACTCCTTAACCTGAAAATATATTACAAAGCTGTGGTAATCAAAACAGCATGGTACTGGCACAGAAACAGACAGGTGGATCAAAGGAAAAGAATAGAGTTTGCTGAAATAAGCTCCCAAACATACAGACAATTGATTTTTGACAAAGGGTGCCAGTCAATCCACTGGGAAAAGGAAAACCTCTTTAGCAAATGGTGCTGGAAAAACTGAATATCTACCTGTGGAAAGATGAATCTGAACTCATACCTCTGACCATTGACAAAAATCAACTCAAAGTGGGCAAAAGATCTAAACCTAAGACCTCAAACTGTAAAACTGCTGCTGGAAAGCCCTGGGGAAAATCTAGGAGACATTGTATCCAGCAAAGACTTCTAAAATAAGACCCACAAATCAGTCAATAATCTCAAAAATAGACAAGTGGAATTACATCAGATTAAGGCGTTTCTGCATGGCAAAAGACACAGTAATTAGAGTGAAATGGCAGCCTTCAGAATAATAAAATATGTTTTGTAAATTATGCATCAGATAAGGGACTGATAACCAGAATATACAAGGAACTCAAGCAGCTATCCCCAAAAAAGACCACCAACCATATTAAAAGATGCAACAATGAGTTGGAAAAAAAAAAAAAAAACACTCTCTAAGAATGACATACAAATAGCCAAAAGACATATAAAAAATGCTCAACACCCCTCTTGTAAGGGAGAGGCAGATCAACACTACAGTGAGATACCACCTAACCTCAGTCAGAATGAATAAGATTAATAAGACAAAAAATGATAAGTGTTGTTGAGAGTGCGGTGAAAGGGTAACTCTCTTACACTGCTGGTGGGAATGTAAATTGTTCCAGCCACTGTGGAAAACAATTTGGAGATTTTTCAAAGATCTACAAATAGAACTACTGTACGATCCAGCAATCCCACTCCTTGGTATCTACCAAAAGGACAGAATAAAAATTCTTAATTGAAAAAGTGCTTGCACATCGATGTTTATTGTGGCACTATTCACAATTGCTAAGACATGGAACCAACCCAAATGCCCA
>NW_006159631.1:637689-638980 GCF_000334495.1 Tupaia belangeri chinensis
TTTAAATTTGACTAGAGAGACAGAGAGAGAGAGAGAGAGAGAAAGTGAGAAAGCAATCTGCCTGTTTTGGGAATCGAATTGTGGTAGCCTAATGGGAGACCAGTGTCCAAAACCACCACAACCACCTGCCAGCCTCATCTACATAACTTTTAAAGAAGTTTACCCCCATTCTACTTGAACGATTTGTAAAGAAAAAAAAGGAAAGAAACCTCCCAAATTTATTCTATGAATTCTCCATCATCCTCATTCTTTTTTTTTTTTTAAAGGTTTTCGCTATAGGGCGCGTGCGCTCACCAGACAGACAGAGAGAGACACAGAAACAGAAAGTGAGAAATCAACCTCCAGGGGGGATGGTCATGCCGCAATCCCTTCTCCTCCATTCTGCTATCGGGATCTTGGGCACACATGCACACACGCCCAGCGTGAGTTTTAAGCCACCGGGTCTGGGATGCAAACCGTGGTTGACTACGTGGGAGTCCAGTGACATAGCTATTATGCTAACTGCTGGTTCCTATCCATCATCATAATTCTAAAAACAGGAAAAGACATAACAGAAAAAGAAAACTGGGGACAGGCCCTTGCCCTCCAGGAACCCTCCAGTTACATCTCTAGCCCACTGGCCAGCAAGAAAAACTGAGGCTAAGGCACCATGCCCCCCAGCACACTTCCAGGGTCCCAAGACAATGAACCCACTCCCTTTAAAAACAAGATAGGCCCTTGCCCTGCAGGAGCCCTCTTGTTCCATCTCTAGAGTACTGGACAGCAAAGGAAACTGAGGCTAGGGATCCACTGCCCCCAGCCCACTTCAAGGTTCCCAAGAAAAGGACCCCAACTCCATTAAAGACCAGGCAGGCCTTTGTCCTGCAAGAGTTTTCCTGTTCCATCTCTAGCCCACTGATCAGAAAGGGAAACTGAGGCTGGGACACCACTGCCCTCAGCCCACTGTGGACAGAAGTCTGACTACTTTTCCTATTTTTCAAAAATCTTTTCAAAAGGGGACTGAGGAATTCATGCCCACAAACATTAACAGACCATTTACTTTCTATTAACAGGATTCTTCCTACCTCCTGTCCCTGACATAGTATCTTTGAGATGTATATTTCAACCAATTACAGTATATTCTTTTGCTTATCGCTTCCCAAGACACAGAACTTCCCTTTTCCTTGAGATGTAGATTAAGCCTTCCTTTAACTATTCCTTTAACTCTTCCCAAGACACAGAGTTTCCTTTCCAATCACCAACCTAGAAATTGTGGAACCCACCTATAACCTACAAGGCCCCCCTCCCCTCT
>NW_006159631.1:641051-641990 GCF_000334495.1 Tupaia belangeri chinensis
CACCCCCCGCTTCTACCTGTCCCGCCTTTTTGGACCAGACCAATGGGAAATCTTTTAATTAAATGTCTGTCAATCTCAAAAGCAAATTAAAGGAACCTCTGTACATGATCACCCTGAGAAAAACATGTATGCCTCCTCTCTGGCCTAGGTCACTCACAGTTGGCTTGGAAATAAACTATTTTAATTATTAATTTTACAGTTGGCTGTATTTTTCCGTCGACAAGATGGCAACCATGAAGGGACCAGAGATGAACTGGAGATCTTCTAAGAGGGCACTTCAAACCTGGTGCCTGGTACCAGCAGTGGGCCCTTTGTGCCCTCTCCAGCTCTGAGCCTCTCCTCCGGGGAGATCCAGTAAGTCCTCTGGCCTCGAACCTCCCAAAATTTGGTAGATGGTCTTGTTTATTTCTAAGCTGGTTTCTTGTTCGTCTGTCTTGTATGTTTGTTTTGGGTAACCCAGGTTTGCTCTCCTCTCAGTCAGGAGTAGCGGTTGTTGCTATCCTCCTAGCGAGGATTAGCGGTTTACTGTCCTTTGATGGGGGTGTTGTAGTGAGGGTCAGCAGTTTGCTCTCCTCTCAGTCAGGAGTAGCGGTCTTTGCTATCTTCCTAGTGAGGATCAGCGGTTTGATCTCCTCTCAGTCAGGAGTAGCTGTCTTTGCTATCCTCACAGGGAGGATTAACGGTTTACTCTCCTTTGAGGGGTGTGGTTCTCTCACTCCTCAGGCAGGGCTCTCAGGTGGCACAGGAGGAGTCCTGGTTTCTGAGGTTTCTGCGGTTTCTGCGCTGAGGCACAGGCGGAGGGGCAGGTGCCCTTTTGCATGCTCCTTCAGCAGGGGAGTGGCAGTTCCCGCCCTCCTCAAGCAGGGGGCTAGTTTGCTCTCTGAGTAAGGTGTAGTGTTTTGTTTCCTCTTTGAGTAGTTAAGAAACTAAAGTATGGAA
>NW_006159631.1:644661-645351 GCF_000334495.1 Tupaia belangeri chinensis
TGTGTGGGGACAATCTAAATGAAAAGTAATTAAGGTTATATTTAAATGTATTATGTAAAACCCTTAGAGAGGGATCTAAAAGCCAAAAACTGTTAAATTCCAACTTACCTAAAAGGCTATCTTAGTATGGGATGAGGTAGGGTCACACAAATGGCTGACACCTTGATCAAATAACGTGCCATTGTGACCTAAGCCCATCTGTGGAAATAGGATAAAACAGTTCTGTGGATTTGTTTGACAGTAAATACAAGGCTGTGGTCAGAGTTTGTTAAAAGCATCTCTCATGTTGTTGTTGGGACCAACAGTTAGTGTAATGGCTATGTCACTGGACTTTTCTATGATTATACTGTAACTTATAAGCCTGTTGTATCCCAATATTGTATTGAGTTTTCTGACATGTTGTTAATATAACTTTTCTTTTTCTTTCTCTTTTTTTCAAACATTATTTTCTTAGACCTAAATGACCATTTTTGGGGTTTTTCCAGTAAGACCCCTTGAAAATCTCAAAAGAAGCAACTCATTTTTATAAAACCTAATCTGGTATATCAGTTTATGTAAAGATCATTTGTCAACTGTATTATTATTATTATTTTACATATTATTGGTACTAATATGTTCAAATCATTAATTTATGAGATTAATGCTTTTTTTTTTTTTGGAGAGATTTTCGCTATAGGGCGTGTGTGCTCG
>NW_006159631.1:646452-653676 GCF_000334495.1 Tupaia belangeri chinensis
CAAACCGTATTAATTATTAATTTTACAATTGGTTATATTTTTCCATCGCCACCACTTTCCCAAGTCAATGACCCCACACCCTTTAAAGACCAGATAGGCCTTTGTCCTGCAGGAGCCCTCCCATTCCATCTCTAGTCCACTGTCCAGCAAGGAACACTGAGGCCAGGGCACCACTGCCCCCAGCTAACTTCCAGGTTCCCAAGACAAGGGAAAATGAGGCCAGGGAACCACTACCCCCACCCCTACAAAGGTAGGCAGGGTTCCCTATTTTAATTTTTTTTCTTCTTTGCTCTTTCTTTTTGTTTTGCTAATACTCTCCTTTCCCTTGTCCAACAGACAACATAGAACCTTGCCCTGCAGAAGCCCTCCCATTCCATCTCTAGCCCACTGGCCAGCAAGAGAAACTGGTACAGACTGGGGCAGCACTGCCCCCATGCAACTTTCAGGTTACCAAGAGAAGCACCCCACCCCCTTTAAAGGAAGGCAGAGTTTCTTTTTTTTTTCTTCTTTGCTCTTGAGATTTGTTTTGCTAATACTCTCTTCCCCATTGTCCCACAGACCAGACAGGCCTTTGCCTTGCCCAAGCCATCCAGTTCCATCTCTAGCCCATGACCAGCAAGGGAAAATGAGGCCAGGGAACCACTGCCCCTAGCCCACTGCCAGGTTCCAATGACAAGAACCCCACCCCCTTTAAAGAAAGGGAGGTTTTCATTTTTTTTTTCTTCTTTGCTTTCTTTTGTTTTACTAATACTCTCCTCCCCCTTGTCTCACAGACCAGGAAGGCCCTAGCCCTGCAGAAGCTCTCCCATTTCATCTCTAGCCCACTGGCCAGCAAGGGAAACTGAGACCAGGGCACCACTGCTACAGTCCACTTTCAGGTTATCAATACAAGGACCCCGCCCCCTTTGAAGTAGGCAAGGTTGCAATTTCTTTTCTTTTTTGCTCTTTCTTTTTGTTTTGCTAATACACCCCTCCCCCTTGTCTCATAGACCAGACAGGCCCTTGCCCTGCATGAGCCCTCCAGTAACATCATTATCCCACTTGTCAGCAAAGGAAGCTGAGGCCAGGGCACCACCGCCCCCAGCCCACATCCAGGTTCCCAAGACAATGACCCCACCCCCTTTAAAGGTAGGCAGGGTTTATTTTATTAATTTTTTTCTTCTTTGCTTCTTTTTTTTGTTTTGTTTTGCAAATACTCTCCTCCCACTTGTTCCACAGACCAGACAGGCCATTGCCCTGCAGAATACCTCCTGTTTCATCTCTAGCCCATTGACCAGCAAAGAACACTGAGGCCTGGGTACCACTGCCCCCAGTCCACTTCCAGGTCCCCAAGACAAGGACCCCCACCCCCTAGACAGGGTATCATTTTTTTTTTCTTTACTCTTTATTTTTGTTTTGCTAATACTCTCCTACCCTTTGTTCCAGAGACCAGACAAACCCTTGCTCTGTATGAGCCCTCCCATTCTATCTCTAGCCCACTGACCAGCAAGGGAAACTGAGGTAGGGGCACCACAGGCCCCAGCCTACTCCCAAGTTCCCATATAAGGACCCCAACCCCTTGAAAAGAAGGCAGGGTTTCATTTTTTTTTCTTTTTGTTTTGCTAATACACTCCTCCCCCTTTTCCCTCAGACCAGACAGGCCCTTGCCTTGCAGGAGCCCTCCTGTTCCATCTCTAGACCACTGGAGAGCAAGGGAATCTGAGACCCAGGCACCACTGCCCCCAGTCTACTTCCAGGTTCCCAAGACAAGGACCCCACCTCCTTTAAAGGTAGACAGGGTTTCATTTTTTTATTTTGTTTTCTTCTTTGCTCTTTCTTTTTGTTTTCTTATACTCTCCTCCTTGTCCCACAGACCAGACAGGCCCTTGCCCTGCAGAAGCCCTCCCGTTCCATCTCTATTCCAATGGCCAGCAAGGGAATCTGAGACCCAAGCACCACTGCCCCCAGTCTAATTCCAGATTTATAAGAAAAGGACTCCACCCCCTTTAAAGGTAGGCAGAGTTTCATTTTTCATTTTTTTCTTTGCTCTTTCTTTTTATTTTGCTAATACTCTACTCCCTCTTGTCCCACAGACAAGACAGGCCTTCGCCCTACAGGAGGACTCCCGTTCCATCTCTATCCCACTGTCCAGCAAGGAAAACTTAGCCCAGGCACCATTGCCCCCATTCTACTTCTAGGTTCCCAAGACAAGGAACCCACCTCCTTTATAGGTAGGCGGGTTTCATTTTTTCATTTTTTTTTTCTTTTTTTGCTCTTTCTTTTTGTTTTGCTATTTCTCTCCTTTCTCTTGTCCCACAGACCATACAGGCCCTTTCCTTGCAGAAGGCCTCTAGTTCCATCTCTAGCCCACAGACCAGTAAGGGAAACTGAGGCCGGGGCACCAGACCACAAAGCCCACTTCCAGGTTCCCAAGAGAAGGACCTGACCCCCTTTAAAGTAGTCAGGGTTTCATTTTTTATTTTTTTCTTCTTTGCTCCTTTTTTGTTTGTTTGTTTGTTTGTTTGTTTTTTGAGAGGTCTTTCGCTATAGGGCCCATGCACTTGCCAGATAGACAGAGAGAGACATAGAGACAGAAAGCGAGAAATCACCCCCCAGGGGGGATGGTCACACCACAATTCCTTCTCCTCCATTCCCCTCTCGGGATCTTGGGCACGCAAGCACATGTGCCTGGCATGAGTTTTAAGCTACCGGGTCCAGGACTGTTTGACTACGTGGGAGTCCAGCGACATAGCCATTACGCTAACTGCTGGTTCCCAACTTCTTTTTGTTTTACTAATACACTTCTCCCCTTGTCCCACAAACCAGACAGAACCTTGCACTTCAGGAGCCCTCCTGGTCCATCTCTACCCCACTGGAGAAATCACGTCCTGTGTAATAGCATGGTGCATGACTTTTTCTTTAATCTTCTCTATACTCTTTTCTTTTTTCTTACATTATCCTCTCTTCCACATCCTTCACCCTTCAAGAGGGATTAGACTGATCCAGGATCACAGTTCTGAAATTCCTTAATATTGTAAGGTTCCTGGGATACTCCTCTGTACTGAACCACCTGAGAATACATAGATATTACTCTTTAGACACTTGAATAGAGTACCCCTCTTGAAACCACATTGCTAAAAACAACAGAAGAGTTACTTCTGCACATATCAATTCACAGCAAAAGGGAAAAATCATTGCTCCTAGTAAAAGAAATGTTCTCCTTAGAGATATTAATAAATGAATACATCTTCTAATGGCTAGAAGTAGTAGAAGTGACTCAGGTCTGAATAAGTCAGGAAATATGTCTCCATCAACAGAACAGAGCAACTTCCCTCCATCTGTCCTAAAATCTGAGGATGTTACCAATATGTCAGAGAAAGAATTTAGAAACTTCATGATGAACAAATTTTATGAGTTGGAACAGAATAGAGACAATGAACTTCAGGAGATTAGGAAGTCCTTCCATGATATGAAAGAAGAAATGGACACTCTGAGAAAGAATCAGATGGAGATATTAGAAATGAAATCTGTAATACAGGAAATAAAAATCTCTCTTGAAAGTATTAAAAGTCGATTAGACAATGCAGGAGATTGCATCTCTGATATAGCAGATAAAATCTCTGACCTAGAAAAAATCACCAAGAAGGTAGAGAAAATAACAAAACAAACAAACAAACAAACAAAGAGGATAATATACGAGAAATACTAGATTTCATAAGACGCCAAAACATCAGAATACTTGGCATCCCAGAAGGTGAAGAAACTAATAATGGCATGGAAAATCTATTCCATGAAATCCTGGAAGAAAATTTCCTTAGTCTAGAGAGGTACTCAAGCATCCAGACCCAAGAAGTACAAAGGACCCCAAATAGACTCAACCCCAGAAGATCTTCCCCAAAACACATTGTAGCCAGACTCTTGAAGACCACAGATAAAGACATGATACTAAAACTGGCAAGATAGAAAAGAGAAGTGACTTACAAAGGTTATACCATCAGACTAACACCAGATCTCTCAATGGAAACAATGCAAGCAAGAAAAAAATGGTAAGATGTATTGAAAGTATTAAGAGACAAACAATTTCAACCAAGATTATTATATCCTGCAAGATTATCCTTCATAAGGGAAAAAAAGACTAAAACCTTCTCAGACGAACAAAACCTGAAAGAATTTACCAGCACCAGATCAGCTCTTCAAGAAGCCCTGAAGAAAGTACTGTTACAGAAAAACTATAAAGAATTAAAAGACAGAAACAAAGGAAAAAAAGATAGCTAAGACAATGCCTAACTTAAAGGTGAGGACAGATCCAGTAACATCGATAATAACATTGAATGTGAATGGATTAGATTCTCCAATAACAGACTGGTTGAGTGGAAAAACAAACAAACAAACAAACAAAAAAACAGAAACCCTCTATCTCTTGCCTACTGGAAACCCACCTCATGAATAAAGACATGCATACACTGAAAGTGAAGGGTTGGAAAAAGGCTTTTCATGCAAATAGGAACCAAAAAAGACCTGGAGTTGTGATACTAATCTTTGACAAAATAAGTTTTAAAACGAAAACTGTTCAAAGAGACAAAGAATGGCATTATATTGTAGTAAAGGTATCAATTGATCAAGAAGATATAACACATATAAATATCTATATGCCTAACAAAAGAGCACCCAAATATGTGAAGTAGAGACTAATAGATCTAAAGGGGAAATAGATTGCAATACACTAATTGTTGGAGAGATCAACACTGCACTATCCCCTCAGGACAGATCATCTAGATAAAAGTTAGATAAAGAGATAAAGAATCTGTATGATAACATAAATCAAATGGACTTAACAGGCATCTATAGAACTTTCCATCCAAAGACCACAAGATAGAATTTTTCCTCACCCCCACATGGAACCTTTTCAAAGATTGACCACATTGTAGGGCACAAAGCAAGCCTCTACAGAATCAAAGGCATAGAAACTATATCCAGCAACTTCTCTAACCATTATGGCATTAAACTTGAGTTTAATTTCAAGAGAAATCCTCAAAAATACCTAAAAAACATGGAAACTAAATAACCCTCTCCTGAATGACTCCACAACTACTGATGAAATAAATACTGAAATCAAAAAAATCATGGACACCAATTTAAATGAGGACATGAGTTTCCAAAATCTTTGGGACACTGCTAAAGCAGTCATAAGAGGGAAGTTCATAGCCATTAGTGCACATAAGAGGAACATGGAAAGAAGGCAAATGGATCACCTAACATCATGCCTTAGAGAAATGGAAAAGCAACAGCAAAAAGATAAAAAAAAAAAACTCCAGGAAAATGGAAATAATAAAGATACGATTAGAAGTACATGAAATAAAAAATGAGCAAACTATACAGAAAATAAATGAAAGTAAAAGCTTGTTCTTTCAAAAGATAAACAAAATTGATACACCACTAGCGAGACTTATTAAGAAGAAGAGAGAAAGGATCTAGGTGAATCAAATCTGCAAAGAAGCAGGCAATATAACAACAGACAAAGTAGAAATACAAAACATCATTAGAAGATACTATGAACAACTATATGCCAAGAAACAGGACAATCTGGATGAGAAGGACATTTTCCTAGACAAATATAATCTACCAAGGTTGAGCCAGGAGGATATAGAATGGCTGAATAGGTCCATAATAAGCCAGGAGATAGAGTCAGTAATAAATAACCTTCCAACAAAGAAAAGCCCTGGGCCTGATGGGTTCACCTCTGTCTATAAAACTTTCAAAGAAGAGTTAACCCCCATTCTCCTCAGGTTATTTCTAAAGATCCAAAAGGTTGACTCTCTCTCAAATTCATTCTATGAATCCTCTATCACCCTTAACCGTAAATCAGATAAGGACAGAACAAGGAAAGAAAACTATAGACCAATACCTCTGATGAATATAGACAAAAAGATTCTCAACAAGATACTAGCAAATCATACTCAACAACTTATAAAAAAGATCATACACCATGATCAGGTAGGCTTTATTCCATGAATTCAAAGTTTCTTTGAGATATGCAAAACCATACATGTAATATACCATATTAATAGGAAGAAAGATAAAAACCATATGGTCATATCGATTGATGCAAAAAAAGCATTTGATGAGATGCAACATCCCCTCATGATCATGACTCTCAGCAAAATCAGCATAGAAGGGTCATTTCCCAACAACAATAAAAACTGTCTGTGAAAAACCCATAGCGAACATCATCCTGAATGGAGAAAAGTTGAAAGCTTCCTCACTAAACAGGCAACAAGACAAAGATCCCCACTTTCTCCACTCCTTTTTAATATAGTACTGGAAGTCCTTGCCAACACAATCAGAAAAGAGGAAAAATAAAAGGCATTCAAGTAGGAAAAGAAGAGGTGAAACTCTCTCTATTCGCAGGTGACATGATTGTATACATAGAAGACTCAATGGTTTTCTTGAATAAATTTCTGGAAGTAATGGATGAATACAGTAAAGTTGCAGGATATAAAATTAATATACAAAAATCTATAGCATTTCTATATATGAACAACAGGCAGACTGAGATAGAACTGAAAAAAGTTATTCCATTTACCATAACCACAAAAAGTATAAGATACTATTGGGTAAATCTAACCAAAGAAATTAAAGACCTCTGCAAGGAAAACTATGAGAAGCTAAAAAAAGAAATTGAAAATGATACAAAAACGTGGAAGGACATCCCATGTTCCTGGATTAGATGAATTAATACAATCAAAATGGCAATTGTTCCCAAATTAATCAACATATTTAATGCAATGCCAATCAAAGTACCAGACACATTCCACACATATCTAGGAAAGATAATCACAAAATTCATCTGGAATCATAAATGAACTCATTTTGCCAAAGCAATTCTCCACAAGAAGAGTGGAGTGGGTGGTATCTCACTCCCTGAGCCAAAAATATACTACAAAGCTGTGGTAACCAAAACAGCATGGTACTGTCACAGAAACAGACATGTGGACCAATGGGACAGAATATAGTCCCCAGAAATAAATTCCCAAGCATACAGTAAACTAATTTTTGACAAGGGGTACCAGTCACTTCAGTGGGAAAAGGAAAACCTCTTCAGCAAATGGTGCTGGAAAAACTGGGTTTCTACCTGCAGAAAGATGAATCTGAACCCCTACCTCTTACCTTTGACAAAAATCAAGTAAAATTGATCAAGGATCTAAATCTAAAACCTCAAACTATAAAACTGCTCCTGGAAAACAC
>NW_006159631.1:654312-655524 GCF_000334495.1 Tupaia belangeri chinensis
AAATATTTTTGTAAATTATGCATCAGATAAGGGACTGATAACCAGAATACACAAGGAACTCAAGCATCTGTTTGGACAAAAGATGATCAACCCTATTAAAAGGTGGGAGGAGTTGAGAAAAACACTACCTAAAGATGACATAGGAGTAGCCAAAAGGCATATGAAAAAATGCTCAACATCTCCCATTGTAAAGGAAATGCAGATCAAAAAGACAATGACATACCACCTAACCCCAGTCAGAAAGCAATCCCACTCCTCGGTGTCTAATCAAATGCCAGAAGAATTGTTCTTTGGAAAAGTGCTTGTACATGGATGTTTATTGCAGTACTATTCACGATTGCTAAGACATGGAACCAACCCAAATGCTCCTGTACGGATCAATGGATTGATAAACTGTGGCACATATACTCTATGGAATACTATTAAGCCTTAAAAACCAACAAAACCCTGGATTTTGACAGAAAGTGGAAAAATATGGAAGATTTACTACAGAATGAAGCAAGCCAGGCTATGTAGGAGAGACATTGTATGTCCTCACGTAATATATACCGAGTGTCTGCACTCTATGACTGAAAGTGACTGACTAAAGGTTGTACATACACAAGAAATTGCTGTGAATGCCAGATATGGTGTTTGTGGAGGAGTGGGGCCTAAGGAAGGACATTTGGAGAAGGGATATGGAGGCAGAGCATTGACGGGATGGGGAGGTATGGTGTTATCAGTTGAAGATATTTTGATCAACTGAACTGGGGAGAAATGTTCACATATTGAAATGTTCACTTTGTAAGCTAAATAATGTGATTGAATGTATAAATTTTTTTAAATAAATAAATAAGTAAATAAAATTTAAAAAAGAAAACTGGAGATAAATATCCTCAATGAATACACATGCAGCATTTCTCAACAAGATTCTAAGAAATTGTATTGAAACATACATTTAAAAGATTGTACACCAGAACTAGGTAGCTTTTATTGCAAGAATGCACAGATGGTTTAATATATGCAAAACAATAAATGCAATGCATCACATTAACATAAGGAAAGAGAAAAATCATATGGTCCTATCAACTGATGCAGAAAAATTTTGATAAAATATAAAATCTCTTCATGATTAAGAATCTAAACAAAATTAGCATAGAAGGGGAATTTCTAAACACAATAAAAGCCACCTGTGAGAAACCCACAGGAAACAGCAAACTGAATGCTAAAAAG
>NW_006159631.1:655600-671241 GCF_000334495.1 Tupaia belangeri chinensis
TAAAAAAAAAAAAAAACACTCACTAAAGATGACATAAAAATAGCCAGAAGGCATAAGAAAAAATGCTCAACATCCCTCATTGTAAGAGAAATGCAGATCAAAACAACAATGAGATACCACCTAACCCCAGTCAGAATGTCTAAGATTAAAAAGAAAAAAAGAAAGTTAAGTGTTGGCTGGAGTGTGGTGAAAGGGGAACTCTCTTACACTGCTGATGGGAATGTAAATTAGTCCAACCACTGTGGAGAACAATTTGGAGTTTCCTCGAAAGTCTACAAATAGAACTACCATATGATCTAGCAATCCCATTCCTTGGCATCTACCCAAAGGACAGAAGAATTCTTCATTGGAAAGGTGCTTGCACATCAATGTTTATTACGGCACTTTTCACAATTGCTAAGACATGGAACCAACCCAAATGCCCCCATACGGATGAATGGATTGAAAAACTGTGGCACATATATTCTATGGAATTCTATTCAGCCATAAAAATAAAAAAAAATAAAAAAAACTGGCTTTTGACAGGAAGTGGAAGAATATGGAAGATTTACTGCTGAGTGAAGCAAGCCAGGCTATGAAGGAAAGACACTGTATGTCCCCATTTAATATATACCAAGTGTCCGCACTCTGTAACTGAAACTGATGGGCTAAAGGATGTACGAACACGAGAGATGGGTGTAAATGCCAGATATGGTGTGTATGGAGGAGTGGGGCCTGGGGAAAAACATTTGAAGGAGGGATACGGAGACAGCATTGTTGAGACAGGGAGGTAGTATTGTTTATATTTTGATCAACTGGACTGGGTTGAAATGTTCACATATTGAAATGATCACCTTGTAAACTAAATAATGTGATTGAATGTATTTTAAAAATGTAAATAAAAAGATAGTTAAAAAAAAAAAAACTTTTCCACTACAAACTGGAACAATTGAGCCTGCCCACTTTCTCCACTATTTTTTTTATTTATACATTCAATCACTATACATAATTTAGATTGTAAAGAGACAAGACCCAGAAAGATATACACCTCAGTCCAGCCCAGTTGAAAATACTATACATATCATCATACACAATGGAAAATAAACCATATATTTGTCCAAAAAACATTTTACCTTTCTATTATTCCCCCATGCCCTTATTAGATTCTTCACCTTCTGTGATACCATTTATTCGGTTGTTAGGACATGTAACAGAATTTTAGAAATAGTATTTCTCATATTTTATTGTCATGTTTTTTATTTTCTTTGTCTTTTTGTTGATTTTCTCTAGGTCAGAGGTTTTATCTTCTACATCAGAGATTCAATATTCAGCATGGTGTAATCGACTTTTAATACTTTGGAAAGAGTTTTTGAATTCCTGTATTACAGATTTCATCTCTAATAGTTCTATCTGATTCTTTCATACCATGGAAGGACTTCCTATTCTCCTGTAGTTCATTGTCTCTTTTTTATTCCAACTCATAGAATTTAGAACCATGAAAGTTCTAAATTCTTCCTCTGACATTTTTGTAACTTCTTCTTTTTTTCAAGAAGTGGAGGGGAGGAACCAGCAGTTAGCATAATGGCTATGTCCCTGAACTCCCATGTAGTACACCACGGTTCAAGTCCCGGACCCAGTGGCTTAAACTCACACCTGGTGCATGTGCCTGCATGCCGAGGGGAGAATGGAGGAGAAGGGATTGCAGCATGGCCATCCCCACTGGGGGGTGATTTCTCACTTTCTGTCTCTCTGTCTCGCTCTGTCTTTCTGGTAAAGGCATGTGTCCTATAACAAAAACCTCACCAAAAAAAAAAAAAAGTGAAGGGGAGACACTCCATCTTTTGATGGAGACATATTTTCTGGTTTATTTAGATCTGAGTCTCTTCTTCTACTTCTAGCCATTGGGAGATGTATTCCTTTGGAATACCTTTTAGGAGAATGTTTCTTTAACTAGGAGCAAGTGTGTTTCCCATTTGCTGTGGAATCATGAGTGCCGAAGTCATTCTTCTGTTGTGTTTAGCAGTGTGGTCCAAGTAGAAGAATTCTATTTAGGTTTCTGAAGAGCAGTATCTCCTTTCTTGCAGATTATTCAGTAAAAGGGAGAAACCCGGGGAGACTTACAATATTAGGTTATTTCAAAACTATGATTCTAGACCTATCTAGTCTGTCAGGGAGGCTAGAGGAAGAGGAAGAGAAGACCAAGTAAAAGCAAAGTCAGTAAGGAGAATAAAGAAATAGTCACACACAGCACACTAGCATGGAGTACAATTTCACTACAAATCAGAATTCAGCAGTGAAGACATCTGGTTCTGGATTTTCTTTGTTTTGTTTTGTTTTGATTTCTAATTCAATCTCAGTTATTAGTCTATTCTGGTTTTCTATTTCTTCCTTGTTTAGACTTGGTAGGATGTATGTATATAGTAATTTGTCTATTATGTCCAGATGTTTCAGTTTTTTAACATATAATTGTTCCTAATCTCTATCTTTTGTATTTTTTAAGTGAGGAGTATATTCTGTTTCTCATTATCTTGCAAAAAAATTCAAATGAAAGTATGGATACTCTTAAAATGAGCAAATATTAGAATTAAAAAGATGAAAAAATAAATATATATAAGAAACAAGAAATGAAAAATTGTTGATAACATGTATAATTAATCCACTATGCAGTGTATTCTGGATGGGAAATCACATTTTGTATGCTGTGATGATGCTCAGTGAATGGATCTAAAATAAATTAATTAAAAAATAAATAAAAAGTTGGCAGGCACTGATAAAAAAAGAAGAAGATGGGACTGCAGTCTGCTGTTGAGCTGGGGGAGATCCTGGCTGACAGAGATAAGTGGTCTCTGGACTTGGGGCTACCGGGGCTGGAGCTGAGGCATAGAGCCCTGCTTCAGTGTCACTTAGGACGGGACTCTGAAGATGGAAGTCAGATTTGCTGTTGAGCTGGGGGTGATCCTGACTGACAGAGATAGGGAATCTCTGAACTTTGGACTGCCAGGGCTGGAGCTGAGGCAGGGGGCCATACATCAGTGTCCCTTAGGAAAGGGCTCTGAAGATGGAAGTTTTGTCTGCTGGTGGGCTGGGGGCAATTCTGGCTGAGAGAGATAGGGGGTCTCTGGACTTGAGGCTGTTGGGTCTGGAGCTGAGGCAGGGGGCCTTGCTTCAGTGTCCCATAGGACACTGCTCTGAAGATGGAAGTGGGGTCTGCTGTTTAGCTGGGGGCAATTCTGCCTGACAGAGAAAGAGCTCTTTAGACTTTGGGCTGCTGGTGCTAGAGCCTCAGTGTTTATTAGGCCAGGGTTCTGAAGATGAAAGTGGGGTCTGCTGTTGAGTTTGGGGTGATCATGGCTGACAGAGACAGGGGGTCGCTGGACTTGGGGCTGATGGGGATAGAGCTGAGGTAGGCGACCTGCATCAGTTTCCCTTAGGCCAGGGCTCTGAAAATCAAAGTGGAGTCTGCTGTTCTGCTGGGGGTGATCCTCTGTGGTAAGGAGAAATGGGAAATTAACAAATCAAAGAGAAAAAAAAATATGTCCTACCTTGCCTACACAGATAAGAGGTCTCTAGACTTGGGCCTGCTGGGGCTTGAGCTGAGGCAGGATGACTTGCCTTACTGTCTCTTAGGCCTGGACTCTGAGGATCAACTGAGTTCTGCTGTTGAGCTGATGGAGATCCTGGCTGATACGGATAGGGAGTCTGTGGACTTGGGGCTGCCAGGGCTGGAGCTGAAGTGGGAGGCCCTGCCTCAGTTTCCCTTAGGCCAGGGCTCTGAATATGGAAGTGGGGTGTGCTGTTGAGGTGAGGGCAATCCTGGCTGACAGAGGTAGGGGATCTCTGGACCTTGTGCTGCTGGGGATGTAGGTGAGTTAGGGGACTCTGCCTCAGTGTCCCTTAGGCCAGAGCTGTAAAGATGAAAGTGTGTTCTGCTGCTGTGCTGGGGCAATCCTCTGTGGTAAGGAGAAATGGGAAACTAACATATCAAAGAAGAAGAGAAAAAAATATCCCTACTTGGCTAACACAGATAGGGGGTCTCTGGACTTGAGGCTCCTCAGTGTCCCTTAGGTAAGGGCTCTGAAGATGGAAGTAGGATCTGCTGTTGAGCTGGGAGTGATCCTGGTTGACAGAGATAGGAGGTCTCTGGACTTGGGGCTTCCAGGGTAGAGCTAAGACAGGGGGCTTTGCCTCAGTGTTACTTAGGTCAGAGCTGTGAAGACGGAAGTGGGGTCTGCTGTTGATCTGGGGGGGGGCGTGATACTGGCTGACAGAGATGGGGATCTCTGGACTACGGTCTGCCAGAGCTAGAAATGAGACAGGGAACCCTGCCTCAGTGCCCCTTAGGACAGGGCTCTGAAGATATAAGAGGGGTCTATTGTTAAGCTGGGGCAATCCTGGCTGACAGCATTAGTGGGTCTCTGGACATGGGGTTGCCAAGGATGGAGATGAGAATGAAGGTCCTGCCTCAGTTTCCCGTAGGTCAGACCTCTGAAAATAAAAGTGGGGACTGCTGTTGAGCTGGGGGGTGATTCTCTGTGGTAAGGAGAAGTAGGAAATTAACAAATCAAAGAACAAGAGAAAAAAAAAAAAGCCTTACCTGTCTGACACAAATAGGTGTTTTCTGGACTTAGAACTGCAGCAGCTTGCCTCAGTATCCTTTAGGACAGCTCTCTGAAATGGAAGTCAGGTCTGCTGTTGAGCTGGTGGCAATCCTGGCTGACAGAGATAGGGAGTCTCTGGACATGGGGCTGCGGAGGCTGGAGAAGAGTCAATGGGCCCTTCCTCAGTTTCCCTTAGGCCAGGGTTCTGAAGATGGAAGTAGGGTCTGCTGATGAGCTGGGAGTGATCTTTGCTGACAGAGATAAAATGTCTCTGGACTTGGAGCTTCCAGAGTAGAGCTAACACAGGGGAGTTGCCTCAGTGTCCCTTAGGTCAGGGCTCTGAAGATGGAAGTGGGGTCTGCTGTTGAGCTGGGGGCAATCCTGGCTGACAGGGACAGGGGGGTGTCTGGACTTGGGCCTGCCAAGGCTGGAGCTGATTCACATGGCCCTGCCTCAGTGTCCCTTATGCTAGGACTCTCAAGATGGAAATTGGGTCTGCTGGTGGGCTGGGGGCGATTCTGGCTGACAGAGATAGGGGACCTCTGGACTTTGGGCTGCCAGGACTGGAGCAGAGGCATGAGGCCCTGCCTCAGTGTGCCTTAGACCAGAGCTCTGAATATTGAACCCTTTTTCATATGCTTTTTGATTGTTCATATGTCTTCCTTAGAGAGTTGTTTGTTCAGCTTCTTTTCCCATCTTTTAATTGGATTGGTCTTTTTTTTTTTTTTTTTTTTTTTTTGGGTAATTTTTTTATTTCCCTCTTTTTTAGGTAAGTTGCTTGACTTCCCTGTGTATTCTGGTTATCATTCCCTTATCTAAGGAATAATTTACAAAATTATTCCCTCATTCTAAGGATGGTCGAGTCACACTAGTTATTGTCTCTTTTTCTGTGCAGAAACTTCTTAATCTCATGTATTCTCACTTGTCTATTTTGGGAATTATTGTCTGTGCTTTAGGGGTTTTATTTAAGAAGTCATGGCTTACCCTAATGTCTCCCAGAGTTTCCCCAGTGTTTTCCACCAGTTTTGTAGTTTTATGTCTTAGGTCTAAAGCTTCAATAAACTTTGAGTTGATTTTTGTTAATGGTGAGATTAAGGGTCCATATTCATTTTTATTCAAGTGGATACTCAGTTTTTTTAGTACATTTGTTAGAGATTTGTCTTTTCCTACTGGATTGACTGGTACTCTTTGTCAAAAATAGTTTGCTAATATGTTTTAGGGTTTATTTCTGGAGTCTCTATTCTGTTTCATTGATTTACATGTATTTTTATGCCAATATCATGCTGCTTTAATTATCACAACTTTGTAATATATTTTGGGGTCAAGGAGTGAGATACCTCTTATTCCACTCTTCTTGTTCAAGATTGCTTTGGCAAAATGGGGTCTTTTATGACTCCAGACAAATTCTATAATTATGTTTTCCAAATCTGTGAAGAATGCATCTTGTAATTTGATTAAGACTAATTTAATATGTAGATTAACTTGGATATAATTTCCATTTTTACTATATTAATTATTCCAATCTAGAAACATGGTATATCCTTCTACTTTTCAGTGTCATTTTCAATATTTTTTTGGCTTTTTATAGTTTACCATAGGTCTTTGACTTCTTTGGTTAGATTTATTCCTAGGTATCTTATATGTTTTGTGGCTATGGTAAATGGGATACTTTTCTTTAATTTTATCTCAATATGCTTGTTATTTGTATATAAAAATGCTATAGATTTTTGTATGCTAATTTTGTATCATTTACTTTACTATATTCACTTAGTATTCCAAGGTTCTATTCATAGGTACCTTGGGTCATCTATATATAGAGATATTTCAACTCTTCTTTCTCCATTTTAATGCCTTTTATTTAATTCTCCTTTCTGACTGCATTGGCTAGGACTTCCAGAAATATACTGAAACGATATAGGGAACGTGGCCATCCTTTTCTTGTATCAGTTTTTAGTGGAAATGTTTTCAGCTTTTCCTCATTTAGTATGATGTTAGTTATAATTTATTCACAGATAGTTTTTATTAATTTGAGGAATTACCCTCTTATGCTGATTTTGCTGAGTCTTAATCATGAAGGGATGTTGTATCATATTCAATACCTTTTCTGCAGCAATTGATATGATTATATGGTTTTTATCTTTCTTTCTGTTAATAGGGTGTATTACATTTATGATTTTGCATATATTTAACCACCCTTGCATCCCTAGAATAAAGCATACATAGTTGTGATGTATAATCTTTTTATATGTAGTTGTATACAGTTTGCTAGTACCTTGTTGAGAATTTTTGTATTTACATTTATCAAAGATATTGGTCTACAGTTTTTCTCCCTTGTCATGCCTTTGTCCATTTGGGGATAAGGGTGATGGAAGTTTCATAAAATGAATTTGGGGGAACCAGCAGTTAGCGTAATGGCTATGTTGCTGGATTCCCACGTAGTCGACCGCGGTTCGTGTCCTGGACCCGGTGGCTTAAAACTCACGCCGGGCGCGTGTGCGTGCATGCTCAAGATCCCGAGAGGAGAATGGAGGAGAAGGGATTGCGGCGTGACCATCCCCCCTGGGGGGTGATTTCTCGCTTTCTGTCTCTATGTCTCTCTCTGTCTGTCTGGCGAGCGCATGCGCCCTACAGTGAAAATCTCTCAAAAAAAAAAAATGAATTTGGGAAAGTTAATTCCTTTTGAATCTTTAAAAATACCTTGAGTAGAATTGAATTTAACTCGTCTTAAATGTTTTGTAGAATTCAAAAATGAAGCCATGAGGACCAGGGCTTTTCTTTGTTGGAAGTTTATTTCTTACTGATTTAATATCATTGCTTGTTATAGTTATATTCAGGCTTTTTATTTTCTCCCAAGTCTATCTTGGTAGATTATATGTGTCCAGGAATTTGTCTATCTCATCCAGGTTTCCTTGTTTGTTAGCAAACAAGAAAATCACATTTTGCATGCTGTGATGATGTTCAATGAATGAGTAAAAAATAAATACATTCAAAATAAAAAAGAGAAAAATTTCTGGACAGACATTAATTAGAATGGATCAACAAGAATGGGATAATATTTTTGTAAACTATGTCCCAGATAAGGCACTGATAACCAGAATATATACAGAAGACATACAAATAGACCAAAAACATTAAAAAATGCTTGTCATCCATCATTATAAGGGAAATGCAGATCAAAAGTTAGATACCACCTAACCCTATTCAAAATGATGAATTACATTTAAATGGAATTTAAATTGAAAAATTTATAATTTATATTTTTATATTTAAAAATGTATTTATGCTTAAAATTAATTTCTATTTAAAATAATTTTAAATAGAAAAATGTTTTTAAATAGAAAAATTTTATATTTAATAATTTATTTATTCATTCAACAGCTATTATTGAACACCTTATGCCATGTAGATGTATGCTATTTATATAGTTTTGTCATCAAATAAATTTCAGTCTAGCATACACAGAAGGCATAGAAAAAGTAGAAATTATGATAGGAGATAAACATGGAGGTAAAGAAGCAAAATTCAACCTAGCCAGAAGGCCAGTCCAGGCCTACTTCAATAACCATGTAGATGTATGCTATTTATATAGTTTTGTCATCAAATAAATTTCAGTCTAGCATACACAGAAGGCATAGAAAAAGTAGAAATTATGATAGGAGATAAACATGGAGGTAAAGAAGCAAAATTCAACCTAGCCAGAAGGCCAGTCCAGGCCTACTTCAATAATGTGTACTCTTATCAGAGACCAAAAGGACAAATAGACAGCAGAAAGAGTTTACTAGTATGAAGAATTGACATCCACAAAGGGCCAGCAAATAAAAACAGCATGTTCTTAAAGGCAGAGAAAGAATTTCAGGAAGAATGCAGTATTAAAATTCAAAAAGGTGAGTTGTGCATGAAGAAACTGAGGAAATAGACATCATACTTTGGAAAGCCTTGTAAAATGGTTGGAAGATTAGATAGTATTCTCATAATAAAGGGGAAATTTTAAGAGGTTTTTCTTTTTTCTTGTGCACTTGCTGGAAAGAAACAGAGAGACAGACAGAAGAAAAGTGAGAAACCACTCCCTCAAGTGATGGCTGCACCAAAATCCCTTCTCCTCTCAGGATTTTGGGCACAAATGCACATGTTCCTGGGTTCAGGAATTGAACCGTGGCAATCATGTAGGAATCCAGCACCTTAGCCACCATCCTGGGTCCGAGACTTGAACTGTGGTCGACTATGTGGGAGTCCAGTGACATAGCCATTACACCAACTGCTGGTCCCCCAAGGGTCGTTGATTCATGCTAATTACTATGTCATTTGCTGAGCAAAAATGTCTCTTTTTTATTTAAATTTATTTATTTTATGTTCATTCATTGAACGTCATCCCAGCACACAAAATGTCATTTCCCATCCAGAATACACTGTACGTTCGCTTACTCATACATGTTATCTTCAACAAATAATTTTCCATTCCTTATTTCTTATGTGTGTTTTTCTTTCTTGAATCCCTATTTCTCACTCTGTGCTATTTCCCATCCTCTTCCCAGCTGTCTCTGGTATCTATAGTTGCTTTCTGTTCCATTTTTCCCTAACATTTACAGATCCACAAACTATAATATGAATACTTTCAATAGCAGGTTCAGATTATGTATACTCGTCTGTGAATACATGTGTGACTTTAGGCATGTAGCTCCATGAGTAGAATGAATATACTATGTAAAGTAACACCTAAGAATCCACCCAGTCACTTCCATCTTTTGTCCTCCCATGACTTCTGGGTCCAGCTTCATGGCTGTGAAGCTCTCTCAGAGCTCCCCCTCATCCATACTCCAGTGCTAGTAAGGAAAGAATCCATCCAGGCACCTCCATCTCAGCCTTGCATGTCCCTTCTGGTTCCAGTTTCATGGCTGTAAAGCTCCTCCAGCCAAGACCCTCCCACTTCCAGACCCCAATGCTAGTCAGGACAGAATCCATCCAGGCACCTCTATCTATGCTTTTCCTGTCCCTTCTGAGTCCAGCTTTACAGCTGCGAAGCTTCCCCACCCAGGTCCTCCCCTCCAGACCCCAGTGCTATTCAGAACAGAATCCATCCAGGCACCTCCATCTCTGCCTCTCCTGTTACTTCTAAGTCTAGTTTCATAGATGAGAAGCTCCCCCGGGCAGTTCCGCTCCCTATAGACCGCAGTGCTAGTCAGGTAGGCAAAGTCTGTCTCTTCTGTTCTGTTCTGTCTCTTCTAATGTTTTTTTTTCTCTTTATAAAAAACAGCTTTCTGTCCCTTTCCTTGTGCCTTTCTCTTGCTAATTTATCTCTTTTTTCTCACCCAGTACAGAATCTGTCCAGGCATATTTTAAACCAATTTTATCTTCTGACTTTTTTTTCTCTTTTTTTTTCCTAGGTCTTTCCTTCTTTTGCTTCCTATTTCTTCACTTTTTCTTCTTATAACTGTTTTCTACTTTCTTTTTCTATTACATTACTTTCATATTTTACTGGTCTGCCCTTACCCACTGCCTTGAGAAGATTTGGTGCATAGTAGTTAAACAGCTGAACACTGTGAGTTGTAGATGATTCTTTGTCCCTCATTGTACTAGTTGTAAAAAGGAAAATTCTCCTTCAGAAATTCAATTTCAAAACTCCTCCTGCGATTTCTACACTGGAGGACACAGTAGAAGGAATAAAATAGCACTGAATTATTTCATAGAAAGGGAAACACATGTGCTCACATATACATAGTCTTTCTCCAACCAATTAGGCAACAATGAATACATTATCAAGTGACTGAAAATCGGAGAAGAGTCTCCAAGATGAGAGAATCAAGTAATACATCTCCTGTAACAGAACACTGTAGCCCGTCTTCAAGTAGGAATTTATTGGAGGACATTACCAAAATGTTAGGAAATGAATTTACAATATTTATGATAACAAAACTCCAACAGATCCAAGAGAAAAGAGACATTTAGCTCCAAGAGATGATGAAGTCCTTCCGTGATAAGAAAGAAGAATTGGACACCAGAAAAAAGAATCAAACAAAACTGTTAGATATGAAGGCTGCAATACAGGAAATCAGGAACTCCCCCAAAGTATTAAAAGCAGATTAGACTATGCAGAAGATCAAATCTTGGTAATAGAAGACAAAACCATTGACCTAGAAAAGTTTACCAAAAACCTGAGAAAAGAACCAAAAAAAAGAAAAAAAACCCTGAGGATAATATATGAAGAATAATAGATACCATGAAACACCCAAACATCCTAGTAATTGGTATCCCAGAAGGCAAAATAACTAATAAGGGCATTGATAATCTATTCCATGAAATCCTGAAAGAAAACTTTCCAAGTCTAGAGTCACTCAAACATTCAGACCCAAGAAATACAAAGAATCCCAAATAGAATCTTTTCAAGAAGAACCTCTCCATGGCACATCATAACTAGATTGACCAAAACCACAAAGACAAGATACTAAGATTGGCACAAAAAAAGTCAAGTCACCTACAAAGGTTATCCCACCAAGCTAACACTGGACCTCTCATTGGATACAATGCAAGAAAAGAAATAATGGGGAAATATATTCAAAGCATTAAATGAAAAACAATTTCAACCAAGAATACTATACCCGGCAAGATTATCCTTCATGGGGGAAAAGAAGATAAAACGTTCTCAGATAAACATAACTTGAGAGAATTTACCAGCTCTAAACCAGGTCTTCAAGAAGTTCTGAAAGATGTACTATACCAAGAAAACTAAAGTCAGACAGACAGCAATAAGAGAACAAAAGGTGTTGTCTCTCTGGGTTCAGCTTTAGGGTTGTGAAGCTCCACCCCCAACCAAGGTCTCCCCTTCCACAATTCAGGCTAGTAAGGACAGAAAGCATCCAGGCACCTCCACCTCTGACTGTGTTGGTCCTCTGTGTTTAGATTCATGAATGTGAAGCACCCCACAGCTGGGGTCTCCACATTCAAGGCCCCAGTGCTAGTCAGGACAGACAGCATTGAGGTACCTCCACCTCTGACTGTGATGGCCCTCTGGATTCAGCTTCACAGCTGTAAAATCTCAGTGTCCCCCCTTCCAGACCCTAGTGCTAGTCAGATTGGCAAATGTCTCTCTCACTCTTGTTTTTCTTTGTTCCTTCTAACTTTTTTTTTAAATCTCTTTTAAAGAAATAGCTTTCTTCCCTGATTGTTCCTTTGTCTTGCTAATTTGTATCCTCTTTCCTCAACTAGAACAGAAAGTATCCAGGCACCTGCACCTCTGACAGGGTCTTCCCAGTCAGGTAACCCCTCCCAGACTCCAGTTCGAGTCAGGTAGACAAATGTCTCTCTCTTCTTCTTGTTCTTCTCTGTACCTTCTAATCTTTTTTTTTCTCTTTTGAAAAACAAACAAACAAAAACGAACAAACAAAAACAGCTTTCTTCCCTGACCGTTTTCTATTTTTAACCAAATTTCATTAGCCAGGAAGTAATTTCTGATTTCTTTCTTCTCTTTTTGTTCTAGTTATTTCCTTCTTTTTTCTTTTTCTTTTTTTCTTTTTATTTCTATTTTTATTTACTATTTTCTTTTTATTTTGTCTTACTTTCCAGTGTTATTGCTCAGTACTTACCCACTGCCCAGAGAAGTCTAGGTGCATAGTTGCTAAACATATGAACATTGTGAGTTTTAGAGAACTCTTTGCACCTTTTTATATTGAGTGCAAAAACAGTTAGATTCTCCTTCATAAATTCCATTTAAGAACTCCTCCTGTGATTCCCACAATAGAGGACAGAGTAGAAGGGTGAAACTAGCACCAAGTTATTTCACAGTAAAGGAAACACATGAGCTAACAGTTACAAGATACTTCTCGAACAAATGAACCAAAAAAGAATACATTACCAAGTGACTTTATATTGAGTGCAAAAACAGTTAGATTCTCCTTCATAAATTCCATTTAAGAACTCCTCCTGTGATTCCCACAATAGAGGACAGAGTAGAAGGGTGAAACTAGCACCAAGTTATTTCACAGTAAAGGAAACACATGAGCTAACAGTTACAAGATACTTCTCGAACAAATGAACCAAAAAAGAATACATTACCAAGTGACTAAAAATCAGAGAAGAGCCTCAAGGGTGATAAAATCAAGAAATATACCTCCATCCAGGGAGCACTGTAACTTGTCTCCAAGAAGGGAAATATTAGAGGATATTACTGAAATGTCAGAAAAAGAATTTAGAATACTTATGTTAACAAAACTCTATGAGATACAAGAGAAAAGAGACATTGAGCTCCAAGAGATGATGAAGTCCTTCCACTATATGAAAGAATTGGACATCATAAAAAAGGATCAAACAGACCTGTTAGATTTGAAGGCTGTAATACAGGAAATCAAAACCTTCTTCAAAAGTATTAAATGCAGGTTATGCCATGCAGAAGATCAAATCTTGTGAGAAGACAAAACCTCTGGCATAGAAAAAATTATCAAAAAACACTGAGAAAACAGCCAAGAAAACTAAGGATAATATATGAGAATCAATAACTGTCATGAAACACCCAAACATCCAAATAAGTGTTACCCAGAAAGTGAAGAAACTTATAAGGGCATTGATAATCTATTTCACACAATTCTGGATGAAAACTTTCCAAGTCCAGAGATGCACTCAAACATGCAGACCCAAGAAACATGAAGAACCCCAAGTAGAATTAACTCAAGAAGATCCTCTCCATGGCACATCATAGCTAGCTAGGCTGATCAAAACCACAACAAAGACAAGATACTAATATTGGCAAGAGAGAAATATTAAATCACTTACAAAAGCTATCCCATCAGGTTAAAACCAGACCTCTCATTGGATAAAATGTAAGCAAGAAAAGAATAGGGAAATATATTTAAAGTGTTAAATAAAAAAAAAAAATCAACCAAGAACACTATACCCAGCAAGATTATCCTTTTTATGGGAAAAGAAAATAAAAATATTCTTAGATAAAAAGAATCTGAGAGAATTTACCAACTCAAGACTAACTCTAAGAAATTCTGAAAGAGGTACTCTACCAAGAAAAGTAAAGAGAGACAGATAGCAATAAGAGAACAAAAATCAAGAAAGTATATGGACAACTTAATGGTAGGGACAGGTCTGGAAATATTGATAACAGCATTGAATGTTAATAGATTAAATTCTCTGTTCTAGGAAAACAGACTGCCTGAATGAATAAAAAAATTAGAAATCCTCTATCTGCTGCCTACAAGAAATCCATCTCATGGACAAAGACATATATAGACTCAAAGTGAAGGGCGTGAAAAAGGTATTTCCTGCAAATGGAAACCAAAACAGAGCAGGAGTCACTATACTGATTTTGGACATAATAAGTTTGAAGACAAAACTATAAGAAGAGACAAAGAGAGCATTATATAATAGTAAAAGGGTTAATTCACCAAGATATTACACTTTTAATATCTATGCACCCAACTCAGGGGCACAAAAAAAAAAAAAAACATGTAAAAGAAAGACTGTAAGATTTAAAAGGAGAGATATACTGTAACACTGTAATTGTTGCAGATCTCAACACCTCATTATCTCCTTTAGACAAATCAACAAGACAAAAAATAAACAAAGAGATTCTGAACCTAAATGACAAATCAGATGGACTTGATAGATAGCTGTGGCACTCTAAAAAAAAAAAAATACATTTTTCTCATCCTTGAATGGTACTTTCTTAAAGACTGGCCATATGAAAAAGCACAAAACCAGACCTTATTTCCAGCATCTTCTCCAACCATGATAGAATTAAACTTGATATTATTTTCAGGAAAAGCAATAAGAAACACACAAATATATGGAAACTAAATAACCTACTTCAGAATGACATTGTGACTACTGAAGAGATTAAGACTGAAATCAAAATATTCATTGAAACAAATGATAATGAGTACACAAGTTTCAACAATTTGTGGGACACTACAAAAGCAGTCAAGAGGAGAAGTTCATAGCAATTACTGCGCACAAGAAAAAGATGGAAAAGTGGCAAAGGGACAAGCTAACATCAAGGATCAGAGAATTAGGGGGAAAATGCAGGAGAAAAGAAAGAATAAAGATTCAAGCAAAAATAAAGGAAATAAAAAATAAACTATACAGAAAATAAGTGAAAGCAAAAGCTGATTCTTTGAAAAGATAAACAAGATTGACATATCATTAGGTAGACTATTTTAAAAAAGAGAAAGGAACCAGATACATCAAATTAACAATGAATCAAGCAACATTACAATAGACATAATAGAAATATAAAACTTCATTAGAGTATACTATCAGTAACTATATGCCAACGAAGAAGAAAACCTGAATAAGATGGACAAATTCCTGGACACATATAATCTATTAAGGTTGACTCAGAAGGACATAGAAAGCATGAATAGACTTACAATAAACAGTTAGATTAAATCAGTAATAAATAACTTCCCAACAAAGGTAAGTCCAGGTCCTGATGGCTTCACTACTGAATTTTACAAAACTTTTAAAGAAGAGCTAACCCCATTCTACTCATACTGTTTCTAGAGATCCAAAAGGAAGAAACCCCTCCAAATTCAGTCTATGAAGCCTCCATTACACTCATTCCCCAAACTGATGAGGATACAACAAAAGAGGAAAAGTACGGACCAATATCTCTGATGAATATAGATGCAAAAATTCTTAACAAGATACATGCTAATCATTTTCAACAGCATATAAAAATGTAATTCATCACTACCAGATAGGCTTTATTCCAGGGATGCAAGGGTGGTTCAACATACACAAAATCATAAATGTAATACACCATATTAACAGAAAGAAAAAATTTAAAAAATATTATTTCAATTGATATAATAAAAAACCCACAACATTCCTTCATGATTAAGACTCTCAATTAAATAGGTATAAAAGAATAATTTCTTAGCATAATAAAAGCCATCTATGAAACACCTATGTCTAACATTACACTGAATTGGGAAAAGATAAAAGCTTTTCCACTAAAAACTAGTCCAAACAAGGCTTTACACTCTCTCCACTCTTATTCCATAGAGTACTGGAAATCCTAGCCAATGTTATCAGACAAGAGAATGAAATAATAAGGATTACAATAGG
>NW_006159631.1:671268-675212 GCF_000334495.1 Tupaia belangeri chinensis
AAATGGCATGTTATATACATAGAAGACCCAAAAGTATCCACGATAAAACTTCTAGAAGTAAATACAAACAGTAAAGTGACAGGGTACAAAATTAACTTAAAAAATATATAGTATATCTATATACAAACAACAAGCAGATAGAGACAGATCTGAAGAAAGTCATTCCATTTACATAGTTACAAAAAGTATAGGAAACCTAGGAATAAAACTAACCAAGGATGTTAAGGACCTCTTCTGTACAAGGAAAACTATGAATATATTAAGAAAGAAATGAAAAGGACACAAAATGTGGAAGGACATCCCATGGTGCAGGATTGGAATAATTAATATAATCCAAGAGGCAATTCTGCCTAAATAAATCTACATATATAATGCAAACTCTACAAAATTAAAAGAGACATTCTTCACAGATCTAGAAAAGACAATCATAGAATTTGTCTGGAATAAAAAAAGAGCCTGTATTGCCAAAGCCATCCTGTAAGAAGAGTGGCATGGGTGGCATTTCTCTTCCTGACCCTAAACTATATTGCAAAGCTTTGATAATCAAAATAGTATGGTATTGGCATGAAAGCAGACACAAAGACCAATGGAATAGAACAGAGACCCTACAAATAAACCCCAAAATATACAGCCCTCTTATTTTTAAAAAAGCTTACCAGTCAATTCAGTGGGAGTAAAAAACCTCTTTAGCAAATGGTGCTGGAAAAACTGGGTAACCACCTACAAAAAGATAAATCTGAACCCCTATCTGTCACCATTAGCAAAAATCAACTCAAAATCGATCAAGACTCTAAACTTGAAACCATAAACTATAAAACTACAGATGAAAATCACTGGGGAGGGACCAGCAGTTAGCATAAGGGCTATGTTGCTGGACTCCCATATAGTCAACTGCAGTTCAAGTCCTGGATCTGGTGGCTTAAACACACACCAGGCATGTGTGTGTGTGTGTGTGTGTGTGTGTGTGTGTGTGTGTGTGTGTCGCGCGTGTGTCTGTGCACCCAAAATCCTTAGAGGAGAATGGAGAAGAAGAGATTGCGGCATGGCCATCCCCACTGGGGGGTGATTTCTCACTTTCTGTCTCTCTCTCTCTGGCAAACACATGAGTCCTATAGAAAAATCCTCTCAAAAAAAAATACTGGGAAAACTCTAGGAAACATTATGATAGGCAAAGACTTCTTAGCCACCCAAAACATCTGCAATAATACCCCAAAGATACAGGCGGGATTACATCAGATTGAGAAGTTTCTGCACAGCAAAGGATATTGTAATAAGCATGAAAGGACAACCGTTTGAATGGAAGAGAATTTCTGTTAATTGTGCCTTAGATGAGGGATTGAAAATTAGAATACACAGGGAACTCAAGTGGCTTACCAGGAAGTATTGTTTAACCCAATTAAAAGATAGGAAATGAGCTGAATAAGCAACTCTCTAAGGAGGACATACAAACAGACAAAAAGCATATTAAAAAATGTTCACTATTCGTCATCATAAGGGAGATGCAGATCAAAACACAATGAGATGCCACCTAGCCCCAGTCAGAATGGAGAAGATTAAAAAAAAAAATTATAAATGCTGGTGGGGATGTGGTTAAAGGGGAACTCACATACATTGTTAGTGAGAACATAAATTGGTCTAGCCACTGTGGAGCACAATACGGATGTTCCTCAAGGATCTTCAAATAGAATTATCATATGATATAGCAATTCCACTCTTGGGTATCTATACAATGCACAGGAGAACAATCACTCGGAAAAGCTCTTGCATAATTGTATTTATTGCAGCAGTATTCACGATTACTAAGAATGGAACAAGCCCAAATGTCCACAAATGGATGAATGGATTGAAAAAGTGTGACACATATATTTCATGGAATACTATTCAGCCATAAAAACAAAACGAAACAAAACAAACAAAAAAAGACCTTGGCAGTTAATAAAAAGTGGACAAACATGAAAGATCTATTGTTGAGCGAAGAAATCAGACTATGAAAGAGAGACATTATATGTTTCCACTTCACATATAATGACTGTCTACACTCTATGATAGAGATTGAAAGACTGGAGGACATAAAAGCATTAAAAATTGTTATGGGCATTCAAGACAAAATGGAAGGAGACTGGGAGGAGGGAAGAGTGCAAAAATGGTAACTTGGGAAAATGTGGAGAAGTAAGATGCTTGTGGGACACTGATATGATTTGTTCCTTGTTGGTGATGTGTATAATAGTCTCAACTCACCTGCTGTGTGGCATATATCATGGTGGGTAAAATCGCTTTACAAATTAATGATGTATAATTATTGAAATCTTAAATAATAAATAATACTAATAAAATGGTAGAAGAAAAAATATGACAAGAGATAGTCAAGAATAAAGTTCTCTTTAGTTATCACCTATATATAAAAATAGTAATACCTCACTGAGGCTATATAGCTTGCTGCAATCCTTAAACAAATAATGCTAAGAGAAATTTTCTTAAGACTTTTAAGCTTGGAAAGAGGTTAGGATTCTATACAAATCATAGGTACATGAACCTATCAACAACTTCAAAAGAAGACAAAAATCCTTAAATCTGGAAAACAAAGCATAGCAGAAATTCAGTAATGTTTTAGTCAAAAGTCATAAAATTATATTTCACCAGTTTAAACTCATGCAATCTCTTTTCTGTTGTGGTACGATTTTTCAGTTTAAATTCTGGAAGATAACATTCAACTACAGACTTGCCCCTACCGTTAAGTTGGACATTTTCTTTTTTTTTTTTTTTTTTTTGGAGAGGTTTATTTTATTTTATTTTATATTTTTTGCTATAGGGCATGTGCACTCACCAGAAAGACAGAGAGAGTCAGAGAGATAGAAAGCGAGAAATCACCCCCCAGGGGGGATGGCCATACGGCAATCCCTTCTCCTCTATTCTCCTCTCGGGATCTTGGGCATGTATGTAGATGCACCTAGTGTGAGTTTAAGCCACTCGGTCTGGGACTCGAACAGTAGACTACATGGGAGTTCAGCGACATAGACATTACGCTAACTGCTCGTCCCAAATTGGCCATTTTCTTGGTTGTTTTTGAACTCTTATTTCTGTGTGTCTGCATTTAGTTTTCCTGGTATAGCACTTCGTTCAGAAATTCTTGGAGAGCTGGTCTTGTGCTGGCAAATTCTTTTGGGTTTTGTTTATCTGAGAATGTCTTTGTCTTTTCTTCCTATATGAAAAATAATTTTGCCAGGTATAATATTCTTGGTTGAAAGTTTTCACTTAACATTTTGAGTATATTTTCATATTGTTTCTTTTATTATTATTATTTTATTTCATTTTCTTTTATACATTCAATCATGTTATTTAGCTTACAAAGTGACTATTTCAATGTGTAAATTTCTTCCTAGTCCAATTGATAAAACTATAAAATTATCTTTAACAGACAATACCAGATATAGTATGTGTGAAACAGTAGAGTCTGAGGAAGGACATTTAGAAGAAAATAGAGAGGCAAAGCATTAATGGGCCAAATTGTTTCTGATGAGAGGCCTGCTGTTAGCCTGATGGGTTATCCTTTCTAATTAACTTAACGTTTTTCTCAAGCCAATTTTATAATTTATTGTTGTTTTTTGTTGTTTTTGTTTGTTTGTTTTATCAGTTTTTAGTAGAAAATCTTTCAGCTTTACCCCATTCAGTTTAATGTTAAATATAGGTTTTTCAAAGAGGGCTTTTATTGTGCTGAGAAACAATCCTTCTATGCTGATTTTACTGAAATTTTTTTCTTTTGGAGAGGTTTTTTTCTTTAAGGCATGTGCACTCGCCAGAAAGACAGAGAGAAAGAGAGACAGAAAGTGAGAAATCACCCCCCAGGGGGGATGGCCATGCCTCAATCTTTTCTCCTCCGTTCTCCTCTTGGGATCTTGGGCACACGTGCACATGTGCCCAGCATGAGTTTAAGCCACTGGGTCCAG
>NW_006159631.1:675397-681059 GCF_000334495.1 Tupaia belangeri chinensis
AGATGGCCACACAGCAATCTCTTCTCCTCCATTCTCCTCTTGGGATCTTGGGAATGCACGTGCACACGCCTAGCATAAGTTCAAGCAACCGGGTCTAGGAATCAAACTACGGTTGACTACATAGGAGTCCGGCACACATAGCCATTACACAAAATGCTGAGACTTCCTGAGTCTTAATTCTAAAAAAATTGTTGTGTGTTGTCAAATACTTTTTCTGCATTAATTAAAATGATCTTTTTTAAAAAAGTCTTTTTCTGTTAATGTGACATATTACATTTATGGTTTTGCGCTGTTGAACCACTCTTGCATTCCCAGAATAAAGCCTACCTGGTCATAATGAATAACCTTTTTAGTATGCTGTTGAATAAGATTATCAAGTATCTTGTTGAGTATTTTTGCATCTATATTCATCAAAGATAAAGGTCTGTAGTTTTGCTTTTTTGTTGTATCCTTATCTGTTTGCAGATTGAGGGTGATGGAGGCTTTATAGACTGAATTTGGAAGAGTTCCTCCCTTTTGGATCTCTAGAAACAGTATGCATAAAATGGGATTACCTCTTCTTTAAAAGTTTTGTAAAATTCGTCAGTGAAGTCATAGGGACCTGGAATTTTATTTGTTGGGAGGTTATTTATTATTGTCCATCTCATTGGTTGTTACATAGCTATTCAAGCTTTCCATGTCCTCCTGAGTCAATCTTGGTAGATTATATGTTTCCAAACATTTGTTCATCTCATCCAAGTTTTCTTTGTGGTTGGCATATACTCACTCATA
Organism: Tupaia belangeri chinensis; assembly: GCF_000334495.1. NCBI lineage: Eukaryota > Metazoa > Chordata > Mammalia > Scandentia > Tupaiidae > Tupaia > Tupaia belangeri. The sequence continues at coordinate 676,169 of NW_006159631.1, forward strand.
GTGTCCTCTAATGATGTTTTGTATTTCTATTATGTCTGTTGTAATGTTGCCTGATTCAATGTGAATTTGATGCATCTGGTTCCGTTCTCTCTTCTTCTTAATTATTCTAGCTAATGGAGTGCCAATCTTTATCTTTTTTTAAAAAACAGCATTGCTTTCATCTATTTTCTGAATAGTTTATATTCTATTTCATTTGTTTCTGCTCAAATCTTTTATTATTTCTTTTTCCTGGCATGTTTTGGACTTTGTTGCTGTTGTTTTTCCAATTTCCTTAGGCATGATGTTATGTTGTCCTTTTGCCTATTTTCCATCTTTTCCGTATGTGCACTAATTGCTATGAACTTCCTTCTTATGACTGCTGCTGAAGTGTCCCATAAATTATGAAAACTTTGTACTTATTATCATTTGTTTCCAAGAATCTTTTGATTTCAGTTTTAATCTCTTCAGTAGTTATGAAGTCATTCAGAATTATGTTATTTATTGTCCATGTATTTGTCTCTTTTTGAGGATTTTTTTTGAGATTTATATCAAGTTCAATTTCATCATGGTCAGAGAAGAAGCTGGATATAGTTTCTAAGCCTTTAAATCAGTTAAGACTGGTTTTGTGCTCTATCATGTGGTCAGTCTTCAAGAAAGTACCATGTGAGACTGAGAAAAATGTATATTTTGTGTTTTGGGGGAGGAATTTTCTATGAATGTCTGTAAAGTCCATGTGACTTATAGTATCTTTTAGGTTCTGAATCTCTTTGCTTATTTTTTGTCTCATTGACCTATCTAAAGGAGGTATTATGGTACTGAGATCTCCAGCAATTAGTGCATTACAGTCTATTTCTCCTCTTATATATAGCAGTCTTTCTTTTACATATTTGGGTGCTGCTGAGTTGGGTACATAGATATTTATAAATGTTATATCTTCTTGATGCATTAGCCCTTCTACTACGATATAATGCCTTTCTTTGTCTCTTCTTACAGTTTTTAATCTTAAAGCCTATTGTGTTCCAAATCAGTATAGTGACACCCAGTCTTTTTTGGTTTTCATTTGCATGGAATAGCTTTTTCTTGCCCTTCACTTTTAATTTGTCTTTATCTATGAGATGGGTTTCTTGTAGGCAGCAGATGGAGGGGTTCTGATTTTTAATCCATTCATCCAGCTTGTGTTTCTTGATCAGATAATTTAATTCAATAACATTCAATGTTATTATCAATATTTCCAAACTTGTCTCTACCATTAAGTTGGCCATTTACTTGGTTGTTTTTGGTTCTCTTACTGTTGTCTATCTGTCTTTAGTTTTCTTGGTATAGTACACCTTTCAGAATTCCTTGATGAGCTGTTCTGGAGTTGGTAAATTCTTTCAAGCTTATTTATCTGAGAACATTTTTATCTTTTTTACCCATATGAAAGATAATCTTGCCTGGTGTAGTATTCTTGATTGAAATTGGTTTTCATTTAACACTTTTAATTTATTTCTCCATTCTTTCCTTGCTTTCATTATATCTGATGACAGGTCCAGTGTTAGCCTGATGGGATAGCCTTTGTAAGTGATTTGATGTTTTTCTCTTGCCAATCTTAGTATCTTGTCTTTGTGTTTTTGGGCAATCTAGCTATGGTGTGCCATGGAAAGCATCTTCTTGGGTTTACTCTATTTGAGATTCTTTGTATTTCTTGGGTCTGCATGTTTAAGTTCTTCTTTAAACTAGGAAAGTTTTCTTCCAGGATTTTGTGGAATAGAGTATCAATGCCCTTATTAGTTTCTTCATTTTCTAGGATACCAACCATCCAGATGTTTGGTATTGGCTGTTTTCTCAGTTCTTTTCTTTTCTTTCTTTCTTTTTTTTTCTTTCTTTCTTTTTTTTTTTTTTTTTTGAGGTTTTTGCCATAGGGCACGTGCACTCACCAGAGAGACAGAGAGACAGAAAGTGAAAAATCATCCACCATTCTCCTTCATTCTCTTCTTCGGATCTTGGGCACATAAGCACATGCACCTGGTGTGAGTTTTAAGCCACCGGGTCTGGGACTCGAACCACAGTTGACTACATGGGAGTCCAGCAACATAGCCATTATGCTAACTGCTGGTCCCTTCTCAGTATTTTTGATATTTTTTTCTAGGTCACAGGTTTTGTCTTCTACTACAGAGATTCTATCTTCTGCATGGTCTAACCTGCTTTTATTACTTTTGTGGGATGCTTTGGTTTCCTGTATTAGAGTCTTCATATTTAACAGTTCTGTTTGATTCTTTTTAATGGAGTCCAACTCTTTTTTATATCATGAAAAGACTTCCTCTTCTCTTGGACCTCAACATCTCTTTTCTCTTCCATATCATAGAGTTTTGTTACCATAAATATTCTAAATTCTTTTTTTCTGACAATTCAGTGATATCTTCTAATTTTTTTCTAGTTTGAGATGAGTTACTGTGTTCCCTTTCTGGGTATGTATTAGTTGATTCTCTCTCATCCTTGAGGCTTTTCTCTGATGTTTAGTCATTTTGTAATGTACACTTTTGGATAATTTGTTGGAGAAGGATTCTGTAACTGTGAACTCATGTGTTTTCCTTACTGTATAATAATTTGGTGCTATTTTCTCTTTTCTACTCTGACCTCCAGTGTAGGAACCACAGGAGGAGTTTTTAAATCAGATTTATAAAGGGGGTAATTTCACTCTTTTTGCAACCACTACAGTAAGGTGCAAAGAATTCTCTAAAACTCACAATGTTCAGGTGTTTAGCTTCTATGTATCTAGACTTCTCTATGCTGTGGTTAAGGACTTAGCAGTAAAATAGGAAAGTAAGGTAAAAAGAAATGAAAGTAGGAAATAGAAACAGAAAGAAAAGGCAAAGAAAAACAAGCAAAGGACTAGAACAATAATGGGAGAAACAAAAAACAGAAATCACATTGTAGAAAATAAAATTGGGTTAAAATGGAAAGCCAATTGACTCTTGGCAGCAGAGGGAGAGATGGAGATGCCTCAATGCTTTCTGTGAAAGGTGAGACAGGAAGAGACAAATTATCAAGAGAAAGGCACAAATAGGGCAGAAAGCTGTTTCTTTAAAAAAGAGAGAGAGAGAGAGAGAGAGGGAGAGAGAGAGAAGTTAGAATGGACAGAGAAGAATAAGAGGAGAGAGACACCTGCCTAACTGACTGGAAGGGGGAACCTGGCTGGGGAGGCTTCACAGCCATGAAGCTGAACCTAGATGAACAGCAGAGACAGAGATGAAGATCTTAATCCCCTTTTTAAATGCCTTTTATTTTATTCTCTTGTTTGATTGCATTGGCTAGGACTTCCAGAACTATATATAAAAGAAGTGGAGAATGTGGGCAGCATTGTCTTGTACCAATTTTTAGTGAAAAACCTTTCAACTTTTCCCCATTAAGTATAATGTTAGCTGTAGGTTTTCAAGAGATGACTTTTATTATGCTGAGACTTTTCACTATGCTGACTTTAATGAATCTTAAACATGAAGGGATGTTTTATTTTGTTTGATGCCTTTTCTGGATCAATTGAAATGATTATATTTTTATATTTCTTTCTGTTAATATGGTGTATTAATTTATGGTTTTGTGTATGTAGAACCACCCTTGCATCTTGGGAGTAAAGCCTACCTGGTCGTATTGAATAATCTTCTTTTTTTTTTTTAATATGTTATTGGATAAAATTTGCTAGTACCTTGTTGAGAATTTTCCCATTTATATTTAACAGAGATATTGGTCTGTAGTTTTCCTTTCTTGGCACATCCTTATCAGTTTTGGGAATGAGCATGATGGAGGCTTCATAAAATGAATTTGTAAGTTTTTTTTGTTTTGGATATTTAGAAATAATTTCAATAAAATGAGGGTTTCTACTATAAAAGATTTGTAGAATTCAGAAATGGAGCCATCAGAAACTGGACTTTTCTTTGTTGGGAGGTATTTATTACTTATTAATTTATTTTCAATATAGTATTTTTTCCATGTCATTTATATTTGCTCAAATTTTGATTATTTATTTTCTCCTAGCCTTTTTTTTTGTATTTTTTTTGTCTTTCCATTCTCTGGGGCATATTGGGTTGTCCATTTGTCATTTTTCCATCTTTTTCTTATGTGCACTTATTTCTAAGAACTTCTGTCTTATGACTTTCTTTGCTGTGTCCCCTATATTATGGAAACTCATGTACTCATTATCATTGGCTTCCATGAATCTTTTTATTTCAGTCTCAATTTCTTCAGTAGTTGTGAAGTCATTCAGAAGTAGGTTATTTAGTTTCCAGATGATTGTGTATTTTTGTGGTTTTGTCCTGAAATTAATATCAACTTTAATTCCATCATTGTTGGAAAAGATGCTGGATATAGTTTCAATGTCTTTGAATCTGTAGAGGCTATTTTTGTGACCAATCACATCATCAGTCTTTGAAAAGGTTCCATGTGGATGTGAGATAAAAGTATATTTTTTTAGTTTTGAGGTGGAAGGTTCTATAGATATCTGTTAATTCCATTTGATTCATGGTATAATTTAGATCTTGTCTCTCTTTGCCTTTTTTTAAATCTAGATGATCTGTCCAAAGGAGATGGTGGGGCTTGCTGAGATCTCCAACAATTAGTGTGTTACAGTCTATATTTCCTTTTAGATCAAGCAGTCTTTCCTTTATGTATTTGGGTGCTCCTGAGTTGGGTGCATATTTATAACCATTTATCTTTTTGATGAATTAGCCCATAATGTCCTTTGTCTCTTTTTACAGCTTTTGTTTTAAAGATTATTTTGTCTGATATTGGTATCATAATTCCTGCTTTTTTTTTTTTTTGAGAGGTTTATCGCTATAGGGCATGTGCGCTCACCAGACAGTCAGAGAGAGACATAGAGACAGAAAGCGAGAAATCACCCCCCAGGGGGGATGGTCACGCTGCAATCCCTTCTCCTCCA
>NW_006159631.1:681185-685194 GCF_000334495.1 Tupaia belangeri chinensis
TTCCTGCTTATTTTTGTTTTCTGTTTGCGTGGAATACCCTTTTTCAGACCTTCACTTTTAGTCTATGTATATCTTTACTCATGAGGTATGTTTCTTGTGGGCATCAGATAGAGGATTTCTGGGTTTTGTTTGTTTGTTTGTTTGTTTGTTTGTTTTTTATCCTTTCAGCATATCTGTGTCTCTTGATGTGAGAAGTTTTTTCATTAACATTCCATGTTACTATCGATATTTCCAGACTTGACTCTAACACTGAAATGGCCATTTTCTTATTTTTTTTTATTGTCGTCTTTATGTCACTTTTTAGTTTTCCTGGTATAGTACTTTTTTTCAGAATGTCTTGTAAGCTGATCAGGTGTTGTTAAATTCTTTCAGGTTTTACTTATCTGTGCATGTTTTTATCTTTCCTCCCATATGAAAGATAATCTTGCCAGGTATTGTAGTCTTGGTTGAAATTGTTCCTTTCTTTCTTTCTTTTTTTTTTTTTTTTGAGAGATTTTTGCTATAGGGTGCATGTGCTCAACAGGCAGACAGAGAGAGACAGAGAGACAGAAAGTGCGAAATCACCCCCCAGGGGGGATGGTCACACTGCAATCCTTTCTCCTCCATTCTCCTCTCACGCATGCACACGTGTCTGGTGTGAGTTTAAGCCACCAGCTCCAGGACTCGAACTACGGTCGACTACATGGGAGTCCAGTGACATAGCCATTACACCAACTGCTGGTCCTGAAATTGTTCCTCTCTTAATCCTTTGAATTTATCTTCCCATTCTTTCCTTGCTTATATTGTTTCCTGTAAGAAAACAGATGTTAGCCTGATGGAATAACCTTTGTAAGTAACTTGATGTTTTTCTCTTGCCAATTTAATATCTTGTCTTTATCAGTGGTTTTGGTCAGTCTGGCTATGATTTGCCATGGAGAGGATCTTATTGGGTTGATTCTATTTGGGGTCTTTTGTATTTCTTGGGTCTGTACTTTTGAGTTCATCCCTAGACTTGGAAAGTTTTCTTCCAGAATTTCATGGAATAGAGTATCAATCCCCTTATTAGTTTGCCTTTTGGAATATCAAGTATTCAGATGTTTGGATGTTTACTTGTATTTACTATTTCTTGTATATTGTCCTCAATTTTTGAGCAAGGGTTCTTTTTTGAGTCTTCTTGCTGATTTTTGGTAGGTTAAAGATTTTTGTCTTCTACATTCAAGATTCGTTTTTCTGTATGGTCTATTCATCTTTTAATACTTTCAAGAGATGTTTTGATTTCCTGTATTACAGTCTTCATCTATAACAGCTCTGTTTGATTCTTTTTCATGGTGTGCATTTCTTCTTTCAAATCCTGAAAAAACTCCTTCATGTTCTAGAGTTAGTTATCGATTTTCTCTTACTTCTCATAGAGTTTCATCACCATGGATGTTCTTAATTCTTTTTCTGACATTTCAGTAAATTCTGTTTTTTCAAAAGTTGGAGGAGAGCTATTATGTTCTCTTGATGGATGGAGATATACTTCCTGAGTTTCTCCTTCTTGAGGCTCTTCTGAAACTTTTAGTTATTTTGCAATGGATTCCCTTTTGGATAACTCTTTGGGGAACATTTATGCACCTGTGAACTTATTTGCTTCCCTTTTGCTGTTAATTGCTTCTGTGCCAATGTTTCTCTTCTGCTGTGATTATCAATATGGTCCCCACAGGAGTTTTATGTTCAGGTTTCTGAAAAAGAGTTTCTGCTTTTTTGCTGGTGTTCTGTAGTTTCAGTGGGGGATAAGGTTTTCTCTGAATCTTACAATGTTTAGATGTTTGAAAATGATATATCTAGACCTTTCTAATCCCTTAGGGAAGTGGGGGCTGAGTAGAAAATAAAAATGTAGGTGTAAGTAATAGAGAAAATGAAAGAGGAACAGAGTAAAAGTACATGATTGGGCAGGGGACTGCAGATGGAGATGGAGTCTGCTTGAAAGAATTTGGCCATGGCCTGCAGATGGAGATGGAGTCTGCTCGAAAAGCCTGCAACTTCCCCATCCTGTGTGAAGGAAAAGAAGGAGAGAATTAGCAATAAATAAATAAATAAATAAATAAAGGAGAAAAAACTCTTACCTTCTAACTCAGAGTAGTGAGCTGAGGCTGGTGCTAAAACTGGAGCTCAAATTCAGCCCTGCTTCACATTCCCTGACTGAGCAGAGGGCTACAAATAGAGATGAAGTCTGCTTGAGAAGCATAAAAGTGCCTTGTTCCTCTAGCTCAGAGGAGTGGACTTGGCCTGGGACTAGGGGTGGGCTGAAATTCAGCCCTGCCACAGCTTCCCTGACTGGGAAGGAGGCAGCAGATGGAGATGCAGTCTGTTTGAGAAGCCTCGCTAACAACATTATTTTCTTTTTTTTAGCTTTTGTAAAAAATCTATTTAAATTTTTTTAATATTTATTCAATCTCATTATTCAGCTTACAAAGTGAACATTTCAATATGTGAACATTTCTCCTCAGTCCAGTTGATCAAAATTCTAGGTCATGGCATTAATATTACAGAACCCTTGGGTTTAAATAAATCACAGCCTCTCTATCTTCCAAGCTCCAGAGAGGCTGTTCCTAACCAGTTATTAATCCATACCTTATAATAATTATCAGCATTAGTATCAAAGGCTTACTATACCCAATAAAGTAGTTTGCTGAACTCATCTCAGCTGTGATGGACATGAAGCACTATTTTATGTCATCTGAACTCAGTGAAACCACATATATTATTATTTAAAATGAGTATTTATTTAATTACAATTATTATTATTATTTAATTCACCAAAAGGAAACAGAGAGAGAGGAAAAGTGAGAAAGCGACTACCAAGTCTGGGACTCAAATCATGTTTGTCCATATGGGAGTCCAGTGCCTTAACCGCGACATCACCTCCTGGTACCAAAGCCACACTTCTTAACACTCATGTCACAGAGTTCAGTGAAGTCAATTTATTAAACACCCATGTTGCACAGTACATTGCAGAACAAGAGGTTTAAGTCAGATTAAATATTCAAAACAGTCTGGAAGGGCTGGAACAATTGACCAAAACCACAAAGAAGTTTAATTAGAATACACGTGTGAGGCTACGTACTTATTTCTAAAAACAAAAACAAAAAAAAGACAATGAAATAATGGCACCAAAGAAAGGAAAAGAGGTTTAACACTGGCATCTATGAACAAAGCTAAGTGCCTTTACTTACCCTCAAATTCATTATGAGTTAGTAGAATAATGTGACAAACAAAATATATACTTTTGAGATCAGCAGTTGGTGTAATGGCTATGTCGCTGGACTCCCATGTAGTCGACCACAGTTCGAGTCCTGGACCTGGTGGCTTTAACTCATGCCGGGCGCATGTGTGTGTGTGCTCAAGATCCCAAGAAGAAAATGGAGGAGAAGGGATTGCAGCATGGCCATCCTCCCTGGGGCATGTGTGGTGATTTCTTGCTTTCTATCTCTCTGTCTCTCTCTGTCTTTCTGGCAACCACACTCGCTCTATAGTAAATATTTCTCAAAAATATATACTTTTTTCTTGTTTTTATTTTTTTTAGATTTATTTATTTGTTAAATTTAAATGTATTTATTTACATTCATTAACTATATATCATTACAGCATACAAAATGAGATTTTCCATCTAAAATACACGGTATATTGGTTCAATCAAGCATATCAACATACGTGTTATTGTCAACAAATAATTTTCCATTTCTTATTTCCTGTATATTTTGTTTTTCCCATCCTTGATTCCCTATCTCTTACTCTTTGCCATGTCCCACCCTCCTCCCACACTGTATACATGTTTGCTTTCTATGTCTTCCACCCCCATTTTATTGATTCGCTAAGGAACTTAATTAATCTAAATATTTTCAATAGCAAGCACAGCTGATATATACATATCCATGAACACAAGTCTGACTTTAGGCATAAACCTCAGTGAGTAGAATGAACATGCTATAAAGTAGCACCTAGCTGGGGCTATATAGCTTACTGTAGTCATCAAATATGCATTTTTTTT
>NW_006159631.1:685764-715654 GCF_000334495.1 Tupaia belangeri chinensis
CCTTAACACTTTGGATATATTTTTCCATTCTTTCCTCACTCGCATCACTTCTGATGAGAGGTCTGCTGTGAGCCTGATGGGATATCCTTTGTAGGTAAATTGCTGTTTCTTTCTTGCCAATCTTAGTATCTTGTCTTTGTAGTTTTGGTCAGTCTGGGTATAATGTGTCTTGGAGAAGATTTTCTTGGGTTTATTCTATTTCGGGTCCTTTGTATTTCTTGGGATTGGATCTTTCAGTGCCTCTCTGGGTTTAGAAAGTTTTCTTGCAGGGTTTCATGAAATAGATTGTCAATGCCCTTATGAGATTCTTCGCCTTCTGGGATGCCAGTTATCTGGATGTTTGGACATTTGATGGTATCTATTACTTCTCATATATTATACTCATTTTGGGGGGCAATTTTCTCAGTCTTTGTGGTGGATTTTTCTAGGCCAGCAATTTTCTCTTCTATGTCTGAGATTCTATTTTCTGTATGATCGAGTGTGCTTTTAGTATTTTCAAGGGGGATTTTGATTTCCTATATAATAGCCTTCATCTCTTACAGTTCCATTTGATTCTTTTGTAAAGTTTGTAATTCCTCTTTTAGATCTTGTAAGAATTTCCTCACCTCCTGGAACTCATCAGCTACTTTCTCCTTTCTCTTCTGCAGTTTATTGCTTCTGTTCTCTTCCATCTCTGTTAGCTTTGCCATTATGAATATTCTAAATTCTTTATCAGACATTTCCATGATTTCCATTGAACTCTCTGTGGATGAAGAGGAGCTATTCTTTTCCCTTGGAAGTGAGGTATTTTATTGCTTTCCCATATTTCATGTGGCCCTGCAGTGATTTGTAGTCATCTGATGGATGGTGTGTTTCTTCCCAAACTTGAAGTTCAATCTAAGCATCCAGGAGTGCACAGAAAAAGAAACAGAAAGAGAAACAACAACAACAACCAAGGAACAGAGAAAAAGAGAAGAAAAAAAATTATTAAAAAAAAGCAAAAAGTAGAAAATCACTAGTTCTCAGGAGCCATAAAGGTGTCTTCTTCTGAAGGCCTGCCCCTTGCCTCTCCTAGGTGGGAAGGGAAAGGAGGGGCTGAAAGCCGAGAAATTCTTTACCTTAAAAATTTTAAAAAGGAAAAATTACAAAAAAAAAAAAATGAGATGACAGAGACAGAAGGCTTTAAAATCTTCCTACCATTAGAGTTTGTGGGTTGGAGGCTGAATTATCAGAGGAAAATGCTCATTTTTCTTATTCCCCTGAAATCACTAGTTCTCAGGAGCCTTCAAGGTGTCTTGTTCTCTCTTGTTTTTAGTTTTTTTAGAGAGATTTTTGTTATAGGGTGTGTGTCATCAATGGATAGACAGAAAAACAGAAAGCAAGAAATCATCCCCCAGGGGAGATGACCACACCATAATCCCTTTTCCATTCTTTCCTAAGGATTTTGGGCATGAACACACACCACCTGGTATGAGTTTTAAACCACCAGGTCTGGGACTCAAACCACAGTCGAATATGTGGAGTCCAGCGATGTAATCATTACACCATCTGCTGATCCTTCACAAAATATAGTTTAAGCTATATTAATATAAACATTAACTAAATAATTTTTGACTATTTATATTACTCAGTCTAGCAAATAGTGAGGTGATTCATATTTATCTGAAAGATAGAATAAATTATTTTTAAAATCATATATTATATATATAAAAGGGATTTTCAAAGGAAGTCCCTTATGTGTATTAATAGCAGTTAATATGAAAGAAAGAAAAAAAGCTCTGTTCTTAGATACATTCAGAAAATACTGAGCTATAGGAAATGAAATTACTTTCTTTAATGATGAACTTCTCAATTCTTTAAGATATTCATGGACATTACCACTCTCCTACATGGAATTATAGAATGCAGAGCTTTTCAAATTTATTAGAACATAAATTTTTCTTTGCAGAATTTTTTAAATGCCAGATGGTCCATGCATGAGAGATGGAGAGAGAGAGAGAGAGCTTCTCAACAGGATCTGGACATGGTGCAATACTTTTTCCCTCCAGTTCACAATACTGTCAAGATTCTGGGCATGCACCCAGAATCTCTTACCAATCTTAGAGCCAGGAATGAAGGCTGATGGTTGGCCATATAGATCTGGTTTTCTTTGTGCAGCACTTAATATCTGCACTACATGGCCAGTCCTACAGAATATTTTATGTAACCAGTGTTCAGTAAAATATACGTCATGGAATAGTGACCACCTAAAAGCTGATACTCTATTTGTTCATACTTTACCTTGGTCCCATATTTAAAATAAAAAGGTGGGGGTATTGAGAGGAATGGAAATAAATCCACAGAAAATCCACTGGGTTTTGGAAGAAATGAGAATACAGTTCCTCTGAGCTGTCTTATTAGGCTTGGAGAAGACTCAGAAGGTCTCGGACACTATCTTCTGAGTTTTGTTGGCTTGACACCTGGCAGAGGGTCAAAGCTGTGAATAAGCTGAAAAGAGATGGCTTTCAGCATGGGCTTTTCTAAAAGAACTGGTCAAGGAAGGAGTGGGTTGTCTTAACAGCAAGTGAGCTTCCATTAACTAGTCGTACCTAACATTAGACTCCAGAAAAACATGTTAGAGTTTCAAGTTTGAGGAATGGGAGAAATCTTTTACAGTTTTACCCAAAACTTAAACTCTATGGTTGTAAATTGAACACCAATTGGCATTGTGTGGAAAGGGGCAGGTCTGGAGATGGTGCAAAAACAGTGATTCTGATCTGTTCCAGTGAAAGGCCTTTCTAGATGGCAGGCCTCCTGCAGCTGGAGGGCTTAACTGCTAGGACGCATCACTCATCCCCTCTCCCACTTGCTTTTGGCTACTCAAGTTTCTTGCTTGGGACTTTTAAATGACCATGCACCCCTCAATGCCCAATCTGGCTGCCTGTGGCTGGAGGGCTTAATGGCTGGGAACCATGGCTCATTCCCTCCTCTTATCACCTTTGGATTTTCAGGTTTGTTGCTTGGGACTTTGAGAGGATCCTGTGCCCCTCACAGTCCCATCTGTACACTGGTTCCTGTGAAGGGCCTTGACAAACCACAGGTCTCCTATGTTTGGAGGGCTTAAGGGCTGGAACCTGTGGCTCATACCCTCCTCCAGTCACCTTTGGACTCTCAGATTTGTTACTTGGGACTTTGAGACAAGCTTGCACTACTCCCTTCCCCATCCATACACCCAGACACCTGTTTCAGTGAAGGGCCTTTCCAGATGGCAGGATGCCTGGAGGGCTTAAAGACTGGGACCCATGACTTATCCCCTCTTCCACTTGCCTTTGAACTCTCAGGACTTCGGTGTTTTGTATAGCACACTGCACTGTCTTCCTTGCTGAGTTAAAAGTCAGTGGCTCAGTTTCAGGCACACCTGATCTCTGGAAACACGGATGATGTTGGGTCACCCAGGACCAGTGACAACAGTTTAAGGTGATGGTGAGCAACTGGGAGGCAGGCCAGAAGAGAGATCACCAATTATCTACTCTTGAATGCCTTTGAATACTCGGAGATGAATTGAATAATTTAAGAAGGAATGTATAGATCACCAAACGACTAGAAACCATTACAGAGGCACAAGAAATATGACCAACCAATAAAATATCTCTCCCCCAAGGGAAAACATCAATTTCTCATCACCCACAGACAACGCAATGGAACTCATGGAAATGTCAGATAAACAAATCAGAATATTTAAAGTGACTAAACTAAATGAGATGCAAGAGAAAAGAGAAAAATGAGCTCCAGATGAGGAAGTTCTTTCATGGTTGAAAGAAGAAATAGACACCATTAAAAAAAACAACAGAATTGTTAGAGATGAAGAATATGATACAGGAAAATAAACCTCCCTTAAATGTACAAAAAGTAGGTTAAATTATGCAGAAGATTGAATCTTCAATGTAGAATATGAAGTCTCTTATCTAGAAAAAAATATCAAAAAGACTAAGAAAACAATGAAGAAAAATAAAGATAATATTTGAAAAAACTAAATACCATCAAGCAACCAAACATCTGGATAATTGATATCTCAGAAGCCAAAGAAAATAATAAAGGCATTGGGACCAGCAGTTAGTATAATGGATATGTCGCTAAACTCTCATTTAGCTGACCATGGTTCAAGTTCCGGACCCAGTGGCTTAAACTCACACCAGGCACGTGTGCGTGTGTGCTCAAGATTCCAAGAGGAGAATGGAGGAGAAAGGATTGTGGCATGGCCCTCCCCCCTGGGGGGTTATTTCTTGTTTTCTATCTCTCTATCTCTCTGTCTTTCTGGCGAGTGCACACGCCCTATAGCAAAAACCTCTCCAAAAAACAAAACAAAACAAAACAACAGAAAATAATAAGGCATTGATAACCTATTCCATAAAATACTGGAAGAGAACTTTCTAAACCTAGAGAGACATTTAAATATTCAGTTCCCCAAGAATTACATAGGACCCCAGAAATAATCAACCCAAGAAGATCTTCCCCAAGGCCCATCATAGCCAGACTGGCCAAAGCCACTAAGGCAAGATACTAAGATTGTCAAGAAGGAAATGGCAAGTTACTTACAAAGATTTTTCCATCAGGTTAACATCTAACCTCTCATTAGAAACAATGCAGACAAGGAGAGAAGGGGGAAATATGGTCAGTGTTAAATGAAAAACAATTTTCACCAAGAATACTATACTGGCAAGATTATCCCTCATATGCGAAAAAAAGATTTTAAAAAATCTCAGATAAAAACAAAAACAAAAACAAAAAACCTGAAAGAATTTACCAACTCCAAAAAAAAACTCCCCCAGAAGTGATGAGGGGAATGCTAGGGAAACAAAAAAAAACAAGTCAGATAGATATCAGAGAACAATAAACAACCAAAAAAATTATTCACATAATGAAAGGAAAGTGTTGGAAATACTGTTAATAAAGTTGAATGTTAATAGATTAAATTCTACAATCAAGAGGCAGAGACTGGTTGAAAGGAAAAAAAAAAATCTCTCTATCTCTTGCCTACAAGAAACACACCTAATGGATAAAGATATAAACTAAAACTGAGTCTGAAAAATGATACTTCATGCAAATGGAAAACAAAAAATAGCTGGAGTTGTAATACTGATTTCAGTCAAAATAGGCTTTAAGACAAAAACTATAAGAGACAAAGAAGGGCATTATGTAGTAGCAAATGGGCTAATCCATCAAGAAAACAAAACACATATTAATACCTATACAACCAACTCAAGAGCACCTAAATACATGAAGGAAAGACCACTAGAGCTAGAAGAGATACATTGCAACACTATATATGTTGGGAATCACAACACCCTTTAATCTCCTTTAGAAAAAAATAAGCAGAGAGATACAGGACCTAAATGATACTATGAAGCCAATGGGCTTGACAGACATCTATAGAACTTTCCACCCTAAGGCCAAAAAGTAACATTTTTCTCACCCCCACATGGAACCTTTTCAAACATTGACCATATGATAAGACACAAATCAAGTCCTTAAAGATTTAAAAGCATAGAAACTGCAGCCAGCGTCTTCTGAGACCATGATGAAATTAAATTTGATATTAATTTTTAGAAAAATTCTCAAAATACACAAAAACATGGAACCTAAACAACCTACTTTTGAATGACTTCTTAACTACTGAAGAAATTAAGTCTGAAATAAAAAAATAGACACAAATGATAATGAATACGTGAGTTTCCATAATCTATGGGACACCACAAAAGCAGTCATAAAAGGAAAATTCATAGCAATTAGTGCACGTAATAAAAAGATGAAAAGATAACAAATAGACAACCTAACATCATGCTTCAGGGAATCGGAAAACAACAACAACAGTAACAACAACAACAAAAATGCCAAGCAAAAAGAAAACAATAATGATTTTTTTTTGAGAGGTTTTCACTATAGGGCGCATGCCCTCTGCAGACAGACAAAGAGAGACAGAGACAGAAAGAGAGAAATCACTCCCAGGGGGCATGGTCACGCCACAATCCCTTCTCCTCCATTCTCCCCTCGGGATCTTGGGCATGCACACACATGCACCCGGCATGAGTTTTAAGCCATCGGGTCCAGGACGTGAACCGCGGTCAACTACGTGGGAGTCCAGCGACATAGCCATTACGCTAACTGCTGGTTCCCAAGAAACAATAAAGATTTGAGCAGAAATAAATTGAATAGTAAATAAAGTAACTATATGGAAAATAAATAAAAGCAAAAGCTGGTTCTTTGAAGAAATTAACAAGATTGACACATTATTAGTTAGACTGATAAAGAAAAAGAAAGAAAGGAACCAAAAAAAAATCAAATACATAATGAAACAGACAACATTACAACAGGTTCAATAAAAATACAAAGCATCATTAGAGGATACCATGAGCAACTATATGTCAACAAACAAGAGAACATGGAGAAGATGGCCAAATTTATAGATGAATACAATCTACCAAGATTGAATCAAGAGGACATAGAAAAACTAAATAGACCCATAACAAGCCATGAGATTGAATCAGTATTAAGCTCCCAAAAAACAAAAGCCCAGGTCCTGGTGGCTTCACTTCAGAATTCTACAGAACTTTTAAGGAAAAGTTAACCCTCATTCAACTTAAATTATTTCTAAAGAACCAAAAGGAAGAAAACCACCCAAATTCATTTTATGAAGCCTTTATCATCCTCATTTCCAAAAGTGATAAAGAAGTGATTAAAAAAGAAAAAAATATATGCCCATATATCTGATGAATATAGATGTAAAAAATCTCAACAAGATTCTTGCATATTGTATCAAACAACATATAAAAAAAAGATATTCATCATGACCTGGAAGGCTTTATTACAGATTAGTAACGGTGGTTCAACATACATGAGACCATAAATATAATACACCATATTAACAGAAAGAAAAATAAAAACCAGATGATAATTTCAAACAATGCAGAGAAAATATTTGATAAATTACAACATCCCTTCATGATTAAGACTCTCATCAAGATTGGTATAGAAGGGTCATTTCTCAACACAATAAAAGCCATGTATGGAAAACCTATAGCTAACATTACACTGAAGGAGGAAAAGCTAAAATGCTTCTACTAAAAACTGGTAATAGACAAGGCTGCCCACTTTCTCCACTTGTTTTCAATATAGTGCTGAAAGTCTTAGCCAATGCAGTCATAAAAGAGAATAAAATAAAAGGCATTCACATAGGCAAAGTAAAGTCAAAAATATTGTTATTTACAGATGACATGGTGGTATATTTAGAAGACCCACAGTTTTCAAAGAAAAAACTTCTTGAAGTAATAAATAAATACAGTAAATGTCAGTATACAAAATCAACATCCATACATCTTTGGCATTTCTATATATAAACAACAAGTTGAAAGAAGTATATCTGAATAAATTAATCTCTTTTACCAGAGCCACAAGATGTGTAAGATACCTAGGAATAACCCTAATTAAGGAAGTAAAAACCTTTATAAAGAAAATTATGAAAATCTTTTTTAAAAGTTATTGAAAATGGCATAAAAAAGTGGAAGGACATCCCATCTTCCTGGATTGGAAGAATTAATACAATCAAAATGGCAATTCTACCCAAATTAATCAAAATATTTAACACAATTCCAATCAAAATACCAGAGACATTCTTCACAGATCTACAAAAGATAATCATAGGATTTGTCTGGAATCATAAAAGACCTTGTATTGCTAAAGCAATCCTGTTCAAGAATGGAGTGTGTGGCATTCCACTCTCTGAACCCAAAAATATACTATAAAACTGTGATAAATAAGAGCAATGTACTGACAGGAAAAAAAAACAAAAACAATAACAAACAAACAAAATACCACTAGATATGTGTAACAATGGAATAGAATAGAGACACCAGAAATAAACCCCAAAACATACAGCCAACTAATTTTTGACAAAAATACTGGTCAATCCAGTAGGGAAAAGAAAACCTCTTTATCAAATGTGTCAGAAAAACTGGGTATCCTCCTGCAGAAAGATTAAAAAAAAAATCTCCATCTTTGACCATTAACAAAAAATCAACTCAAAATGGATAAAAATATCTGGACCTAAGACCTCAAACTGTGAAACTCCTGGTGGAAAACACCGGGAAAAACTGGAAGACATTGGAGTAGGCAAAGATTTCTTAAATAAGACTCCCAAAGCATGGTCAATAATCCCTAAAATAGACAAGTAGGACTATATCAGATTAAGAAGTTTCTGCACAGCAATGGACACAATTATTAGTCTGAATCAACAGCCCTCAGAGTAGGAGAATATTTTTGTAGACTCTTCCTAAGCCATGGGACTGATAACCAGAATACACAGGGAACTCAACAGCTTATCCAAAAAGAAGTGATTAAATCAATTAAAAGAGGGGAAAATGAGTTGAACAAAAATCTCTCTAAGAAAGACATACAAACAGTCAAAAAACACATGTGAAAATGCTCAGCATCTCTCATCATAAGGACACTGCAGATTAAAACCACAAGGAGATATCACCTAACCCCTGTCAGAATGGTGAATATTACAAATACTAAAAGTGTTGAGTTCTCTTTCACACTATACAAGATGGCAAGTAAAAAAGCTGTGAAGCAGGATACTAAGGAGAAGAAACCTGAAGCTAAGAAGGCTGATGCCTGTGGCAAGGTTAAAAAGGGTGACCCTGTTAGGCCGAATTGACCTAACCACCACCATGTTAGACCCTCAAGGACAGAACCCGAGGAGTCTGAGACCACATAAATAAACAAAGTGTGGGTAGGCCCTGATGACACCAGGACCAGGTCAACCTGACCTCAACTGAAAGTCCTAATCTAAACCTAAGCATCTAGTAACAGCTAGCTTTCACATACCCCCTTCCCTCAAGTGGAAAATTACTGACTGTACTTTCTGCATTGCGATTCTGAGCTATAAAAGATCCCTTTATCTTAGGCTTGGGGTCCTTGTTGAAAGCCCGCTGCGTTGGGCAGAAACTCGGACCCCAGCTAGCTGGAAAAATAAAAGCCTCTTATGTAATTGCATTGTTGTCATCTTTTCTGCATCACCAATGGTTAGATCAATCTCAGGACCCTGGCACTTGGGGGCTCTTCCAGGATAGATCAACTTGGTGACAGCCAGATTAGACACGACAGAGAAGACTTGGCACTTAGCTGCGAAAGGAGAATTGATCACCTCCGTCTGAGACTTGCAGAGGGCCTTAGAGCCTGTTCTCAGATCTTTCTTGCTCTGGAAAGGAGAGTTTGCCGCCTCCATTTGGGACTTGCAGGGGTCATTGGAGCCTGTTCCCAAACCTGTCTGATTCTGGTAGAAAATTCTCTGTGGAGAAACCAGGTTAGCCACCTTCGAGGCTCCACTTGAAGTCAGGGGAGACATTCCCGATAACTGGGAGATCAGCGAGCATCTGCATTGGACGCCGTTTGGCCTGACATTTGTCTCTGTTTTTCCTTTTTCCTGTCAAGGGCCAAACTCAAGTAACTCCTAAGAGTTTGATTTTTAGATCATTCTCAGAAGTTCGGGAGAAAGTCCACAATTATGGACTTGAGGTGAGGAAAGTCCCACTTGGGATGACTGCCAGCAGCTTCTCAAAACCTTGTTCACCACCGAAGAGCAAGAATGGATACTCATCAAGAATGTACCTGGCAATGACTGTCGTCTGACCACCTTACCAAACCTGATTGGTGAGGGATTTCCACTCACAAGACCCAACTGGGATTTTGGGAATGTGGAATTGTGAAGGACAATGATGGAACTCGCTGACTTCCAGAACACTTGGTACGGTTTATGGACACCCAGAAAGACCAAGAGGATGTTGTGCCTATGGATCTGCCTAAAGATGGTGACACTCGCTAAAGCAGAAATCTACCGGACAGGACTACTTTCAGAGAATCAGATGGTTCATATGATGGCTCCTCAACCAGAAAACAACTCTGTTAATGCCACACAACCACAGTATCTTCCCCATTGTGCCAAAGAAAATCACCTGGACAATCGGACCTTATTATGGAAAAAAAAAGAAATAGGTATGAAGATGTATTTGTGGTAGAAAATGTTAAAAGAAAAAGTACATTTCAAAATTGAAAGAATTTTGTATGATAAAATTTTTGTCTTAAAGTAAGATGGCTGGATTATTTCCAGAATGAAGTAAAAGGGGACAAATAATCAAGGAATAAAGTATGTTGCAAAAGGTTTGAGTTATGTTGAAGAGGGTCTGAGAGGGAATTGTAAAAACTTAGAAAGATTTCATGAAAAGATGTATATATAACAGATGGTATCTGAGGTGGCTATAAAACAATGGGTATGCTTGAAACTTAAAATTTAAAAAACACACAGTACAAACAGTTGGTTTTGTGGATAATGTGACAAAAATATTTCCACAACTTGACACACTCAAGAACCTATTGATAAAAAAAAATCCAACACAAATTGGATGCCCTTTATGATACTGTTGTACATCTGGGGAACCAGGTTGATGGGTTACATGTGTGTTCTTCTGTCTGATGTCATGTGTTGTATCAAGGCTATGTACAAGAGGAAATACTTGGCCACTAAATCCAGGATTGAAAAGAAAAAGAAGGAGAAGGTTCTTGTGACTGTCACAAAACCAGTTGGCAGAGACAAGAATGGTGGTACCTGGGTGGTTAAACTGTGCAAAATGCCTAGGTATTTTCCTACTGAAGATGTTCCTTGAAAGCTGTCGAGCCACAGCAAAAATCCCTTCAGTCAGCATGTGAGAAAGTTGCAAGCTAGCATCATTCCTGGGACCATTCTGATCATCCTCACTGGACACCACAGAGGCAAGAGAGTGGTTTTCCAGAAGCAGCTGAGCAGTGGCTTGCTACTTTTAACTGGATTGCTGGTTCTCAATTGAGTTCCACTGCCTCAAAAACACCAGAAAAAATTTGTCACTGCCACCTCCACGAAAATTGACATTCGCAAAGTAAAAATCCCAAAGCTCCTTACCGATGCTTATTTCAAGGAAAAGAAACTGCAGAAGTCCAGAAACCAGGAAGGTGATATCTTTGACACAGAGAAGGAGAAATATGAGATTTCAGAGCAGCACAAAGTTGATCAGAAAATTGTAGATTCACAAATTTTACAAAAAAAAAAAAATCAAATTTGTTTCTTAGCTCCAGGGTTACCTGTGATCCATGTTTGCCCTTACATATGGAGTTTATCCTCACAAATTGGTGTTCTAATTTTTTTGCTAAGAACCTAATTAAATAACTAATCATATATTTTTTTAAAAAGTATTAAGTGTTGGTGGGGTTGTTGTAGGAGTGTAAATTGATCTAGCTACTGTGGAAAACAATATGGAGGTTTTTCAAAGATCTACAGAAAGAAATACCATTTGATCCAGCAATGCTACTTCTGAGTAGATACTTCAGTAGATACTGAAAGCACAGGAGAATGCTCAGTCAGAAAAAACGCTTACACATCAATGTTTATTGTGACATTATTCACAATTGCTAAGACTTAAAACCAACTCAAATCTCCACAAACAGATGAACGTATTGAAAAAGTGTGGCACATATACTCTATGAAATACTATTCAACCAGAAAAACATCAATACCCTAGTATTAAATAGAAAGTGGAAGAATATGAAAGATTTATTGCTGAGTGAAGCAAGCCAGCCTATGGAAGAAAAATACTGTATGTATCAACTTAATATATATCGACTAGTCACACTCTATGGTAGACACTGACATATTGAAGAGCATAAAAGCACTGAAAAGAATTTTGGATGCTGAAGACAGTGTGGAATGTGGGGTGGAGGGGGAAGACAAAAGTAGAGAAGGAAAATAGGAGAAAAATAAGCATGACATTTGTAGGACACAGAAATAATTTCTTACCTGTTGATGATAATATGTATGGTATTCTCAACTGGACTGGTCTGAGAAGTATTTCATGTTAGGTAAATTCTTTTTATAAGCCAAATGATGCTTAGAAAGTGAATGTTAAAATAATAATAAGAATAATAAGAATAATAGTAATCTGAATAAAAAATGAAAAGCTATTTGCCACTGATGCTGTGGATACTAATGTCTTTGTCTTGACTGATATGCATACTAATCATGTTGGAAAAATAAATGTTATACACTAAAGATACATGTGATCGAATGTAATATAAAAATAATAAAGACGTTTTTAAAATAAAAGTGTTTCTGACTGAAACTTATGCATCAAAATCATCTACAAGGTTTTTTAAGACACAGATTTCTGACTTCTATGTTCAATCAAGCTAGAGTCATCACCCCATTCCTCCCTAGTATTTTGTAAACAACTTAGAAAAACAAGATATAATAAACAAACACAGGAATATTATAAAACCTGGAAAGAAGATATCAAGTTGCCTAGATTCTTGAGGACTTGTGAAACAATGTAGTGCTGAATTCCCTGGGTTTTCTTTTAGGCTTTCATATATAAAAGGGCAACATAAGACTCCTTCAACAAGAAACATACAATAAGCATATACAACAACAACAATAAAGCTTCAATAAAATAATTTTCCCTCTAGACATAGATAAGATAAGGGCAGCATAGCAAAATAGAAACTTGTTTTAAAAAATATTAGCCTCCATCCTCCAACCAAATAAAAAATAAAAACTTGTTCTACCTAATACTCTCCATCTTCATTACCAGCATGCCTGAGAAGAGAGATGAGTTCCTGGACCCATCTAGTGGCAAAGAGGCAGAATATATTGATTATATTAATTCTTCCAATCCAGGAACGTAGGATGTTTTCCACTTTTTTTGTGTGATTTTCAATTTAATTTTTTTTTTTTTTTTTTTTTGACTTCTTTGGTTAGGTTTATTCCCAGGCATCTTATACCTTTTGTGGCTTTGGTAAATGGGATTACTTTCTTTAGTTATATCTTAGTATGCTTGTTGTTCATATATAAAAATGTTATAGATTTCTGTATGTTAATTTTGTATCCTGCCCTGCTACTGTATTCATTTATTCATCTATTACTTCCAGGAGTTTTTGAGGGATACCCAAATTAATCTACATATTTAACATAATCCCAATCAAATTATCAGAAGCATTCTTCATGGATTTAGTAAACAAAATTATAGAATTTGTCTGGACTCATGAAAGACCCTGTATTGCCAGAGCAATCCTGCATAAGAAGTCTAGAGTAGGAGACGTCTCATTACCTGACCTCAAAATATATTGCAAAGCTGTGATATTATAAACAGCATAATATTGGCACAAAAATGGACATGTGGACCAATGGAATAGAATAGAGACCCCAGAAATAAACCCCAAAACATATAGCCAAATGATATTTGACATAGGGTACCAGTTGATCCACCAATAAAGAAAAACTTCTTTTGCAAATGTACTGGAAACGTGGATGTCCACTTGCAGAAAGATGAATCTTGACCCCTTATCTCACCATTAACAAAAATTAACTCAAAGTGGATTGAAGATCTAAATCCAAGACCTTAAACTATAAAACTACTGCTGGAAAACACTGGGAAAACTCTGGGAGACATTGGAGTAGGCAAACACTTTTAAAATAAGACCCTCAAAGCACAGACAATAATCTCAAAAGTAGACAAGTGGGATTATATCAGATTATGAAATGTCTGCACAGTGAAAGATATAGTAACTAGTGTGAATTGACAACCATTTAAATGGAAGAATATTTTTGTAAACTATGCTCAGTTAAGGGACTGATGACTAGAATACACAGGGAACTCAAGAGGCTTACCCAAAAATCAATGATCAACTTAATTAAAAGATGGGTAAAAGAGCTGAACAATCAACTCTGTAAGGAACACATACAAACAGCCAAAAGGCATATAAAAAAATGGTCAACATCTCTCATCAGAAGGGAGATGAAAATCAAAACCAGAATGAGATACCACCTAACTCCAATTGCAATGGCAAAGATTAAGAAAAAAAAATATTGTAAAGGAACAGATTGAATGTTTAAAAGATAATGAGAATAAATAATAATCTAGAAAAAGTCATGAAGAGCTATTTGATGATGTGGATAGTAATGTCTTTGTCTTGACTGATATGCATGGCAATCATTCTGGAAAAATAAATGTAATACACTGTAAAGATACATGAGAGTAAATGTAATATAAAAAATTATAATAATACAATTAAAGAAAAAAAATTATACATGCTGGCAAGACTGTGGTGAATGTGAAACTCCCCTACAAGACTGATAAGAATATAAATTGATACAGCCACTGTAGAGAACAATATGGAGATTTTTGAAAGATCTGTAAGTCAAACTACCATATGATCTAGTAATTCTACTCCTAGGTATCTACCCAAAGGACAGAAGAATGCTCAGTCAGAAAAGTGATTGCACATCTATGTTTATAGCAGCATTATTCACAATTTCTAAGACATAGAAACAACCCAAATGTTTATGAACACATGAATGGAATAAAAAAGTGTGGCACATATACCTTATAGAATACTACTCAGTTATAAAAAACAACAAGACCCTGGCATTTGATGGAAAGTAGATGAATATGGAAGATTTACTGCTGAGTAAGGCAAACTAGGCTATGAAAGAGAAACATTGTATATCTCCACTTAGTATATACTGACTGTCCTCACTCTTTTATGAACACATGAATGGAATAAAAAAGTGTGGCACATATACCTTATAGAATACTACTCAGTTATAAAAAACAACAAGACCCTGGCATTTGATGGAAAGTAGATGAATATGGAAGATTTACTGCTGAGTAAGGCAAACTAGGCTATGAAAGAGAAACATTGTATATCTCCACTTAGTATATACTGACTGTCCTCACTCTATGGCAGAAACTGAAAGAATGGATAAAGATGCATGGAAAATGGTTATATATACTGGAAACAGTGTGGGAAGAGAGCGGGAGAACGGAGCCAGTGTGAGGAAAGAAATTAAGGGGAAAATAGAGTGGCAACACCTTTATGGGACACAGATATAGATTATTACCTGTTGTTGATGATGTGTATAGTATTCTAAACTGAAGTGGTGTGTAATGTATTCATATTGGGTAAACTCGTTTTACAAGCTAGTGATTAAAAGTATAGTAAATCTAGGGACCAGAAGTTGGTGTAATGGCTATGTCGCTGAATTCCCATGTAGTCAACCACGGTTCGAGTCCCGGACCTGGTGGTTTAAACTCATGCCAGGTGCATGTGCATGAGTGCCCAAGTTTCCAAGAGGAGAATGGAGGAGATTGCAGTGTGGCCATCCCTCCTAAGGGGTGAATTCTTGCTTTCTGACTCTCTGTATCTCTGGCTTTCTGGCAAGTGCATGCCCTATATAGCAAAAACCTCTCAAAAAAAGAAAGTATAGTAAATCTTAAAAGATTAAAAAATTAAAAAAAAGATTACATGTAAGTGCTGTAGTTGCTCTGTGATTTTTACACTTAATAATGTTAAACTCAATTTTGCCAAAATTCACATTTGGCTGAAGTTTGCATTTCCCTTAGTATTGAGATCGACCTTCTGCCATATGTTTATTGACTATTTGTGCTTCCTCATCTGTAAATTACCTGCCCAAGATGTGTGCCCGTTTGTCTACTAGAGTTTTTTATTTTTTTTCTTGATAGTTAAAATACAGTATGAAACAAAACTTTATGTGTTACAAATATCTTGTCTCAGTATGTTAGACTAGAAAAATACTCAGTAGTGCTCACTGGTACATCATTTGTCTTTTCATTTATTTTTTATAGAATTTTAAATTAAGAAAAAATGAGGCAGAACAAAGTTGTGCAAGGTATTGTTAGTTAGCACTCCAATTTCCCTGCCAATATATTATGAACACTATTTAGCTAAAAGCTAAACTTCTACCTTTAAGCAGTGCTAGGTATTATGAGTTGGTACTCTGCTTTTGCTGGACTGGTATCAACAGGGCCCAGGTGGTGATGGAGGGTGCTGAACTTTAATCTCTACTCAGCAGCAATAAAACAGAGCTAAATGTTATGTTGTAGTATTAGCAATCACTCCCCATGCATACCCCTATATCGGCAGGACCTAAGTAAACGGTGATTTTTCTATGTCTAACAGGAAACAGCAGGAAAAAATGAGTCAATGTGAGATAATTAGAGGTGATACTTAGTGAATTCTGTTTTAACCTAACTCCATTTCAGCAGAGTTTAGGGGAAATCTGAATTTCTACCACTATCTAGCAACTAACTACAAAGTAGACTAGAGTGGTACTCAGTAGTTTTCACTAGCACATCACTTCCCGCCCACCCTACTAAGTGTCAGTGGGGTGCAGCTGGGAGCTGATATTCCACTCCAACTTAGTGGCAATAAGGCAGAAAGATACAGTGTGAGGTGATGGTTGGAGCACAATAGGGACTGAATCTCTAGCTTTCAAAGAAAAACACTGAGTGACATAACTCAGTGCTATTTTTTTGGGAGGTTAATCAGGGCCAAGCAAGAAGCTAAACTTCAACCTTCACTTCTTGATAATGAGGTAAG
Source organism: Tupaia belangeri chinensis (assembly GCF_000334495.1). NCBI lineage: Eukaryota > Metazoa > Chordata > Mammalia > Scandentia > Tupaiidae > Tupaia > Tupaia belangeri. The sequence goes on from NW_006159631.1 coordinate 702,202, forward strand.
GAAAAGGTTGGAAATTCAACCACTGTATTTGCAAGGGTGATACCAGTGGAGCACAGCAGAAAGATATGAATTCACTTTCATTTAGACCTGTTTGTTATCCATAAATGAAGTAAGTGGCTGAAATAAAAATAATAATAATAATAAGGGCCAGCAGGTGACATGAACGTTGGAGTTGCTGGTTCCCACATGGCTGACTGCACAACTTAAGTCTTGGACCTAGAGGCTTGAAAACATGCTGGGCATGTGTGTGTGCATATCAAAAATCCCGAGAAAAGAAACGATATCAGATTGCAGCATGGCCATCCCACCTAGGGGGTGATTTCTCACTTTCCCTCTCTATCTATCTCTCTCTGCCTGTTAAGTGAGCACATCCTATAGCAAAAACTAAAAAGAAATAAAGATAAATAGAGTCCAGAAAGAACATTTAAGGGACACAAAAGTGTCCTGTTCTGTTTCCCCCATAAGACAGAGCAGCTGCATACCTCTCAAGCAGAGTCCATCTCTATCTGAAACCCTGTGCCCATTCAGGGAACCTAAGGCAGCCCCAGCCCCAGCCCTAGCACCTGCTTTAAACCTCAGAGCCTACTGCAATTCTCTGAGTCAAAAAGGTAAAAGGATCTTTTCTTCTTTCTTTTGCAAATTCTTTACTTCTCATCCCCTGATAGGACAGGCCACTTGCACACCCCTCAAGCAGAGTCCATCTCCATCTCCAACCCATGCTCAGTCAGGAAACCTGAAGCAGGGCTGAATTTCAGTCCCAGCCACAGCCCCAGCTCTGAACATCAGAGTGTACCTATTTTCTCTGAGCCAGAAAGGAGAGGGCAGTTGTAGACCTCTCAAGCAGAGTGAATCTCCATCTGCAGCCTCTTCCTGTCCATGTAGGAAACCTGAGGCATATCTGAATCTCAGCCCTGGCTCCAGCACCAGGTCTCAACCTCAGAGCCCACCACCCTTCACTAAACCAGAAAGGACAGGGCAATTGCAGGCCTCTTGAGCAGAGTCCATCTCCATCTGCAGCCCCCCTGCCTAGTCATGAAACCTGTGGAAGGGCTGAATCTCAGCACCAAACACAGCCCTATCCCCAACTCCAAAGCTCATAGACATCACCTTTTCTCTGAGCTAGAAAGGTAGGAGGGTTTTTTCCCCTTATTTCTTTTGGTAATTCTTTACTTCTCTTTCCCCATAGAAAAGGGTCATGGCAGGCCTCTCAAGTAGAGTCCAGCTCCATCTGTACCCTCCTGACCAGTCAGCCAACCTGAGGTAGGGCTGAATCTCAACCACAACCCCAGCCACAGCATCAGCTCCAAACCTCAGAGCCCACCCCTCTTCTCTGAGAATTGTAGAATCCCCCTTCTTTCTTATACTAATAATTTATTTCTATTTCCCCCATAAAACAGTGCAGTTGCAGGTCTCTCAAACCTAGTCAGTCTTTATCTGAAGCCCCCTGCTCTGTCAGAGAACTTGAGGTAGGACCGAATATCAGCCCGAGCCACAAGCCAGTCTCCAAATCTCAGAGTCCATCCCCTTCTCTGAGCCAGAAAAGACAGGGCAGTTGCAGGCCTCTCAAGCAGAGTCCACATCCATCAGCAGGCCCTGCCCAGTTTGGGAACATGAGACAAGGATGAATCTCAGCCCTAATCCCAATCCCAGAGGCAGTTCAAACCTCAGAATTTACCCCAATCTCTGAGCCAGAAAGGATCAGGAAATTTTAGGCCTCTCAAGTATAATCCAAATTCATCTACATCCCTTTGCCCAGTGAGGGAAGCTGAAGCAGGGCTGAATCTCAACCCCAGCCATGAATCTGCTCCAAACTTCACGGCCCACCCCCCTCATCTGAACCAGAAAAGGCAGGACTTTCAAGGCCCTTCAGGTAGAGTCCATCTCCATTTCAATCTCCTTCTCAGACAGGGAACCTGAGGCAGAGCTGAATCTCAACCCAGACCATGACCCAGCCCCACCTCAAAACCTCAGCACCCAGCACCCTTCTCTGAGCCAGTCAGGACAGGGCAGTTGCAGGTCTCTCAAGAAGAGTCAGTCTTCATCTGCAGCCTCTTGTTCAGTCAGGGAATATGAGGCAGGGCTAAATCTTAGCCAAGGCTGCAGCCATAGCCCCAGCTTTGAATTTCAGAGCCCACCTCCCTTCTCTGAGCCAGAAAGGAGTAAGTTTTTCCTTTCTTCTTTTGCTAAGTCTTTATTTTTCTTCCCATCATAGAATAGGGCAGTTTCAGGCCTCTCCATCTCCATTTTCTGCTCTCTCTCCAGTCAAGATACCTGAGGTAGGGTCAAATCTCAGTCTCAAACCTGTCCCAGATACAGCTCCAAATCTCAGAACCCACCCACTTCTCTGAACCAGAATGTTAGGAGAATTTTTCCTTCATTCTTTTGCTAATTCTTTTATTCTGTTTCCCCCATAAGACAGAGCAGTTGCAGGCCTCTCAAGCAGTGTCTACCTCCATCTGAAGACCCCTGCCCACTCAGGAAAACTGAGGAAAGATTTAATCTCAGCCCCAGTACCTGCCCTAGCTGTACCTCCAAAGCCCAGAGCCTGCTCCTTTCTATAAAACAGAAAGAAAAGGGAAGTTGTGGTTTTCTGAAGCAGAGCTCATCTTCATCTACAGTCACCTGCCCAGTAGGGGAACCTATGGCTGGGCTGAATCTCAGCCCAAGCCCATGCCTGACCCCCAGTTCCAAACCTATGAGCCCATTTCTCTTCTCTGAGCCAGAAAGGTAAGTGGATTTTTCTTCTCTCTTTTGCTAATTCTTTTTTTTTTTTTCTTTTGGAGAGGTTTTTACTATAGGGCGTGTGCACTCACCAGACAGAAATATACAGAGAGACAGAAAGTGAGAAACCACTTCCCAGGGGGGATGGCCATGCTGCAATGCCCTCTCCTCCATTCTCCTCTCGGGATCTTGAGCATGCACGCACACGTGCCCAGCGTGAGTTTAAGCCACCGTGTTTGGGACTTGAACTGCAGTCAACTACATTGGAGTCCAGCGACATAGCCATTATGCTAACTGCTGGTCCCCTTTTGCTAATTCTTTACTTCTTTTTATCCTATAGGACAGGACAGTTGCAATTCTCTCAAGCAAAGTTCATCCCTATCTCCGGCCCTGTGCCCAGTCAGTAAACTTGAGGCAGGGCTGAATATCAACCCAGCCTCAGCCCCAGCCTCAGCCACAGCTACAAACCTCAAAGCCTACAGCCCTTCTCTGAGCCAGAAACATAGTAGGTTTTCTTCTTCTTTCTTTTGCTAATTCTTTGATTCTCTTCTCCTGCATAGGTCAGGGCAGTTTCATGCTTCTCAAGCAGAATTCCTGTCCTTCTGCAGCCTCCTACCCAGTCAGGGAACCTGTGCAGGGCTGAGTCTCAGGCCATCCCCAGCCCTAGTTCCAATCTTCAGAGCCCATCTCACTTCTCTTAGCCAGAAATTTAGAAGATTTTTTTCATATTTCTTTTGATAATTCTTTACTTCTCTTCCCCCAATAGGACAGGACAATCGCAGACCTCTCAAGCAGAGTCCATCTCCATTTGCAACCCCTTTAAAATCTTTAAAAAAATAGAAGTTACTTAATGTCAGAGAAGAAATTCAGAGTATTCATGGTAACATAAGTCTCTGAGATAAAACAGAAAAGGGACAAAAAACTCCACTAATTGAGGAAGTCCTTCCACAATATGAAAGAAGAAATGGACACCAGCAAAAACAATGAAATGAAACTTTTAGGGAAGACCACAATACAAGAAATCAAATAATCTCTCAAAAGTATTAAAAGCTGTATCAACCATGTAGAAAACTGAATAGCATATGTGGAACACAAAATATTTGACCTTGTAAAAATCAGTCAAAAGACTTAAATGATAACAACAACAAAAAAGGACGACAATATATGAGATATAGGAGATACCATTAAATGTCCAAACATGCGAATGCTTGGTGTTCCAGAAGGTGAACTAATAAAAGTATTGATAATCTACTCTATGAAATCCTGGAGAAAAACTTTCCAATATGGAGAAGCACTCAAACATCCAGACCCAAGAAATACAGAGGATGCCAAATAGAAACAACTGTAGAGGGTCCTTTCCATGACACATCATAGCCAGCCTGGCAAAAAAATAAATAAATAAAAAACACAAATAAAGAAAAGATACTAAAATTGGCAAGAATGATCAAGTTACTTACAAAGATCTCATGAGGTTAGCTTTAAACATTTCAATCGAAACAATACAAGCAAGGAAAGAATAGAAAGGTATATTCAAAGCACTAAGAGTGACAATTTCAACTGAGATTATTATACGTGGCAAGATTACTCTTCATATGGAAATAAAAGATAAAATTTTTCTCATACAGACAAAATCTGAATTGATCAAGATCAAACCAGCTATTCAAGAAATTCTGAAAAGATTGCTGTGCCAGGAAAAATAACACTAGATAGACATAAATAAAAGAATAAAAAGCAAGCAAGAAAATGGCCAACTTAATAGTAGAGACAATTCAAGAAATATCAAAAATAACAGTAGACATTAATGGATTAAACTCTACCATCAAGAGACACACATTGGCTGAATTGAAAAACAAAAACAAAAACAAATACAAACAAACAAACAAACAAACAAAAAACAGAAACAGTCCATCTGCTGCCTACAAGAAACCCATTTCATAGATAAAGACATACTTAGACTAAAAGTGAATGGCTAAAAGAAGGCATACTATGCTAATGGGAACCAAAAAAGAGCTGGAGTTGCAATACTAATTTCAGAATAAATAGGCTTTAAAACAAAAATGTAGAAGAGATAAAGAAGGACATTATATAGTCATATAAGTGCTAATTCATTAAGATGATATGATGCTTATGAACTTCTATGCACTCAACACAGGAGCACCCAAATATATGAAGGAAAGACTGTTATATCTCAAAAGAGAGTCTACAACACACTAATTTTTGGGGATCTCAATACCCCACTATCTCTTTGGATAGATCATCTATACAAAAAATAAGCAAAGAGATATGGGAGGTAAACTATGCCATAGATCAAAATGGACTTAACAGACATGTATAGAACCTTCCACCCAGAAATGACAAAATAAACATTTTTTCACACCCCCACACGGAATCTTTTTAACAAATGACCACAAGGCATGGCACAAAACCAGCCTTTACATATTCAAAGACATAGAAATGATATTTAATATCTTCTGTTACCATGAAGGAATTGAACTTGATACTAATTTTAGAAAAAAAATCTAAAAATATACAATCACATGGAAACTAAGTAACCTACTCCTGAATTACTTTGCAACTACTGAGGAAATTAAGACTGATATCAAAAGATTCATAGAAATTCATGATAACAAATAAGTGAGTTTCCATAATGTATTTGACACAGCAAAAGTAGTCATAAGTTGAAAGCTCATAGGAATTAGTGCATATAAAAAAAAAAGATGGAATGTTGGCAAATGGACAACCTAACATCATGTCTAAGAAAATTGGAAAAGCCACAACAACAACAATTCAAGAAATACCCAAAGATTATCTTTGGGACACTGCAAAAGCAGTCATAAGAGAGAAGTTCATACCACTTAATGTACATCAGAAGAATATGGAAAGAAAGCAAATAGATGATCTAACATCATCCCTCAAAGAATTGGAAAAGCAACAGAACAGAAATTAAAACAAACAAACAAACAAGCAAAATTCCATGAGAAAAAAATAATAAAGAACTGAGCAGAAATAAATAAAAACATTTTTTTGAATGAACAAACTATACAGAAAATAAATGAAAGTAAAAGCTGGTTCTTTGAAAAGATAAAATCAATGCACGGCTAGCTAGACTAATCGAAAAGAAAAAAAAAAGAAAGAAACCAGGTAAATCAAATTTGCAATGAAGCAGGCAATATAAAAATAGACATAATAGAAATAAAACACGTTAGAGGATACTATGAACAACTATACACTAACGAACAAGAAAATCTGGATGAGATTGACAAATTCCTTGACAGATATAATCTACCGAGATTGAGTCGGGAGGATGTAGAAAGTCTGAATAGGCCCATAACAATACAGGAGGTTGAATCAATAATAAATAACCTCCCAACAAAGAAAAGCCCTTGTCCTGATGGCTTTACCTCTGAATTCTACAAAACATTTAAAGGAGAGTTAACTCCCTTTCAGCTCAAGTTATTTCTGAATATCCAAAAGGGTCTAACTCTTCTGAATTCATTCTATGAAGCCTCCATTACCCTTATCCTTAAAACAGACAAAAACAGGACAAGGAAAAAAAAAAACTATAGACCAATATATCTGATGAATATACATGTAAAAATTCTAAGATACTAGCAAATCATATCCGCAACATATAAAAAAGATTATACATCACAACCAGGTAGGTTTTATTACAGGGGTGCAAAGATGATTCAACATACATAAAACCATAAATGTAATATATTCTATTAACAGAAATAAAAAAACCACATAATATCAATTGATGCAGAAAAATCATTTAATAAGATACAACATTCATTCATGATCAAGACTCTCAGCAAAATTGGCATAGAAGGTTCATTTCTCAACACAATGAAACACAATGAAAAACCCATAGCTAACATCATCCTGAATGGAGAAAAGCTGGAAACCATTCTACTAAAAAGTGGTATAAGACAAAAATGCCCACTTTCTCCACTCCTTTTCAATAAAGTACTGGAAGTCCTCTCCAATGCAATCAGAAAAGAGAATAAAGTAAAAGGCATTCAAATATTAAAAGAAGAGGTGAAATATTTTCTATTCGGAAATGACAGGATTGTATACATAGAAGACACAATGGTATCCTTGAAAAAATTTCTGGCAGCAATAAATGAATACAGTAAAGTTGCAGGATATAAAATCAACATACAGAAATCTATAGCTTTTCTATATATGAACAGCAGGCAGAGATAAAACTGAAAAAAGTAATTCCATTAACCATAGCCACAAAAAGTATAAGATACCTAGGAATAGGGGACCAGCAGTTAGCGTAATGGCTATGTCGCTGGACTCCCATGTAGTAGACCACAGTTCGAGTCCCGGGCCCGGTGGCTTAAAATTCATGCCAGGTGCGTGTGTGTGCATGCCCAAGATCCCAAAAGGAGATTGGAGGAGAAGGGATTGCAGTGTGGCCATACCCCCTGGGGGGGGTGATTTCTCGCTTTCTGTCTCTCTCTCTCTCTCTGTCTGTCTGGCGAGCGCACATGCCCTTGGAAGAGCACATGCCCTATAGGAAAAATCTCTTCAAAAAAAAAGATACCAAGGAATAAATTTAAGAAGTTAATGACCTCCACAAAGAAAACTTTGAGAAGGAAAAAATAGAAATAAAAAATGACACAGAAAAGTGAAAGGACATTCAATGTTTCTGGACTGGAAGAATTAATGTAATCAAAATGACAAGTCAGTCCCAATTAATCTACAAATATAATGTAATCCCAATCAAATGTCCAGAGACATGCTTCACAGATCTAGAAAAGACAATCATACAGTTTGTCTGGAATCATAAAAGACCTATTGCCAAAGCAATCCTGTACAAGAAGACTGAAGTGGGCAGCATCTCACTCCCTGATCCAAAAATAAACTACAAAGCTGTGATAATCAAACAGAATGGTATTGGCACAGAAAAAGACAGGTGGATCAATGGAACAGAATAGAGACCCCAGAAATAAACTCTCACACATACAGCCAACTGATTTTGACAAAGAGTATCAGTTAATCCAGTGGGAAAAAGGGAGCTCTCTTTAGCAAATGGTGCTGAAAAACCTGGATTACCACCTGCAGAAAGATGAATCTGAACTCCTACCTATCACAATAGACAAAAATCAACTAAGCTGGATCAAAGATCTAAACTGAAGAGCTCAAACTACAAAATTACTGCTGAAAAATACTGAGAAAACTTGGAGAGAGATTGAAGTAGGCAAAGACTTCTTAAATAAGACTCCCAAAGCACAATTAATAATTCAAAAAATAGACAAATGGGATTGCATCAGATTAAGAAGTTTCTGCACTGCCAAGGATACAGTTATCAATGTGAATTGACAGCCTTCAGAGTGTGAAAAGATTTTTGTAAATTTTGCATCAGATAAAGTACTGATAACCAGAATATACAGGAAACACAAGCAGCTGTTCTGAGAAAAGATGGTCAACCCTACTAAAAGATGGGAGAATGAGTTGAAGAAAACATTCTCTAAGGACAACATACAAATACCCAAAAGGCTTATAAAAAAAAGTGTCCAATATCCCTCATTATATTGGAGATGCAGATCAAAACCACAAGATACCACCTAACCTCAGTCAGAATGACTAAGTTAAAAAAAATTGATAAGTGCTGATGGGAATGTAGTGAAAGGGGAACTCTCCTACACTACTGGTGGGAATATAAATTGGTCCAGCCACTATGGAGAACAATATGGGGATTTCTCGAAGATCTACAGATAGAACCACCATATGAGCCAGCAGTCCCACTCCTGAGTATCTACCCAAAGCGCATAATGATTCTTAATTGGAAAAGTCTTGTACATCACTATTTATTTTTGCATTATTCACAATTGCTAAGAAATGAATCCCCCCAAGAAATGCCCATGAATAGATAAATGGATTGAAAAACTCTGGCACATATGCTCTATGGAATACTATTCAGCCATAAAAAAAGACCCTGGCTTTTGACAGAAAGTGGATGAATATGGAAGATTTACTGCTACATGAAGCAAGCCAAGTATGAAGGAGAGACATTTTATGTCTCCACTTATTATATACTGACTGTCCACACTCTATAGCTAAAACTGAATTACTAGAGAATATATAAACATAGAAAATGGTTATAAATACAAGATACAGTATGGGAAGAGGGTGGGTGAAGAAAAAGTGTCTGAGAAAAGACATTAAGGTGAAAAATAGAGAGGCAAGGCATTATGGTACAAAGAAATGTGTTATTATCCATTGAAGATAATATGTATAGTATTCACAAATGCATGGTGAGAAATCTATACATGTTGAAATATTCACTTTGCAAGCTTAGTGACATATGTGATTGAATGTATAAAATAAATTGAAATAAAAAATATAAAAATAAATAAATAAGACAAAAAGAAATTCAAGAAATGCAAGGAGAAAAGAAACAATAAAGATTCAGGCAGAAATAAATGAAATAGAAAATAAATGAGCAATACAGAAAATAAATGAAAGCAAAATCTGGTTCCTTCAAAAGATAAACAAGATAAACATTATTAGCTAGACTAATTAAGAAGAGAGAAAAGAAACAAAATAAATTTTCAACAAAGCAGGCAATATAACAACAGGCATAACAGAAATACAAAACATCATTAAAGGATACTTTGAGCGACTATACGCCAACAAAAGAGAAAACATGTATTAGATGAATAAATTCCTGGACACATATAATCTACCAAGATTGACTCAAGATGACATGGAAAGACTCAATAAGAACTCTAACAACCAATGAGACTGAATCAGTAATAAAGAACGTCTTAACAAAGAAAAGCTCTGGTTCTAATGACTTCAGCTATAAATTTGTACAAAACTTTTGAAGAAGAGTTAACGCCATTCTACTCAAGTTATATCTAAAGATCCCAAAGAATGTAACCTTCCAAAATTCATTCTATGATGCCTCCATCCTCCCTATCCTTAAAACTGACAAAGATATGAAAAGGAAGGAAAACTATAAACCGATATGTCAGATGAATATAGACACAAAAATTGTCAACAAGATACTAGAAAATCATACCTGGCAACATGTAAAAAAGATTATACATCAAGATCAGGTAGGCTTTATTTCAAGGATACAAGGGTGGTTCAACATATGCAAAATTATAAATAAAATACATTATATTAACAGAAAGAAAAAATGATCTTATGAATTGATACAGATAAAAGCATTTGATAAAATACCACATCTTTTCATGATTAAGACTTTCAGCCAAATCAGCATAGAAGGGTCATTCCTCAACACAGTAAAAGCTTTCTATGAAAAACACATTGCTAACATCATTCTAAGTGAAGAAAAGCTGAAACCTTTACCATTAAAAACTGGTAAAACAAAAGGATACCCACTTTCTGCACCCCATTTCACTACAGTGCTGGAAGACCTAGCCTATGCAATCAGAAAAGGCATTCAAATAGAAAAAGAAAAGGTGAAATTATCTTTGTTTGTAGATGACATGATTGTATTCACAGAAGACCCAATGATATTCACGAGTAAATTTCTGAAAGCAATAAATGAATATAGTAAAGAGGAAGGATAGAAAATCAACATGAAAAATTTATAGCACTTCTATATATGACCAAGAAGCAGACTGAGATAGAACTGAAGATAATACATTTACGATAGCCACAAAATGTGTAATTTACCTTGGAATAAATATTACCAAAGAAATCAAAGACCTCCACAAAGAAAACTATGAAAAGGGACAAAAGGGACCAGTAGTTAACATAATGGCTATGTTGCTGGACTCCCATGTAGTGGACCACAGTTCGCATCCCAGACCCAGTGGCTTAAAACTCATGCCGGACGCGTGTGTGTGCATACCCGTGATCCCTAGAGGAGAACGGAGGAGAAGGGATTGCGGCATGTCCATTCCCCCTGGGGGGGGAGTGATTTCTTGTTTTCTGTCTGTCTCTCTCTGTCTGTCTCAAGAGCACACACGCCCTATAGCAAAAACCTCTCCAAAAAAGAAGGGAAAAAAAATAAATTGAAAATGACACAAAAATTGGAAGGACATCCCACATTCCTGAATTAGAAGAATTAATATGATCAATATGACAATGCTAAATGCTACCCAAATTAATCTATATATTAATAAAATCCAAATCAAATTACCAGAGACTTTTTTTTTTTCAGATTTAGAAAAGATCATCAAAGAATTTGTCTGGAATTGTAAAGGTCCCTGTGTTGTCAAAGCCATCCTGCACAAGAAGAGTCTAGGAGAAGGCACATCACTACCTGACCTCAAAATGTATTAAAAGCTATGATAATCAAAACAGCATGGTATTGGGAAAAAAAAAAAAAAAAACACCAAAACCCAGACACTTGGACACTTGGACCAATGGAACAAAAAAGAGACCCAGAAATAACCCCAAACCTACAGCCAACTGATTTTGACAAAGGGTACCAAACAATTCTCTTTAGCAAATATACTGTAAAAACTGGGTATCCACCTCCAGAAAGATAATCTGAACCCACTACTTCTCACCATTTACAAAAATCAAGGCAAAGTGGATCAATGATTTAAACCTACAACCACAAACTATAAAACTACTGTCAGATCCATCTGGGGAAACTTTAAAAGGTATGTGGCTAAGCAAATTCTTCTTAAATAAGACCCTCAAAGGACAGGCAATAATTCCAAAAGAAGACAAGAGGGATTACATTATGTAAAGAAGTTTCTGCAAAGTAAAAGACAGTAAATTTGTGAATTGACAACCCTCAGAATGAGAGAAAATTTTTGTAAATTATGCCTCAGATAAGGGACTGATAATCAAAATACACAGGTAAATCATGTCACTTACCAAAAAAAGATCAAACTAATTAAAAGTTCTGAAAATGAGTTGAAAAAACAACTCTCCAAGGAAGACATACAAACAGCCAAAGAAGCATATGAAAAAATGCTCAACATCCCTTATCATAAGGGAGATGCAGATCAAAGTCACAATGAGATACCACCTAACCCCAGTCAGAATGACTAAGATAAAAGAAAAAAAAGATAGGTGAAAAAAAGATAGGTGCTGAAGGGGCTGTGTTGAAAAGGTAACTCTCTTACACTGTTGGTGGGAATGTAAATTGGTCCAGCCATTTTGGAGAATATGGAGATTCCTCAAATATCCACAGGTAAAACTACAACATGATCCAGCAATTCCAGTCCTGGGTATCTAACCAAAGGACGGGAGAATGCTCAGCTGAAAAAGCATCTGCACATCTGCACAGTTGTATTTACTGCAGCATTATTCACAATTGCTAAGAAATGGAACCAACCCAAATGTCCATGAACAGGTAAATGGATTGAAAAAGTTTCGTACATACACTGTATGGAATTCTACTCAGTTATAAAAAAAGGACCCTGAGTTTTTTGTTTGTTTGTTTGTTTGTTTTTTGAGAGGTTTTCGCTATAGGGCACATGCACTCACCAGAAAGATAGAGAGACAGAGAGACAAAAAGCGAGAAATCACCCCCTCATGGGGGATGGCCATGCCACAAGCCCTTCTTGGGATCTTGGGCACACACGCACATGCGCCCAACTTGAGTTCAAGCCACCAGGTCTGGGACTCAAACCACAGTCGACTACATGGGAGTCCAGTAACATAGCCATTACACTAACTGCTGGTCCCAAAAACCCTGAGTTTTGATAAAAAGTGTGCAAGTATGGAAGACTTACTTCTGAGTGAAGCAAGCCAGATCATGAAGAAGAGACAGTGTATGTCTTCATTTAATATATGCCAACTGTCCATTTCTGTGGCCAAAACTGAAAGGTCAGAGAATATAGAATCATGGAAAATGGTTTTGGATATTGGATACAGTATGGGAAGAGGGTGGGAGAATAGAGAGAGTGTGATTAAAGAAATTAAGGAGAAAAAAGAGAGGAAAGACACTTATGGGAAATAGAAATGGCTTATTATCTCTTGATGATAATGTATACAATATCATCAATTGGACTGATGTGAAGTGTATCCATTTTGGAAAAATTCACTTTATAAGCAAAGTGATGTACAGTGATTGAGTGTATAAAATAAATTAAAACAAAATGAAATCTATCTAAAAAATTGAACTCAGGGAAGGGGCACTACAACTCATGCCTAAACCAAGATGCTCTAACACACATATTTTCTCTATAAGACACATTGTGCCTTCTTGAGCTTAGGAACACATGAGATAGCTCTTTAGCAGAGAGAGAGAGATGAAGCACCCCTGGGGATGGTCATGCATAATCCCTTCTTCTCTATTCTCCTTTCAGTACTTTGGGAATATAAGAATGCGTGCCCAGCATCTTTTTTATGTTGTCCGGTCTGGGACTCAAACCACACAGTTGTCCATGTGGTATTCAGTCATCTTAATGATCATGCTACTAGATAGCCCTGAAATTACCACCAAAAAGTGCAAAAATGCAAAAGTCATTGCACTAAGCAGACCAAAGGAAGCACACTTGTTTGTAGTCTGAGAGCTAAAGGAAGGCAGAGCATTGCCTGTTTGACACTAGCTGGGAACATTATGTCAGACAACTGAATTTTCACCACTCTGCACATGTCCATGACTTCAAAAGCACTGTAAAGATCAGCTTGGAGGTTCTAAGTGAACGTTAGTGAGGAGAAAAATTCAAAATATCCATGAATAGTGAATGGAACAGTTGGAAGACTCAGAATCTGTCATCTCAAGACAAAAGGAAGTTTGGACCAGCAGTTGGAGTAATGGCTATATCACTGGACTCCT
>NW_006159631.1:716373-718903 GCF_000334495.1 Tupaia belangeri chinensis
TCTGGCAAGTGCATGCGCCCTATAGCAAAAACCTCTCAAAAAAAAAAAATCAACAAATAGAACTAACATATGATCCAACAATCCCACTCCTTGATATTTATCCAAAAGACAGAAGCATTCTTAATCGGGAAAGTGCTTGCACATCTATGTTTATTGTGGCATTATTCACAATTTCTAAGACATGAGACCAACCCGAATGTCATGTCTTGTCTGTTTTGGGGTATGAGGATGATGGAAGATTTATAAAATGAATTTAGGGTTTTTTCTTCCTTTTGGATCTTTAAAAATAATTTGACAAGAATGGGGTTTACTCTTCCTTAAAAATTTTGAGTTAAAGTATATGTGACATTTATGCTCTATGGAATACTATTCAGCCATAAAAAAGCAAGACCCTGGCTTTTGACAAAAAATGGATGAATATGGAAGATTTACTGCTGAGTGAAGCAAGCCAGCTATGGAGAGAAATTGTATGTCTCCACTTAATATATATTGAGTGTCTGCACTCTGTGACTGAATCTGAGTGACTAAAGGATATAGAAACATAGTAAATGGTTGTGAATACCAGATGTAGTGTGGGTGAAAGAGTCTGAGGAAGGACATTTTGAAGAAAAATAGAGAGGTAAAGCATTAATGGGACAAAGAAATGTGGTATTATCTGTTGAAGATAATTTTATAGTATTATGAACTGGACTAGGGAGAAATATACACATGTTGGACTATTCACTTTGTAAGCTAAATAACATGATTGAATGTATAAAAGAACATGAAATAAAAAATTAAAATAAATAAATAAAAATTAAAATTAAAAACAGCTGAAACTATAAATGTAATATACCATATTAATGGAAGGAAATATAAAAAACATATGATTATATGAACTGATGCAGGAAAAGCATTTGATAAAATATACCTCTTCATGATTAAGACTCTCAGCTACATTGGTACAGAAGGGTCATTTCTTACCACAATAAAAGCTATTTATGAAAAACTCAAAGGTATCCTCATACTGAATGGAAAATTTGAAAGCTTTTCCACTAAAAACTGGTAAAAGGAAAGACTGCCCATTTTTTCCCCTGCTTATCAATATGTTGCTGAAGTTCAACCAATGAAATCAATAAAGAAAATAAAATAAAAGGCATTGAAATAGGGAAAAAGAAGAGGTAAAATTATTTCTATTTGTTGATGATTGTGAACATAGAAGACTCAAGGATATCCATGAAAAAATCTCCTGGAAGCTATAAATGAAAATGGTAAGGTATCAGGATAGAAAATCAGCATAAAAGCTATAGCATTTCTATATACGAACAACAAGGAGGCTGAGATTGGACTGAAGATAGTAATCCCATTTACCATAGCTAAAAAAAGCATAAAATAACTAGGAATAAATCTAACCAAGGAAGTGAAAGACCACTACAAGAATAACCATAAAATCTGAAAAAAAAAAAAAAAACAAAAGAAAAATTACACAAAAAAGTTAAAGGCGATTCCATACTGCTGGATTGGATTAATTAATATACTCGAAATGGAAATTCTACTTAAATTAATCTACATTTTTTTCATATACTTTTTGGCTAACTGTGTGTCTTCCTTATTAATTGTTCAGCTTCTTTTCCCATCTCTTAATTGGGTTAATCATTTTATTTCAGGCAAGCCACTTGAGTTCCCTGTGTATTCTGATTATCATCCCCTTATCTGATGCGTGTTTTACAAAAATATTCTCCCATATTGAGGGATATTGATTCACATAAATTACTGTGCCTTTTGCTGGGTGGGAAAATTTTAATCTGAATTAATCTCATTTATCTATTTTTGTGATTATTGCCTGTTCTCTGGAGGCCTCATTTAAAAAGTCTTTGCCTACTCCAATATCTCCAAGGTCTTTCCCAGGGTTTTCCAACAGTAGTTTTATAGTTTAAGGTCTTAGGTTTAGATCTTTGATCGATTTTGTGTTGATTTTTGTCAATGGTGAGATATAGAGGTTCAGATTATTTTTTCTGCAGGTGGATACCAAATTTTTCCATCACCATTTGCTAAAGAGGTGTTCCTTTTCCCACTAGATTGTCTGGAGTCCTTTGTCAAAAATAAGTTGGCTGTATGTTTTGGGGTTTATTTCTGGGGTCTCTATTCTGTACCATTGGTGCACATGTCTGTTTTTGTGCCATACATGCTGTTTTGATCATCACAGCTTTGTAATATATTTTGGGATCAGAGACTGAGATACCTCCTACTACACTCTACTTATGCAAGATTGCTTTAATAATATGGAGTCCATTATGATTCCAGAAAAAAAATTATGATTTTTTTCTAGATCTATAAAGAATGCCTCAGGTAATTCAATAGATATTGTATTAAAAATGTAGATTAATTTCGGTAGAATTCTATTTTGGTTATATTCATTCATTTGACCCAGCAACATCATATGTCCTACCACTTTTTTGTGTCATTTTCAATTTCCTTTTTAAGATGTTCATAGTTTTCTTTATAGAGATATTTGACTTACTTGATAAGAATGAATCCTAGGTATCTTATA
>NW_006159631.1:719492-721356 GCF_000334495.1 Tupaia belangeri chinensis
CAGTTGAGAATACTATACATGTCATCATCAACAGGTAATAAACCATATCTGTGTCCTACTAATGTCATGCCTCTCTATTTGTTCTCTTGTTATCTTTCTCTATAATCTTCTCCCACCCCATTCCACACTGTCTTGTCATAGTTAACTATTTTCACTGCTTTATGCCCTCCAATATTTCAATCTCTACTATAGAGTGTGAATAGTCTGTATATATTAAGTGAAGGCATACAATATCTTTCCTTCATATCTAGGCTTACTTCATTTAGCAATAGATCCTCCATATCTGACCACTTTCTATCAAATTCCAGGGTCTTGTTGTTTTTATATGGCTGACTAGTATTTTATACAGTATATGTGCCACACTTTTTAAATCCATTCATCTGTTTGTTAACATTTATGTTGGTTCCATGTCTTGGTGATCGTGAATAATGCTGCAATAAAAACTGATGTGCAAGCACTTTTCTGAATGAGCATTTTCCTGTTCTTTGGGTAGATACCCAGAAGTGGGACTGCTGGATCAAATTGTAGTTCTATTTGTAGCTTTTGAGGAGTCTCCATATTGTTCTCCACAGTAGCTGAACCAGTTCACATTCCCAGTAACAGTTTAGGAGAGTTCCCCTTTCACCACATCCCTGCTAACACATCATTTTTTTAAAATATTTTTAATCTTTGCCATTCTGAGAGGGGTTAGGTGGTATCTCATTGGGGTTTTTATCTGAATCTCCCTTAGCTGTTCATATGTCTTCCTTAGAGAGATTTTAGTTCAACTCATTTTCTCATATTTTAATTGGGTTAATCATTTTTTTCACATAAGGTGCTTGAGTTACCTATGTATTCTGGTTATCAGTTCCTTGTCTGAGGCATATTTAAGAAAAACATTCTCCCATTCTGAGGGTTGTTGATTCACAGTTGTTACTGTGTCCTTTGGTGTGCAGAATACTTTTAGTCTGATATATTCTCACTTGTCTATTTTAGGGATTATTGCCTGTGCTCTGGGAGTCTTATTTAAGAAGTCTTTGCCTACTCCAATGTCTCCCAGAGTTTCCCCAGCATTTTCCACCTGTAGTTTTATGGTTTGAGGTATTAGGTTAACATTGTTATTCCTTTTTGAGTTGATTTTTGTTAATGGAGAAGATGGGGGTTCAGTTTCATATTTCTGCAGGTGGATACCCAGTTTTTCCAGCACCATTTACTAAAGAGGTTTTCCACTTCCCAATGGGTTGACTGGTATCCTTTGTCAAAAATCAGTTGAATTTAAGCTTTGGGAGTTAATTCTGGGGTCTCTATTCTATTCCATTTGTCCACATGTCTGTTTTTATGCAAATACTATGCTGTTTTAATGATCACAGCATTATAGTATATCTTGGGATCAGGTAGTGATATGCCTCCCACTCCATTCTACTTGCACAGGATTGCTTTGTCAATATGAGGTCTTTTATGATTTCAGACTAATACTTTGATTGTCTTTTCTAGATCTGTGAAGAATATTTTTGGTATTTTGATTGGAGTTCCATTAAACATGTACATTAATTTGGATAGAATTGCTATTTTGATTATGTTAATTCTTCCAATCCAGGAACATGGGATGTCCTTCCACTTCTTTATGTCACTTTCAATATCTTTTTAAAGATATTCATAGTTTTCTTTTATTTTTTGAGAGTTTTTTTTGTTGTTGTTATAGAGCGCGTATGCTCTCCAGACAGACAGAGAGAGACAGAGAGACAGAAAGTGAGAAATCATCCCCCCAGGGGGGATGGCCACGTCACAATCCCTTCTCCTCCATTCTCCTCTCTGGATCTTGGGCACGCACGCACACGTGCCCGGCATGAGTTTTAAGCCACTGGGTCCGGGACGCGAACCGCGG
>NW_006159631.1:723661-723967 GCF_000334495.1 Tupaia belangeri chinensis
TGTCACGGGACAAAAACTGAACAGAAAATGATAAAGCTTCATCTTTTTGAGGTTGAAGTAAAGAAACCTTGAGCAGCAGAATAGCAAAGCTCCAGAGGTAATAGATGTGACCGAAGATGCTGTGGTTATGCTCTTGGCCTTTTCCTGAGGCCAGTGTAGTGTTTTACTTGCCACAACAGAAAACTGACTGTAAATAAAATATTTCTAAACTTAAATTCCAAAGCATATTAGTAGGCTTTTCACTAGGCATCTTAAAGCATTTTAAGAACAATACTGATATTGCTCAGCTCTTTGCTGAAGATCGGA
>NW_006159631.1:724375-731139 GCF_000334495.1 Tupaia belangeri chinensis
TGAGGGTTGTGGGTCCAAAATGTGTGATATTTCTTCGGTGGAGACTCTCTTCAGTCAAAGCAATTCCCACAATGACTTCATTATCATGGATATTTAAAAGAACCTCTACATCAAAGTTGGTCATATCGGCCTTCCACTTAAAGTGATCTTGAACAGCACCCCCAAAATCTCTTGCAGCCTCATTTGAGGTAAAGCAGTGTTTCTCTCCTGCCCTATTGCATGTGACTCTGAATTTTATCACTTGAGGCTCTGTTTCTTCTTTTGTGTTTTCATCAGTCTCATCTTTACAAGATGCCAAATCATCACCTACTAATGTTGACACCTCTTCTTTGATGGCTGGGTTTTCATAGTCCAAAATATGTGAGTCTAAAGCATTGTTAGTGATCTTTTTTAATATCCCTCTTATCTAGTTTGTCTCCTTGCCCATTTTCAGTCTTCCCTTTATTTGAATTTAGATTAATCTTTTTGCACTTTGTTTTTCTTTTCTTGAAACTGGTATTAATTTTCCATACTTTTAGAGGGTCTGACCATGGAAGTTTTCCAACCAAGTCTTCAAAATCCTTTAAAACTTCTTCCTTTGTTTTTTTGAATTGGTAATCTTTGAACTCCTGAACCACCACAAATAAGTTATCAACTGATCTCAGACAATGAACCTGAGCCAGACTTTCCACTGAAACGTCAAAATATATCTTGCCCCGGTCTTTGCTGATTTTACAGGATGACCCCAATTTCTCTCTCACTTCATCTGCAGCTGTCTGCTCAAAGCCAGTAGGTACAGTGGCTCCGATAGTAACTTGGAGATGCTCGTATCCGTTGAGGCCACTTTCTGTCACTTGTACAGACCTCTGATTCTCATAAAGGTTCACATCCAGGAGTTGGTTAGTGACTTCTTCTATAACTGACATGTTGGCAGTGTTTCCAAGATTCCCAACACAGTCCCTTTATTTATTAGGGAGGATTTCTTATTTCAGATTAGGGATGCTCAACTGGTCACCGGTCAGCAGTCACCAGCGCAGACTCTTCTGGCTCCCTCCATAAAGTTTTTGATTTCAGACTTAATTTCTTTAGTAGTTAAGGAGTCATTCAGAAGTAGGTTGTTTAGTTTCCATGTGTTTGTGTATTTTCCTAGGGTGTTTCTTGAAATTAATCTTGAGTTTAATTCTATTATGGTCAGAGAAGGTGCTTGATATAGTTTCTATGCCTTTGAATCTGTAAAGGCTTGATTTGTGTACTAACATATGGACAATCTTTGAGAAAGTCCTATGCCGGGGTGAGAAAAATGTTTATTTTGTGGTCTTAGGGTGGAACGTTCCAAAGATATCTATTAAGCCCATTTGATTTATGGTATATTTTATGTTCTGTATCTCTCTATTTTTTGCCTAGAAGATCTGTCTAAAGGAGATAATGTGATGTTGAGATCCCCAACAAGTATAGTGTTGCTCCCTATCTCTTTTTAGTTTCATCAGTCTTTTCTTTACATATTTAGGTGCTCCTTAGTTGGGTGCATAGATATTTATAAGCATTATGTCTTACTGCTGGATTACCCCATTTACTATTATATAATGCCATTCTTTGTCTTTTATTACAGTATTTGACTTGAAGTCCATTTTGTCTAAAATCAATGTCTCTACTCCAGCCATTTTTGATTTCTATTTTCATGAAATATCTTTTTCCAGCCCTTTCCTTTTAGTTTATGTATCTCTTTATCCATATGGTAGGTTTCTTGTAGACAACCTGTAGAGGGTTCCTGTTTTTTTATCCATTCGGCCAGTCTGTGTCTCTTAATTGGAGAATTTAATCCATTTACATTCAATGTAATTACTGATATTTCCGTATCTGATCCCATCATTAAGTGAGCCATTTTCTTGGTTGCTTTTTGTCCTCTTATAACTGTCTGTCTGTCTTTTTAGTTTTCCTGCCATAGCACTCCATTAAGTACCTCTTGAACAGCTTGTCTGGAGTTGCTAAATTCCTTAAGGTTTTGTTTATTCGACAATGTTTTTTTATCTCTTTTTTGTTCCATATGATATATAATCTTGCTGGGTAGAGTGTTCTTGGTTTAAATAGTTTTTCATTCAACACTTTGATTATATTTCCCCATTCTTTCCTTGCCTGCATTGTTTCTGCCAAGAAGTCTGATATTAGCCTAATGGGGTGACCTTTATACGTAACGTGATGCTTCTCTCTTGCCAAGTTTAGTATTTGTTGTTTTTGTCAATCTGGCTATGATGTGCCTTGGCGAGAAGATCTTCTTGGGTTGATTCTACGTGGGGTCCTATATATTTCTTGGGTCTGGATATATATATATATTGGAGAGGTTTTTGCTATAGGGCGTGTGTGCTTGCCAGACAGACAGAGACATAGAGACAAAAAGTGAGAAATCACCCCCCAGAGGGGATGGCCACGCCGCAATCCCTTCTCCTCCATTCTCCTCTTGGGATCTTGGGCACGCACGCACACGCGCCCGGTGTGAGTTTTTTTAAGCCACTGGGTCCAGGACACGAACCGCGGTCGACTACATGGGAGTCCAGCGACACAGCCATTATGCTAACTGCTGGTTCCCGGGTCTGGATATTTTAATGCATTTCTAGGTTTGGAAAATTTTCTTCCAGGATTTCATGGAATAAATTATCAATTCTCTTATTATTTTCTTCCTGTTCTGGGATAACAATTATCCAGATGGTGCGGCACTTCATGGTATCCAGTATTCCTCATATATTAGCCTCCTTTTCCTTGGTTGCTTTCACAATCTTCTTGATACTTTTTTCTAGGTCAGATGTCTTGTCTTCTACCATCGAGATTTGATCTGCCAATTCTAATCTACTTTTAATACTTTCAAGGGGGGTTTTGATTTCTTGTATCATATTCTTCAACCTTAGAAGTTTCATCTGGTTCTCGTTTAAGGTGTCTATTTCTTCTTTTAAAACATGAAAGTACTTCCTCATCTCCTCGAGCTCATTGCCTCTTTTTTCTTCCATCTCAGTTAGTTTGGTCACTATAAATATTCTGAATTACTTATCCGACATGTTCACAATGTCTGTTGTATTGACTGTGGGGGTTGTGGGCTTTATAATTTCCCTTGTGGGAGAGTCTTTTGTTGATTGGTGATATTTCTTGAGACTCTGAAATTGTTCCTAGTTATCTGGTGATACACATGTTTCTTCCTAACTTATTCAAGGTATCTCTGAGTGTTAAAAGTTGTGCAGGATTAGAAAATTGGTGATTTCTTTTCTAGTCTGCCTATCTGTTGGTCACCAGTATCATGCACTGTTCTTACTAGACATGGGTGACCCAAAGTCCTCCTTGTTTCTAAAAAGTGGTGCATCTCCAACTGACCTAATAAGTTACACCTCAAGAGCAAATAATAAATTGTGCAATGCATTGTGCACTGTGCACTATTCAAAACACTGAAATTCTGATAGTCCAAAGGCAAGTGGTGCAGGGGCAGAGGGTGAGTGATGGGTTCTTGCCGTTAGTGCCTGCAGCCACAGGCATCCTGTATTCCAGCGCTGCCACTGGCTTTTACTTGTTTTCACATGGGGGGGGGATCTTAAAGTCCCAGGAAACCAACCTGAAATCCTGGAAGAAAATTTCCCAAGTCTAAATAGGCACTCAAATATCCAGACCAAAGAAGTACAAAGGACCCCAAATAGAATCAACCCAAGAAGATCTTCCCCAAGGCATATCTTTACCAGACTGGCAAAGACCACAGATAAAGATGAGATACTAAAATTGTCAAGAAGAAATGACAAGTGACTTACAAAGGTCATCCCATCAGGCTAACAACTGACTTGTCAATGGAAACAATGCAAGCAAGAAAGGAATGGGAAGGTGTAATGAAAATGTTAAGAGAAAAATCATTTCAGCCAAGATTATTATATCCTGCAAGATTATTCTCCACATGGGAAAAAAAAGATTAAAATATTTTCAGACAAACAAAACTTAAAATAATTTTCCAACCCAGATCATCTCATCAAGGAACCCTGAAGAGAGTATTGTTCCAGGAAAACTATAGAATGAACAGCAAAAAAATAAAGGAAAAAAGACAACCAAGACAATGGCCAACTTAAATGTCGATACAAGTTTGAAAATATCGATAATAACATTGAATGTTAATGGATTAAATTCTCCAATCAAGAGACACAGACTTACTGAATGGATAAAAAAAATTAGAAATTCTCTATCTATTGCCTGCAGGACACCCACCTGATGGATAAAGCCATACAGACTTAAAGTGAAGAGTTGGAAAAATGTTTTCTATACAAATGAAAACCATGAAAAAACTGGAGTCTTGATTCTAATTTCTGACCAAATAGGCTTTAAAAAAACTGTTCCAAGAGACAAAGAAGGCACTACATTGCAGTAAATTAATCAATCATTCAAGAAGATATAATGCTTATAAAATATTTATGCACCTAACACACGTGCATGAAAATATATAAAGGAAAAATTGTTAGATCTAAAAGGAGAGATAGACTGCAACACACTAATTTTTGAAGACCTCAGCACCCCACTATCCCCTCTAGACAGATCAACTAGACAAAAAATAAGAGATAAAGGATCTAAATGATGCCATAAGTCAAATGGACTTAAAAATATATATGGAACTTTCCATCCGAAAAACCATGAGATGCACTTTTTTCTCACCACCACATGGAATCTTTTCAAAGATTGCCACATTATAGGACACAAAGCAAGCCTCTACAGATTCAAAGGCATAGAAAGTATATCCAGCATCTTCTCTGACCGTGATGGAATTAGACTTGATTTTAATTTCAAGAGATACCCTCAAAAATACACAAGTACATGGAAACTAAATGACCTCCTCCTGAATGACTCCACAACTACTGAGGTAATAAAGACTGAAATTAAAAGATTCATGGAAACCAATGACAATGAGGATATGAGTTTCCATAATCTTTGGGATGCTGATAAAGCCGACATAATAGGGAAGTTAATAGCAATTAGTGTACATAAAAAGAAGATGGAAGGAAGGCAAATGGACCACCTAATATCGTACCTCACAGAATTGGAAAAGCAGTAGCAAAGATATAAAAAAAAAAAACTCCAGGAGAAATGAAATAATAAAGATACGAGCAGAAATAAATGAAATAGAAAATAATAAAAAAAACTATTCAGAAAATAAATAAAAGTAAAAGGAGATTCTTTGAAAAGATAAACAAAATTGATACACCTCTAGCGATACTTATTAAGAAGAGAGAAAGGAACCAGGTAAATCAAATTTGCAATGAAGAAGTAAATATGACAACAGACAGAGTAGAAATACAAAACATCATTAGAGAATATTATGAACAACTATATGCCAAGAAACAAGAAAACTTTGATGAAACAGAAATATTCTTCGACACAATTAATCTACAAAGATTGAACCAGGAAAATGTAGAAAGTCTGAATAGGCCCATAACAAGCAAGGAGATTGAGTCAGTAATAAATAATCTCCCAACAAAAAAAGCCCTAGTCCTGATGGCTTCACCTCTGAATTCTACAAAAATTTCAAAGAAGAGTTAACCCCCATACTGCTCAAGTTGTTTCTAAAGATCCAAAAGGGTGAATCTCTCCCTAATCATTCTATCAAGTCTCCAATACCTTTATCCTTTAAAAACATAAGGACAGGACAATGAAGGAAAACTAGAGACAAATATCTCTAGTTAACATATACACAAACATTCTCAACAAGATGCTAGCAAATCATATCCAAACACTTATAAAAAAGATTATACATCATGATCAGGTAGGCTTTATTTCAGGAATGCAAGATTGGTTCAACATACACAAAACCATAAATGTAATACACCATATTAAAAACCATAAGATCACATCAATTGATACAGAGAAAGCATTCAATAAGATACAACATCCCTTCCTGATCAAGACTCTCAGCAAAACCGGCATAGAATAGAGGGGTCATTTCTCAACACAGTAAAAGCTGTCTATGAACAACCCACAGCGAACATCATCCTGAATGGAGAAAAGCAGAAAGCTTTTCCATTAAAAATGGGTACAAGACAAAAATGCCCACTTCCTCCACTCCTTTGGAATATAGTACTCGAAGTCCTTGCCAAAGTAATCAGAAAAGAGAACAAAATAAGGGACTAGCAGTTAGCATAATGGTTATGTTGCTGGACTCCCATGTAGTTGACTGTGGTTCACATCCCAGACCCGGTGGCTTTAAACTCATGCCAGGCGCATGTGAGTGCACGCCCAAGATCCCTAGAGGAGAACAGAGGATAACGTATTGTGGCATGGCCATCCCCCCTGGGGGTTGATTTCTTGCTTTCTGTCTCTCTGTCTCTCTCTGTCTGGCAAGCGCATGCACCCTATAGCAAAACCCCCTAAAAATATGAGAATAAAATAAAAGGCATTCAAATAGGAAAAGAAGTGAAACTCTATTTGCAGATGACATGGTTGTATACGTAGAAGATCCAATGGTATCCTTGAGAAAATTCCTGGAAGTAATACATGAATGCAGTAAAGTAGGAGGATATAAAATCAACACACAAAAAATCTATAGCATTTCTATATATGAATAGCAGGGAGATGGAGACAGAACCAAAAAAAATAATTTCTTTTACCATAGCCACAAAAAGTATAAGATACTTAGGAATAAATCTAACCAAAGAAGTTAAAGACATCCACAATCAAAACTAGGAGAAGCTAAAAAAGTAATTTAAGGGAACCAGCAGTTAGCGTAATGGCTATGTCGCTGGACTCCCACGTAGTCGACCGTGGGTCGTGTCCCGGGC
>NW_006159631.1:731178-748235 GCF_000334495.1 Tupaia belangeri chinensis
GATCCCGAGAGGAGAATGGAGGAGAAGGGATTGTGGCGTGACCATCCCCCCTGGGGGGTGATTTCTCGCTTTCTGTCTCTATGTCTCTCTCTGTCTGTCTGGCGAGCACACGCGCCCTACAGTGAAAATCTCTCCAAAAAAAAAAAAAAAAAAAGTAATTTAAAATGACACAAAAAAGTGGAAGGACATCTCATGTTCCTGGATTGGAAAATTAATATAATCGCAATGGCAATTCTACCCAAATTCATCTACATATTTAATGCAATCCCAATCAATGTACCAGACACATTCTTCACACATCTACAAAAGACAATCATAAAATTTGTTTGCATTCACAAAAGACCTCGTATTGCCAAAGCAATCTTGAACAAGAAGAGTGGAGTGTGCAGCATCTCACACAGAGCTCCAAAATTATACTACAAATCTGTGGTAATCAAAACAGAATAGTATTAACACAGAAACAGACAGGTGGAGTAATGGAACAGAAGAGAGTCCCCAGAAAAATATTCCCAAACATACAGTCAGCTGACTTTTGACAAGAGTTTCCAGTCAATTCAGTGGGAAAAGGAAAACCTCTTCAGCAAATGCTGCTAGAAAAACTGGATATTCACCTATAGAAAGATGAATCTGAATCCCTACCTCTCCCCATTGACAAAAATCAACTCAAGTTGGATCAAAGATCCTAAGACTTCAAACTATAAAATTGCTCCTAGAAAACACTGGGGAAACTCTAGGAGACATTGGGATGGGCAAAGACTTCCTAAATTAGACCCCGAAAGCATAGTCAATAATATCTAAAATAGACAAATAGGATTACATCAGACTACAAAGTTTTTGCATAGCAAAAGACACAGTAATTAGTGTGAATCGACAGCCCTCAGAATGGGGAAATATTTTTGTAAGTTATGCATCAGATAAGGGACTGATAACCAGAATACACAAGAAACTCAAACAGTTGTTCCAAAATAGGATGATCAACCTTATTAAAATATGGGATAATGAGTTTTTAAAAACCCTCTCCAAAGAAGACATGAATAGCCAAAAAGGCATATTAAAAATTGCTCAACATTCCTCATCATAAGGGAAATGCAGATCAAAACAACAATGAGATACCACCTAACCCCCGTCAGAATGACTAAGATTAAAAAAAAAAAAAAAAAAAGATAAGTGCTGGCAGGCGTGTGGTGAATGGTTAACTCTCCTACACTACTGGTGGGAACGTTAATTGGTTCAGCCACTGAGGAGAACAATTTCGAGAGTCCTCAAAATCTACAAATAGAACTTCCATATGATCCAGCAATCCCACTGCTTGGTATATACCCAAAATACAGAAGAATTCTTAATCAGAAAAGTTCTTGCAGATTGATATTTATTGAGACATTATTCACAATTGCTAAGATATGGAATCAACCCAAATGCTCACAAACAGATGAATGTATTGGAAAATTTTGGCACATATACTCTATGGAATACTACTCAGCCATAATAAACACCAAGACCCCGACTTTTGACAGAAAGTGGATGAATATGGAAGATTTACTGCTGAATGAAGCAAGCCAGGCTGTGAAGGAGAGACATTGTATGTCTCCACTTAATATATACTCTATGACCAAAACTGAATGACTAAAGGACATAGAAACACAGTAAATGTTTGTGAATACCTGTTATAGGGTGGGAAGAGTGCGGGTGAAATAATAGAGTCTGAGGAAGGACATTAAGGAGAAAAATAGAGAAGCATAGCATTAATGGGACCAAAAAATGTGGTATAATCTGAAGATAACTTTATAGTATTATCAACTGGACTGAGGAGAAATACACACATGTTGGAATAATCATTTTTCAAGCTAAATAATATGATTGAATGTATAAAATAATCTGAAATAAAATTAAATTTAAATTTAAAAAAATTTGAGGAACTAGTGTGACATTGGTAAATTCTGGTTCTGTTTCTCTGAAAGGATTTTATCTTTTTTCTCTATTTGAAATATAACCTTGTGGGATATAGTAATATTGGTTGAATTTTTTTTTTATTTAACATTTTGAATATATTTTCCCATTTCTTTTCTTATTTGCATTGCTTCTTGTGTGAGGTCTGATATTAACCTGATGGGATAACCTTTGCAATTAACTTCATATTTCTCTCTTGCCCATTTTAATATCTTATCTCTGTCTGTGGTTTTGACAAATGTGGCTATGATGTGCAGCAGAGAAGATCTTCTAGGGTTTATTCTATTTGGGGTCCACTGTATTTCTGGGTCTGGATATTTGAATCCTTCTCTAGGTTAGAAAAGTTGTCTTCTAGGATTTCATGCAATTGATTATCAATGCCTTTATCAGTTTCTTCACCTTCTGGGATACCAATTATCCAGATGTATGTACTTTTAGAGGTATCTAGTATTCCTCATATGTTGTCCTCTTTCTTTTTGGTTATTTTTTCAGTCTTATTGGTAATTTTTTCAGGTTAGAAGTTTTGTCTTCTACATCTGAGATTTGACCTTCTGCATGATCTAATCTTTTTTTAAATACTTTTGAAGGAGTTTTTGATTTCCTGTTTTTTTCTAATTTCTTGGAGTTAATTCTAAGCTTTCTAAGGCATGTGGGTGGAGGTGATCTTCAGCTCAGTCTCCCTGACACTCACCTAGGAACCTGTACTTTGTTACTGAATCTGGATAATTTAATGGCCTCCCAGTTTCTAGAGAAGAGGTGCACCAGGGTCTGAGCTGCTGAATTTCAACTGAAAAAAAAAAAATGGTAGGAATCTGCATGCTAGGAACTTAAGGAAATAATGAAGTCCAGGTGTTCAAAGGCATGTGAGTGGAGATCAGTCATTCTCTCTCTGCAATTCTATCTTCCTTTTGGTCACCGTGTAGCCAGGAGACCCATTCTCACTGAGGGCAAGACATAACGTATTTCAAATAAGTTGTGAGTACTTATAGATAAGACTCATTTTCCTAAAGTTTAAATTTTGGTTCTGTTATGACTCAGGTACAAGACTAGTGACTGAAAGTGGTAAGAACAAAATCTTGTAAAGAATTTTTAAAAAATTATTTTTGTAATCCCATGTATTATTGTTATTTTTTAATTTGATCAGAGAGAGACAGAGATAAAGGGAGAGCAAGAAAACATGACAGTAAGTTCTAGACTTGAACCATGGTTAGCCATGTGGGAATCCAGTGCCCCTAATGACCATGCCTCCTGCTGACCCATAAAGGAAATTTTATATGTGAGCTGTATGTTGTTCTTTGGGTTGTTTTGCTGTTATCTCTGGAAGTCATATCTGGTTGCTATAGTCTGTAGTTTTGGTGCCACAGACACTGAGTTAACACTTTTTCATATCTAAGGTGACAGGAGGACATTTTACTTTTATTTTCTGCTGAGAGTTAAGTCAAATATTTAAATTTTTCACTATCTTTGACAAGGTTTCCCCCTTAAAAGAAGTCAAATTCTAAATGAAGTACTTTAACCTCTAATTACTTTTAGATAATTACTGTGGCCCTCTAAAACATCCAAAATAAAAGTATTAAAGCCAACTAGAGTTATCATAATACATTAACTAGTATGAGGAACATTGTCAAATTGAGTACATTTTATTTTCTTCACATTAAAGTTGATTTATTTGTACAGATATGTTATGTGAATATTTATGCTTATGTATGTATTCTGTATTTATATTCATATTGTGTTCCAAAATTTTTTGATATTATTAAAAATCTATACTGTAATATTTATCAGTCATGTTATGCATTATCATGTTAAACTGGTGTATATCACAATATTGGCCAAATTTTTGTCAGTTGTAAATTCTTGTTACATATTTTTGGTTGATTCAAATCTTGATTTCCATGGTTAATTAATTTGCTTGATGCCTTTATGAAAGTGTTTTACAAATAACTATAGTCCTAAAGTGTCATGTCTTTAAGGAAATTCCTGTAAAGAGGATGAAAAAAGATGTGTTCTAATAACCTAATCATTAAACTGGGAAATTTTTTTCCAATTTCTATGGAAAAATGGATTAGTTTTATAAACTGCAAGGTCAACCATTAATCAGAAACAAAGGCAAGAAAATATTTAACAAAATTGCATGCTACATTAGACAATAACAAAATTGTAAGTTATGTAACACTCCCTAGCCCACTGTCTAAGTATAAATTATTTAGCTTTGCAATTTAAGAAATTCTGTGAGATTGATTTAAGTCCATTTACCTATGACAATCTATTTAATAAGCAATATTATACACATAAATCAAAGAAGTAGTATTAGTATAAAAAGAGATAAAGCTAATGTTAAACATAGACTCAGCATAGATGACTATATGATTCTTGCTGAGTTCTCATTATAGCTCTCATTATTAAGTTAACATAATTTAATTATTCCTATTCTTGGTCTTTTAAATTTTACAAAAATGAAAGATATTGGGTCAGTCTATTGTTAAGATTGTTCTGTTCTACAATACATTGGAAATTTTGTTAAGCAGTTTTTGTTGTTGTTTATAAGATACATTCTTGCAAGCTGTTGGTGTGTGCTAAAAGCTAAAGTTCCTTATGTTATAAATTCTGGTTATTATGTATTGTCCTGTACACAAGCTTACAAACTTTATTATCCTCCAGTGGTGTCAGATTCCCCAGGGGAAAATTAAATGTAGATTCACTAAAGTCTTTTCCAAGCCTTTGCCATTAGAGAGCAGCAAACAGCCAATTTAGACTAACCAGTCACCTCCATCTGAGACAAACATAAAGGCAGCCCTATAGTACCCCAGAGCTAATTTTAAACTTCAGTGTGAAAAAAATAGAGACCAAGAAAAATCCTTTCCAAGAACCTGACAAGGCAAAAACCCAAACAAAAGGTAATACAAGTTGAGGACACAGCTCCTGGCTGTCTTCTCACTTCCAGTCTTCCAATGCTCTTACTATTGTCTCTACAAACTTTTACCTCTCGGGAACCAGCAGTTGGCATAATGGCTATGTCGCTGGACTCCCACGTAGTCGACTGTGGTTCGCGTCCCAGACCCGGTGGCTTAAAACTCATGCCGGGCGCATGTGCGTACGTGCCCAAGATCCCGAGAGGAGAATAGAGGAGAAAGGATTGCAGTGTGACCATCCCCCCTGGGGAGTGATTTCTTGCTTTCTGTCTCTATGTCTCTCTCTGTCTGTCTGGTGAGCACACGGGCCCTATAGCAAAAACCTCTCAAAAAAAAAAAAAAAAAAAAAACTTTTACCCCTTGGGACTCTCCTCTTGGCTGAATTCTCAAGAACAGGGACAGGTTTAATGCTCAGACCTTACGTTCTATTCCCACTATAAATTACATCACCAAGAGATTTAACAAAAAGTAAAAGTTTAAACTATGAAACTATTCTCCAACTAGAACTTATCTATAGCTAACCAGGCAGATTATCTTTATAAAACTTACAAACTGGCTTCTGCCCTTCTGGTGATACTCATATGCTTATTTCAAAAGAGAATTTAACAAGATCTGTCACAGATTAAAATAGATATAAAAAAAAGTTTCAGATAATATAGGAAAGTACTATAACAAATTGACAATTTATCTTATTTAACTGAATAAGACAAAAAGCCTAATTGCCTTTAGCCATAGCTACCTAATTACCTGTGGACATAGTGACCTAGGGTAATCCTGAAGGCTGGAAAGTTCCACCCAAGGACAGGGTCTGGAAATAGTCCAGGTCAGAGAATCTGTCTCAAAAGATACTAAACATGGGAACCAGCAGTTAGCGTAATGGCTATGTCGCTGGACTCCCACGTAGTCAACCGCGGTTCGTGTCCCGGACCCGGTGGCTTAAAACTCATGCCGGGTGTGTGTGCGTGCGTGCCCAAGATCCCGAGAGGAGAATGGAGGAGAAGGGATTGCGGCGTGACCATCCCCCGGGGGGTGATTTCTCGCTTTCTGTCCTGTCTCTATTCTCTGTCTGTCGGGTGAGCGCACGCGCCCTACAGTGAAAACTCTCTCAAAAAAAATTTAAAAAATTAAAAAATAAATAAATAAATAAATAAATAAAAAGATAGTAAACATGTCCAAAGTGGGAAGTCTTGGTGCTGGAAAATGCCCATAACTAGCATGTTCTTGTCTCTACTGGGACCTTGACCCCAAGGTGGAGGAGTAGGTCACTTGAGACAGGAATTCTCTGAGCACTGAAGAGAGCCTGGGACTTCTAAATCCATGCAGGCCTCTGAAATTGAGAGTTGATGAGTATTGAGACTCTTACAGCTACTCTTGGACATCTAAAATCTAACAGGATAAGCATCAGGCAAATCTTAAAGTGACAAATAAAAATATGTTCTTTAAGATACAATTTTTTGTCTAGATGAGAGGTTAGCATAATTTCTAAAAATAAGCTTATAAAAATAAAATAGTAAACAGAAAAATACATAAAAGGAAAGTTATAGATATATAAACACATGTTTCTGGTAAAGAAAGCTAAATCAAAAGATTTAGTATAGAAAGAATTTTGTATTGTAAAGTTGTCATAAGGTAAAATGGTTAGATAATGTCAAAAGAAGAGAAGAAGGGATAAAAACTAAGGTGTCTAAAACATGTTGGTAAAATTCTAAAAAATGTTGTTAAATAAAAGAGGTTAAAAAGGAGTTAAGAAATTAATAAATCTAAGATTTTTATTAATAACTGTTCTAAAGGTAAAAAAAAAAAACAAAATGGAAAATTATCTGTTGCTGATGATATGTAGGGTAATATCTTTTAACCAATATATAATGTATTGTGGATTGGAAAATTCATTTTATATGCTATAATAATAAACTGTTGTTGATTATAAAATAAATACATAATAATACTAAAAATTAAAAATAAAAAGAAGTTAAGGTGTCTGGATCCCACATAGCTGACTCCACAGGTTAATCACCAGTCCTGACATAGTGAAAATTATGACAAGCATTTGTGCATGCATGCCCAAAATCCTGAGGAGAGAGTCAAAGAGAAGGGATTGTGGTGCAGACATGACCTATAGAAAAACTTAAAAAAAAAAAAAAGCATTTCATACATGTCAGGTAAGCTATTCTTTTTTAAAAAAAGATAACATGTATGGTAATATTCTTGAGTGAGCCAATATACATTGTACTTTGGATAGGAAATCACATTTTGTGTGTTGTGATGATTTACAGTGAATGAATGCAAAATAAATAAATTTAAAATAAAAAAAAAGAAACTTTCTTTTCTAAAGCTCTCACAAAAAAATAGATAATTTTCTCTCTCAGATGACTTGGGATTGCTTGGGACTGTCAGGTGGAATGGTGAAGGGCGCTGGACTCCCACATGGCTGACTGTGGTTCAAGTTCCAGACCTGGTTGCTTGCTTTTTCACTTTCTTTATCTCACCCCACACCTGGTCAAATTTAAATAAATAAACAAAGCTAAACAAAATAATTCTTGAAAACAAAAGGATGACAGACTCAGTGCTATTTAGGCAGAGAAATTCTTGAAGCCATCTGAAATGTAATAATTAGTGATTTGCATTTTGTACAGAATTGGTTTAATTCTCAAATCTATTATATTGTATAATTCTTAAAAATCTTCCAAAAATTAAAGCATTTTAAATAAGGCACTCGACATTAAGATCCTACCAAATACTGTTTCAGTGGAAAGACCCCCTACAGGAGAAGAAAAAATAATGGCTCTGCTTTACTATCTTTTGAAGTCAGTAATAATGGCTTGTAATTATAGAGTACCTCTCTTCTGTGGAGCTTAATGTATTTTGCAGACATTGCCCCATTAATCCTTTCACCTCTCTTTTAAGGTAGGTATCAAGGTCCTCATTATACAGATGGAGAACCTGAGGCACAGAGAAGTTAATTGATTGGCCCAAGGTCACACAGCAAGTAAGTGACAAGGCTATGACTTCTGACTCACCACCTAATGCCTTGCACATCAGGCCATTCAGAGTTTTTCTACCAGGGAGAAACAATCCATTCATTTTTATCAAAGTTCAACTCCAGGCTGCTAAATTCCTTGGGGCAAAGTTGCATCCTGCAATTTCACACCACAGTATTGGCAGACTGTCAATTCACACAGAGGAGATCTCATAGGGAGCTGCAAGGTTACTAATAAAAATAAAGAAAAGAGAGGTCTAAAAATGGCTCTCTGCAATGCCTGAGTTTGTGTTACTAACAACTCACACTATCCTTTGCAAACAGCCAACAGCATAGAAATCTGCAAACATTATATATCCAATTCTGATCATCGTAAATGTTTTGAAAACATTTTAAAGGTGATAAAACAAAAGTCCTAACTAGGTCATAGTAAAAGTGTCTTACAGATGTGCTTTATTTATTTATGCATGTATATTTTTATTGATTTGTCTAAGACACACAAACACTTCTATCTGGTCTTTAGAAAACATTCATAAATAAGCACCCTCATCTAAACAAGACAAATAACCAGCACATTAAAAAGTTATCACTTCAAAACAACGGCAAAACATTACGTGAAACCACTGTCTAAACTGCACAATAAATCGCTGATGGTGTAAAATCTGAAGGAAGATATTCCAGACACTGATGTTGTCTGATTATTTGATATCCCAATATTCTATCTAAGTGAGCTGCACAGAATACCATTTTCTTGGTGGCTGAA
This sequence comes from Tupaia belangeri chinensis, assembly GCF_000334495.1. NCBI lineage: Eukaryota > Metazoa > Chordata > Mammalia > Scandentia > Tupaiidae > Tupaia > Tupaia belangeri. Next base: position 739,778 of record NW_006159631.1, read on the forward strand.
GATAGGATAACACCATTCAGCAACCCATTTGTCCTGCTTATTTCAAATGAGAAGAATTCACAGAAGTGCCAAAATGCAGCTTTCTTCATTCCAAGTAAGCCTCTGAAGATTATTGTCATTAATGATATTTTCCTCTGAAGCATAACCAAGCAAGAGCTATAGAAATTCTTAGCTGATTTAATGTTCTGTAGACTCTGCTAAGTGTTAGTGAAACTGAAACAATAACAAAAATCTTTCCCCATAAAGGATACCGGTGTTTAATTAGAGAATGACCACCTTCATACAATTCTGAGAGATTTCCAATGGGTTAAAACTTAAGCCTATTCCTGGAGTCACAAAATAAAAATTGGTCTTGCTTCTTGAGAGGTGTACTGTCGCATAAAATGGACTATTCCTTAATGTTCGATTTTTTAATGAATGAGAAAGATACAGAGAGAAAACAAAGCCCCCAAAAGACTCTTGATGCTACGGGACCCCTGCAGCTTCAGCCTGTGTCTCCTCTGATCATGAGAATATGCATGCCTTGAGTTTTCTGGGAGATAGCTTTCTGAATGCAAACTCAGAACCATCCCATGTGGATCAACCTCACAGAGACTTGAGTTTTAACAACCATGCCACTGTAGAGCTCCCCAATGACCTTAGTGTTCCGAGATGCATTTGGTCAAATAACTCCAGGGGTTGAATCCTTTTCACACTCACTTTAAGATTTATTCCCTATCTCTTAGAACAAAGATGGAAATAAGCAAATCTTGGCTCTCAATTGTTCCCCCTTCTTAGAAAAGAAACTCAGGGAAGATGAAAAATTGTTGTATTTTTGTTCACTGATAAATTCCAAAGTCTTACAATAAACATTTTACTAGATATTTAACTGATGAAGTAAAAATTTAAAATATCAGTTGTTAAAAACTAAGTCATATCAGATCTATGTGCACATATCTCCAAAATGTGTTTTAAATTCTTATTACAAGTGGGATGTGTCATGCTTTGAAGGTTTCTGGAACAAAGTTATTTCAAAATTTGTGCCAGCTTGTTTAATGTTTCAAAGTAATAGTAATTAAGAGTCAGACAAACTAGGTTTGAATCACAGTTCTAACACCTAAGATCCATGTAACATATACAGATTATGTTGGTGCCTCAATTTCTTAAATTCATAATGATAATAATGCTTACCTCAAATAGTTATTATGAGGCATAAATGAGTCAATAAATACGGAACTCATACATACGAATCCTTGAAAAATACTACATAGTATTAAATACTACGTGGGTTAACTATCATTAGTTAATAATAGGGACCTGCTCATTAATTCTATTTTAAATAATGTCACCAAGTCAGAATTATTAGGCCATCAGGAAAGTTCTGACACATTTTTCTCTGCAAAAATGTGTCAGAACTTTCCTGACAACCCAATAGATCTCATAATTGCCGACATACTTTGTATCCATGAATGTTATGAAAAGAACGTAATCTCACCCCTGCTTTGAAGCAGATATTCCTGTTGCTAGCCTCTCTTCCCCCTCCAAAAATAACAGCAATCGATGTATCTCACATGCATAGAAATTAAATAATGTTGTGAATTCTGAATCATATGTAAAATAGAAATTCTATACAAAATATCTCTTTACAAAGTCACTGAGTTTTTTGGTTTCCCGAAACTTGAGACTAACACTTATTTGAAAAGAAAAAAAATTAGGTCCAGGCTAGAGATCATGTCAACTGAGTTTCTTGACAAGTCAAAGTAACCTTCAGAATATGCATTTATCAGCACTTGCCTATATCATCTTGCTTTTGGTTGTTGGTTTTGGGACAGGCAGTGGTCTTCAGTCTAGTGCCCATAGCATTAACATAGTGTTTCCCAGAGAGAACCACTTATGTTCAAAAGGATTTTTGTTTGTTTTGTCTTACAACACAAGTTGGTTGTCCAGAAAAGCCTCTGACTTAGTTCTTTAAGCCAGCTAAAAAAATTAGACATGTGTATCAAAAGAACTTGTTAGGACAAGGGCAATATTTCAGACTTTTAACATCATCATAATCCATTATGGAAAAAGTACCACAAGGGAAAAACAAGATGAAGAAAGGGAAAGGACAGAAAAGAAAGGAAAGGAAAGGGAAACAAAGGAAAGGAAATGAAAGACCAATTGTTTAGAGTAACTACAGGTTCCAATGAAGGACCAGAGTGACTCCTTTTTTTTTTTTTTTTTTTTTTTTTTTAAGGGGCCACTCCATTTTGTTAAACCCACCTTGCTATCTTTCTGAGAACTGGCGCCATTTCAAGGAGGTGAACCCATCACGTAGAAAAAGGTCATAAGCCCATCCCCCCCCCAGGGCTAGCCAATGCTAAAAAACATAGGAAATACCAGACACCTGAAGTAACTTTCTTGTCAAACAGTGAAAGACAACTAAGCTTCTTGAAATCTATAGCCAGTGTATTGCTGCCTGAGGGCATTCCTCAGCACCCCTCAACCTCCCCCAACTAACACCCAAATAAAACCCAGCCCAACTAACACCAGAGGCTCTCAACTCTGACTTGCTGTGTAAGTGACCATTGAGAGTCCTGGGCTTGAGCCTGAATAAAAGCAACTCTTGCATGCTTGCATCAGAATAGGCTCCTTAATGGTCTTTTGAGAATTTCATGACCAGGGCACAACATCAACTCCATGGTACAGCACTAATGCCCTGATCAAGGGAAGCTGGATCCCACATAGTGACCAAGATTTGAATCCCTAGACCGATCAACCAGAAATAAGAAACCCAAGAGGCACACATGAGTGCCCTGACTTGGAAGGGCTGGAGTCCTATAGGGAGGAGATTGCAGTGTGAGCAGACCCTGTGAAGGTTGCTCCTCTCTCTCTCTGTCTTTGACTTTTATTTACATGGGTGTGTGAACATTATATCACCAATAATACTTTAACAAGTGATTGTGACAGGGGAATGGCACATTGAACTGCCATGTTTACCATATTTATATTTAACCTAATAATGATTTAGGTGTAAGAGGAGTTGTTATTCGGATGGAAAATGCCCATAACTAGCATGTTCTTGTCTCTACTGGGACCTTGACCCCAAGGTGGAGGAGTAGGTCACTTGAGACAGGAATTCTCTGAGCACTGAAGAGAGCCTGGGACTTCTAAATCCATGCAGGCCTCTGAAATTGAGAGTTGATGAGTATTGAGACTCTTACAGCTACTCTTGGACATCTAAAATCTAACAGGATAAGCATCAGGCAAATCTTAAAGTGACAAATAAAAATATGTTCTTTAAGATACAATTTTTTGTCTAGATGAGAGGTTAGCAAAATTTCTAAAAATAAGCTTATAAAAATAAAATAGTAAACAGAAAAATACATAAAAGGAAAGTTATAGATATATAAACACATGTTTCTGGTAAAGAAAGCTAAATCAAAAGATTTAGTATAGAAAGAATTTTGTATTGTAAAGTTGTCATAAGGTAAAATGGTTAGATAATGTCAAAAGAAGAGAAGAAGGGATAAAAACTAAGGTGTCTAAAACATGTTGGTAAAATTCTAAAAAATGTTGTTAAATAAAAGAGGATAAAAAGGAGTTAAGAAATTAATAAATCTAAGATTTTTATTAATAACTGTTCTAAAGGTAAAAAAAAAAAACAAAATGGAAAATTATCTGTTGCAAATGATATGTAGGGTAATATCTTTTAACCAATATATAATGTATTGTGGATTGGAAAATTAATTTTATATGCTATAATAATAAACTGTTGTTGATTATAAAATAAATACATAATAATACTAAAAATTAAAAATAAAAAGAAGTTAAGGTGTCTGGATCCCACATAGCTGACTCCACAGGTTAATCACCAGTCCTGACATAGTGAAAATTATGACAAGCATTTGTGCATGCATGCCCAAAAACCTGAGGAGAGAGTCAAAGAGAAGGGATTGTGGTGCAGACATGACCTATAGAAAAACTTAAAAAAAAAAAAAAAGCATTTCATACATGTCAGGTAAGCTATTCTTTTTTAAAAAAAGATAACATGTATGGTAATATTCTTGAGTGAGCCAATATACATTGTACTTTGGATAGGAAATCACATTTTGTGTGTTGTGATGATTTACAGTGAATGAATGCAAAATAAATAAATTTAAAAGAAAAAAATAAAATTAAAATTAAAAAAGAAAGATTTTCCCTTAAGAACTGAAACAAACAAGTGTTTTCACTCTCACTATTCTTGGTGAGAATGTAGATAACAGTATGATTTAAAAAAAAAAATAAAGCTAAGGTTCCTCAAAAACATACAAATAGAAATACCTCATGATCCAGCAGTTACACTTTTGGGTATCTACTCAAAGGATAGAAATACACTCTGTCAGGAAAAATATTTGCACATCAATGTTTATTGCAGCATTATTCAAGATTGCTAAGACATAGAATCAGCTCAAATGTGTAAGAAATGATAATAGACTGAAAATGTGTGGCACATATACATTGTGGAATACTACTCAGCCATAAAAACAAAACAAAACAAACAAACAAACAAAAAAAAAAAACAAGACTTTGGCATTTGATAGGATAAATAGTGGATGAATAAGAAATACTTAATGGTGAATGAAGCAATTCAGGCTATGGAAGAGAGGTGTTGTATGTCCTCAATTAGTATATAATAAATGTCTACACGCCATAGCAGAAACTGAAAGATCGGAAGGTATATAAATATGGAGAGCAACTGTGGATACTAGAGACAGTGTGGAGAGTGACCGGCAATGCAAGGGGCATAAAGAAAATAATCAAGGGGGGAAAAAAGCAAAACATTTAACAGACACAAAAAATGAAAAACTATCTGTTGATGATAAGGTGTATGGGAATATCTTTGGACTAATATGCAACATAGTCATGCTGGGAAAGTTCATTTTCTATGCTATAAAGATTTACAGTGATTAAATAGAAAAACATAAGAAAAAAAATAAAACTAAAAGTACCATATTATCCAGCAATCCCACTTCTGGAAACATATACACAGTAAATAAAATGAGTATTTCAGAGAGATTATCTGTATCTCCATGTTCATTGCAACACAATTCAAAATAGCCAAGATATGAAAACAACCTCAATGTCTATCAATCTACTAATGTATCCACAAAGTGTGGTATAAATATACAATGGAAAACCATTCAGCCAAAAAAAAAGAAGAAAAAGAAGAAAAAGAAGAAAAAGGGCAGTCCATAATGTGTGACCATTAGAAAAAAATAAGGATAACATTATGCTAAGTGACATAAACCTGACATGGAAGGAGAAATATTGCCTATCCAGAATAGACTATGTTTTGACTTAATCAAGGATATTACCATACATGTTATCATCAACAAATAATTTTCCGTTTCTTGTTTCTTCATTTTTTTCCCTTTTCCCCTTAATTTCCTACTTCTTGCTCTCTGCCATTTTCTACACTCCTTCCACGCTATCTCTGGTATCTACAGTTGCTTTCTGTGCCTTTTTCCCCCTACATTTTTTTTGATTCACAAAATATCTTAATTAATCTAAATACTTTCAATAGCAAGTTAAGCTGAGATATACATATCTGTAAACACATGTCTGACTATATATATAAAACTCAGTGAGTAAAATGAACATACTATAAAGTAGCACCTAGCTGAGGCTACATAGCTTACTGTGGTCATTAAATAGGTATATATATATATATGTGTGTGTGTGTGTGTGTGTGTGTGTATTAATTTCAAGGGAAGTAGTAATAAATCAAAATAAAAGATGTTAAGAAAAATTAGATTAAGACTTAAAGACAAGAAAAATATTAGAATTCTGTTCAAATAGTAGGTAGATGAAGCTATCAACAGCTCAAGAGAAGACAAAAACCCTTAAATCTGGAAAACAAAGCATAGAAAATCAGTTATGTTTTGGTCAAAAGTCATAAAATTCTATATCACCAGTTGAGGCTCATGTAATTTATATCTCTTCTGTTGTGGTCTCATCTTTCCATTTAAATTCTGGAAGTTAACATTCAACTCTAGACTTGTCCTTAACATTAAGTTGACCATTTTCTTGGTTGTTTATTGGACTCTTATTTTTGTAAGTCTGTCTTTCGTTTTCCTGGTACAGCACTCCATTCAGAATTTCTTAGAGAGCTGGTCTGCTATTGGTAAATGCTTTCAGGTTTTGTCAAGCTATTAAAAATCTTAAGTGGAGAGACAGCTCCATAGCTCCTGTGATCTAGCCATTTGGGGAGAAAGGAAGATATCCCACTGATAACTGGGCCTCCAGCATCCAAAACTCGCGTGATTGAACTTCCAAGATTGGGAAGAAACCGATCATCCACCAGATGACTAGAAATCGCTCCAGGACCACAAGAAATATGGGGAAGCAGGAAAATACCTCTCCCACAAGGGAAAAGGATAGCTCCTCTTTATCCACACACAGTTCAATGGAAATCATGGAAATGTCTGATAAAGAATTCAGAACATTCATAATGGCAAAGCTAACAGAGATGGAAGAGAAGAGAGACAAGGAACTGCTGAAGAGGAAGGAGAAAGGAGTTGAAGAGTTCCAGGAGGTGAGGAAATTCATGCAAGATCTAAAAGAGGAATTTCACACTTTACAAAAGAATCAGATGGAACTGTTAGAGATGAAGGCTATAATACAAGAAGTCAAAATCTCCCTTGAAAGTATTAAAAGCAGACTAGATCATACAGAAAATAGAATCTCTAATGTAGAAGAGAAAATGGTTGGCCTAGAAAAATCCACCGCGAAGACTGAGAAAATGGCCCAAAAATTTGAGAATAATATGCGAGAAGTACTAGATACCATCAAACGTCCAAACATCCGGATAATAGGCATCCCAGAAGGTGAAGAGACTCATAAGGGCATTGATAATCTATTCCATGAAATCTTACAAGAAAATTTTCCAAACCTGGAGAGGCACTCAAAGATTCAGTCCCAAGAAATACAGAGGACCCCAAATAGAATCAACCCAAGAAGATCTTCTCCAAGACACATTATAGCCAGATTGACCAAAACCACAGACAAAGACAAGATACTAAGACTGGCAAGAGAAAAAAGGCAAGTTACCTACAAAGGGTATCCCATCAGACTAACGGCAGACCTCTCATCGGAAACAATGAGAGCGAGGAGAGAATGGGAAAATGTATTCAAAGTATTAAGGGAAAAGCAATTTCAACCGAGAATTCTGTACCCAGCAAGGTTATCGTTCATTTGGGAAGAAAAGACACGAACTTTCCCAGATAAACAAAACCTGAAAGAATTTACCAGCACCAGACCGGATCTCCAAGAAGTTCTTAAGGGAGTGCTATGTCAGTAAAATTAAATGCAGACACACAGAAATAAGAGTTCAGAAACTAAGAAAATGGGCAACTTAATTGTAGGGCCAAAAGCTGGAGTTGAGTATTACATCCCAGATTTCAATCTGGAACATCGAACCTCAACAGATACAGAAGAAAGATTAAGTACATGAGACTGAACTGATGAAACAGTATTCTACGACTTGACTAAAATATTGCTGCTTTTCTTCTAAGCTTTGTTGTCTGGTTTTAAGGACTTTTGTCCTGTCTTCAGCTATCAATAGATTCATGTTCCGACTATTTGAACAGAATACTAACCTGTTTCTAGGCTTTAAGTTTCAAAGAAATATCCTTACCAGTTCAAAACTGCTTTTCTTGAAACCATCGGCTGATCTTGCTATTGAAAGTAGTTAGATTACTTATGATATTGTGTGACCAACGAAATGTTGGGGGAAAAGGGATTGAAGACAACTGTAGACAGCAGAGATAGTGTAATAAGAGAGTGGAATAGGGCAGAGGGCTAGACATGGGGTAAAAAAACATATATATGAAAGTAGAAATGGAATATTATGGATGATAACATGCATTATTAAGCCACTATATAGTATATTCTAGATGGGAAACCACATTTAGAATGTTGTGATGATGCTCAGGGAATGAATGTAAATTAATAAAAAAAAAAAATTTTCAGAAGAAAAAAAAAAAAGGCATTAGAAATACCTATTTGATGACTGCAGTTAAGCTATATAGCCCTAGTTAGGTGCTACTTTACAGTATGTTCATTCTATTCACTGAGGTTTATGCCTAAAGTCAGTCTTGTGTTCATGGATATGTACATATCAGCTGTGCTTGCTATTGAAAATATTTAGATTTATTAAGATATTTAGTGAAACAATAAAATGGGGGAGGCATAGAAAGCAACAATAGATACCAGACACAGTGTGGGAGGAGGGTGGGAGATGGCAGAGGGTGAGATAGGGAATCAAGGATGGGAAAAAAGGCAAAATATACAGAAAACAAGAAATGGAAAATGATTTGTTGACAATAACACATATGTTGATGTGCTTGATTGAGCCAATATACAGTGTATTCTCAATGGAAAAATCTCATTTTGTATGCTATAATGATGTACAGTGAATGAATGTAAATAAAAAAAAAAATTTATAAAAAAAAAA
>NW_006159631.1:751230-766468 GCF_000334495.1 Tupaia belangeri chinensis
TCTTGTCTGTTTTTTTGCTGTTGGTATTGTTTCCCTCTCTCTGCTTCTTTTTCTGCACACTCCTCGACCCTCTGATTGAACTTCCAAGTTTGGGAAGAAACCGACCATCCACCAGATGACTAGAAATCGCTGCAGGACCACAAGAAATATGGGGAAGCAGGAAAATACCTCTCCCACAAGGGAAAAGGATAGCTCCTCTTTATCCACACACAGTTCAATGGAAATCATGGAAATGTCTGATAAAGAATTCAGAACATTCATAATGGCAAAGCTAACAGAGATGGAAGAGAAGAGAGACAAGGAACTGCTGAAGAGGAAGGAGAAAGGAGTTGAAGAGTTCCAGGAGGTGAGGAAATTCATGCTAGATCTAAAAGAGGAATTTCACACTTTACAAAAGAATCAGATGGAACTGTTAGAGATGAAGGCTATAATACAAGAAGTCAAAATCTCCCTTGAAAGTATTAAAAGCAGACTAGATCATACAGAAAATAGAATCTCTAATGTAGAAGAGAAAATGGTTGGCCTAGAAAAATCCACCGCGAAGACTGAGAAAATGGCCCAAAAATTTGAGAATAATATGCGAGAAGTACTAGATACCATCAAACGTCCAAACATCCGGATAATAGGCATCCCAGAAGGTGAAGAGACTCATAAGGGCATTGATAATCTATTCCATGAAATCTTACAAGAAAATTTTCCAAACCTGGAGAGGCACTCAAAGATTCAGACCCAAGAAATACAGAGGACCCCAAATAGAATCAACCCAAGAAGATCTTCTCCAAGACACGTTATAGCCAGATTGACCAAAACCACAGACAAAGACAAGATACTAAGACTGGCAAGAGAAAAAAGGCAAGTTACCTACAAAGGGTATCCCATCAGACTAACGGCAGACCTCTCATCGGAAACAATGAGAGCGAGGAGAGAATGGGAAAATGTATTCAAAGTATTAAGGGAAAAGCAATTTCAACCGAGAATTCTGTACCCAGCAAGGTTATCGTTCATTTGGGAAGAAAAGACACGAACTTTCCCAGATAAACAAAACCTGAAAGAATTTACCAGCACCAGACCGGATCTCCAAGAAGTTCTTAAGGGAGTGCTATGTCAGTAAAATTAAATGCAGACACACAGAAATAAGAGTTCAGAAACTAAGAAAATGGGCAACTTAATTGTAGGGCCAAAAGCTGGAGTTGAGTATTACATCCCAGATTTCAATCTGGAACATCGAACCTCAACAGATACAGAAGAAAGATTAAGTACATGAGACTGAACTGATGAAACAGTATTCTACGACTTGACTAAAATATTGCTGCTTTTCTTCTAAGCTTTGTTGTCCGGTTTTAAGGATTTTTGTCCTGTCTTCAGCTATCAATAGATTCATGTTCCGACTATTTGAACAGAATACTAACCTGTTTCTAGGCTTTAAGTTTCAAAGAAATATCCTTACCAGTTCAAAACTGCTTTTCTTGAAACCATCGGCTGATCTTGCTATTGAAAGTAGTTAGATTACTTATGATATTGTGTGATCAACGAAATGTTGGGGGAAAAGGAATTGAAGACAACTGTAGACAGCAGAGATAGTGTAATAAGAGAGTGGAATAGGGCAGAGGGCTAGACATGGGGTAAAAAACATATATATGAAAGTAGAAATGGAATATTATGGATGATAACATGCATTATTAAGCCACTATGCAGTATATTCTAGATGGGAAACCACATTTAGAATGTTGTGATGATGCTCAGGGAATGAATGTAAATTAATAAAAAAAAATTTCAGAAGAAAAAAAAAGGCATTAGAAATACCTATTTGATGACTGCAGTTAAGCTATATAGCCCTAGTTAGGTGCTACTTTACAGTATGTTCATTCTATTCACTGAGGTTTATGCCTAAAGTCAGTCTTGTGTTCATGGATATGTACATATCAGCTGTGCTTGCTATTGAAAATATTTAGATTTATTAAGATATTTAGTGAAACAATAAAATGGGGGAGGCATAGAAAGCAACAATAGATACCAGACACAGTGTGGGAGGAGGGTGGGAGATGGCAGAGGGTGAGATAGGGAATCAAAGGTGGGAAAAAAGGCAAAATATACAGAAAACAATAAATGGAAAATGATTTGTTGACAATAACACATATGTTGATGTGCTTGATTGAGCCAATATACAGTGTATTCTCAATGGAAAAATCTCATTTTGTATGCTATAATGATGTACAGTGAATGAATGTAAATAAATAAAGAAAAAATATTAAAAAAAGATACTTGGCAGAGAAGTGTAAATGATAAAAAATAAAAAAAAAATCTTAAGTGGAATGAGAAAAGAAAATCAAGTGATGCCAACTGTTATGGACTGAAATGCATAGCCCCACATCCATATTTTGAACTACTAACACCAGTAACTCAGAATGTGAGATTAGAATATGGAGCTATTAAGGTGGTAATTAATGCAAAGTGAGGTGTGATGTGGGTGGGCTCTGATACAGTATGACTGGTGTCTTTGTAACAGAAATTTAGAACACAGACAGTATGCAGACTAAGGGATGACCTATTGAAGATATGCAAGATAGCCATCTGCAATCCAAAGGGAGCAGCCTCAGAAGACACTGAATCTTCTGACAACTGATCTTGGACTTCTAGCCTCTAAAATTTAGAGAAAATCAATTTCTGTTCTTTAGGCCACCAAAGTAATTTGTTATGACAGTCCTTAACAAACTAATACACCAATACTATGATGGCTTAGATGTCAGAATTATCTGAGAAGCAGCCGTCATAAAATCTTTTAAAGTAGCCATCACTAAAATGACCTAATAATGCTAAAAATATATACAGAGAATGGATGTAAAATAAATAAATTTAAATTTAAAAAGTTATGAACACACTTTAAACAAATAAAAATAGAAAGTTAAAAAATAGAAAGAATAAAGGAGAATTAAAAGGAAATATTAGAACTTAAAATATAATAATATTGATAAACATAATAAAAATAATAAATAACATACCAATATTTACTTTTAATGAAGTTGAATTAAATATATCAATCACAAAATAGAAATTGCTAAATCATATATAAAAACATTAGACACAGATTTCACAAGAAACTAATGTGAAATATTATTTGAATAGGTTAAAAGAAATAAAGATGAAAAAATATATACCAGGCAAACAGCAATTGAAATAAAGTAGGAATGGACATATTGATATGAGTGGATATAGTAATAGCAGATAAAGTAGACATGTGAGAAATGAAAATTATCAAGGAAAAAGAGGGACATTATGTAATGACAAAAGGATCAATCTATCAAGTAAACATAGCAATCTTAAATGTTTAGGCATCAATAACAGAGTTTCAAAATATATGAAACCACAACTGATATAATTGAAATGAAAAATAGACAAACGCACAATTATGCTTGGAGGCAATTATATAAATTAGGTATATAAAAGTATGTTTAAAATAAAATAACATTTTTTTATTAATCAAAATAAAGTAAAATAAGTAAAATACTTAACTATATACTAAAAATATGTACAAAATCTGTAGGCTGAAAATTGCAAAATACTAATTGCAGAAGTTCAAGAAGATCTAAATAAATGAAGAGATATACTGTGTTCATAAATCAGATAGGTCAACACAGTAAAATACAAATTGTTCTCAATTGGATCTACAGGCTTAAAGTAATTCATGTTATAATCTCATTTTTTATAGACAGATGAGATTATTCTGAAATAGGAAAGCACACTTCCTAGAATACCTAAAATGATGTTGACAAAGAAGAACATGGTGTGTAGAAAAACCACACTACTTGATAGTAATGTTTAAAACATAATCACAATAAAAACAATGTTGTACTTGTGAATAGACAGACAGACAGACACACACACACACACACACATGAATGCAGCAGAATAGAGAACCCCAAAGTAGACACATACAAATATACTCAACTGAATTTCAAAAACTTTTTTATTTATTTATGATGAACATGTAATGTGAACATGAAAGGAAGTGAGCAATTGAGATGAATACCCTCTATAAGATCTGGTCACAGTGATCTCCTTCCTTCAGTCTTAAGGCTCATCAGATCCTGGGCATTCACATGGGTACCTGGTGTGATTCAGCTTGACTGAGTTAAGGATTTGATCTACATGAAATCCAGCTTCTCTTGAGTACTGGTTTGCTTCTGTGTCACTGATTTTTTTTTTTTTTTTGAGAGGTTTTTGCTATAGGGTGCGTGCACTCGCCAGACAGACAGAGAGACAGAAAGTGAGAAATCACCCCCCCCAGGGGGATGGCCATGCCGCAATCCCTTCTCCTCCATTCTTTTCTCAGGATCTTGGATGCACATGCACATGCACCCAGCATGAGTTTTAAGCCACTGGGTCTGGAACACGAACCACGGTCGACTACGTGGGAGTTCAGCGACATAGCCATTATGCTAACTGCTGGTCCCTGTGTCACTGATTTTTTGACAAAGATTGAAAAACAATCCCATGGAAGAGGGATAGCCTTTCAACAAATAGTGATGGAATACCTGAATATATATTTACACACACACACACATTATTTTTTAAATGAACCTATACCTATATCTCACATCTTACACAAAATCAACTCAAAATAGGTAATAGATACTAATTTAAATGTTAAGATATAAAGCCTTTAGAAAAATCACAGGAGAAAATTTTCTGATTTTAAGGTTAGGGAGAGTTTTTTTTTTTTCTGAGTTTTTAATATTGACACCATAAAAGACAAAGTTTATTAACTGGACTTCACCACAATTAAAAAACTTTGCATAAGACCATGTGAAAATCAGATAAAGACAAACTGGAAGACATTACTTATAGACCACATATGCTATGTGACAAAGGATTTTTATCTTAAGAATTCCCAAACTCAAGCATATACAAATAATCTAAATAGAAAACAGGCAAAAGTCATAGAGACATTTTACTGAAGAGGATACACATATAAAAATGAACACATTGAAAAGATGTTTAGTGAAGTGCACCTACAGAACCTGGGGACCCCACACTATGCCACACCATCTACTATACAAACCTCACCTGCCAGGAAGCTGAGTTCTGGTGCAAGTACACGTCTCCTCAGGTGCATGCCAACACCTGCACATTAACCTGCAGAACCTGGGGACTCCAGCTGCACCATGCCACCTGATTTCTGAGCCTTTTCCACTAGAAAGCTGAATTCTGGTGAAAACAGGAATCTCACCAGGTGCATCTCAGTCATCAAGGTTTGCATTCGGAACCTTGGATGTTCCAGCCAATGTACTGCACACAACACAGTGTGCAACTTAATCCTTTTCATTAAAGCCATATCTCCTTAGCTGATTCCCAGTTCATCAAGAGCTAATAGGTTGCAAGAGGACTCAGCCACCTGAAGCTGCCTACATAAACTTTAAATTGTTCTGATCTGAAAGACATAGCCCTATACCAAGAGCACACCTGAGATCTAGAGCTGATCTCCTCCAACACTACAGAATCTAATAGAATGAAGTGAATACTTCAACAGATGACCAAAACCCAACACAGAGACCAGAAGAAACATGAGAAAATAAGAAAATAATTCTCCTCCTAGGGAACACAATAACCTCTCACCAACAATAGACACCACAAATAAATTCACAGAAATGTCAGAAAAGAATTCCAAACATTCGGGAACCAGCAGTTAGCGTAATGGCTATGTCGCTGGACTCCCACGTAGTCGACCGTGGTTCGCGTCCCGGACCTGGTGGCTTAAAACTCACGCCAGGCCCGTGTGCGTGCGTGCCCAAGATCCTGAGAGGAGAATGGAGGAGAAGGGATTGTGGCGTGACCATCCCCCCGGGGGGTGATTTCTCGCTTTCTGTCTCTCTGTCTCTCTCTGTCTGGCTGGCGAGCGCACACACCCTATAGCGAAAAAAAAAAAAAAACCTCCCCCCCCAAAAAAAGAATTCCAAACATTCATTGAAACAAAATTTAATAATATGTAAGAGAAAAAAGACAATCAATTTCAGGAAATGAGAAAATCATTCCAATACTCAAAATATAAATTCCATAAAAAAATAAGTATTCTAAAAATAATTTAAAAAAACAGAAATCTGGAAATGAAGAATATAATGCAAAATATTAAAAACTCTCTCAAAAATATTAACAGCAGATTGAATCATGCAGAAGAAAGAATTTATGGCCTTGAAAAGAAAGTCTTCAACATATATCAAACCACCAAAAACAATAACAAAAACTAAAAAAAGAGAGAATAACATATAGAAAGCTCTAACAACCATGAAATGCAATATACGCATAATTTCCAGAAGGGAAAAGTTTGGTAAAGACAAGGAAAACCTCTTTCATAAAATACCATCTGAAAACTTTGCAAATCTAGAGAAACAAGGAGAAATTCAGAACTAGAAAATAAAAAGAACTCCAAATGGAATCAACATTTTAAAAAATTATCCCGACATCTCACGGCACCTGGCGAGCAAGGGGGCATGCTGCACCCACTGCTTCCCTTCCAGACCCTCAGTCCAGGACCCACCCAGACCCCTAGGCAGGTAGAAAGTTCCTCCATTTTTTTTTCCTCTTTACTGTCCCCCATTCTTTTGTAAATTCCTCCCTGTTTGTCTCTCCACAAGTTGTGCCTTTGGTGGCAGCTGCCTGGCACATCTCAAGGCACCTGATGTGCAAGGGGGCACTCTGCGCCCACTGCTTCCCTTCCAGACTCCCAGTCCAGGACCCACCCTGACCCCTAGGCAGGTAGAAAGTTCCTCCATTTTTTTTCCTCTTTACTGCCCCCCATTCTTTTGTAAATTCCTCCCTGTCTGTCTCTCCACAGCTTGTGCCTTTGGTGGCAGCTGCCTGGCACATCTCAAGGCACCTGGTGAAATTGTGCACTGCGTTAGTGCAGTGCGGGACTTTCTTTATTTCCCTAACTCCTCCCCTCTTTTCTCTTATATTATTTCCTCTCCATCTTCTTCCATTTTGCCAGAGGGACTAGCTAGGCCTAGAATTGGAGATCTGAACTTTTCTAGTCATATAAAGTTATATTGGTTCCTCCTTTTTATGGAACCAACTGTGAAAAAGGAGATTCTGCTCTTCAGACACCTGACTATAGTATCTTTTTTGAGACCACATTACTAAAAATAACAGAACAGAGACTTCGGCAGATGTCAATTCCCAACAAAAGGGAAAGATGCTCCTAGCCAGTGAAACATTGGCCTGAGAGGTACTTAAAAGTCAGTACATCTTCCATATGGCTAGAAGTAGAAGAAGAGCCTCCAGTATGAATAAACAAGGAAATATATCTCCATCAAAGGCACTGAGTAACTCCCCTCCATTTTAAGGGCTAATGGACAATGTTACCAAGATGTCAGACAAAGAATTTCGAACATTTATGGTGAACAAATTCTTCAAATTGGAATAGAAAAGAGACAATGAACTACAGGAGATGAGAAAGTCATTCTAAGATATGAAAGAAGCCATGGACACTCTGAGAAAGAACCAGATGGAGCTATTAGAGATAAAGTCTGGAATAGAGGAAATCAAAAACTCCCTTGACAGTGTTAAGAGTTGATTAGACCATGCTGATGATCGAATCTCTGATGTAGAAGATAAAACCTCTGACCTAGAAAGAACCACAAAGAAGATAGAGAAAATAACTAAAAAACAGGAGGATAATATACGAGGAATACTAGATTCCAGAAGATGCCCTAATATCAGAATAATTGGTATCCCAGAAGGTGAAGAAACAAATAACGGCATGGAAAATCTATTCCATCAAATCCTGGAAGAAAATTTCCTGAGTCTAGAGAGGCACTCAAGTATTAAGACCCAAGAAATACAAAGGACCCCAGTTAAAATCAACCCCAGAAGATCTTCCCCAAGGGACATCGTAGCCAGACTATCCAAGACCACAGGCAAAGACATGATACTAAAACTGGCAAGAGAGAAACGAGAAGTGACATACAAAGGTCATCCTATCATGTTAACTCCGGACCTCTCAATGGAAACAATGCAAGCAAGGAAAGAATGGGAAGATGTATTGAAAGTACTAAGAGAGAAACCATTTCAACCAAGATTATTGTATCCTGCAAGATTACACATGGAACCTTCTCGAAGATTGATCACATCATAGGGCACAAAGCAAGCCTTTACAGATTCAAAGACATAGAAACTATTCCAAGCATCTTCTCTGACCATGATGGAATTAAACTTGAGTTTAATTTCAAGAGAAATCCTCAAAAATACTCATATACATGGAAAATAAATAACTTACTACTGAATGACTCAACAACTACTGATGAAATAAAGTCCGAAATCAAAAGATTCTTGGAAGCTAATGACAATGAAGACACGAGTTTCCATAATCTTGGGACACTGTGAAAGCAATCATAAGAGGGAAGTTCATAGCAATTAGTGGACAGAAGAGGAAGACAGAAAGAAGGCTAATGGATCACCTAACATCAAGCCTCAGAGAATTGGAAAAGGAACACGAAAAAAATCCAAAAAAAAATTCCAGGAGAAAGGAAATAATAAAGATCTGAGCAGAAATAAATGAAATAGAAAATAAAAGTACTATTAAGAAAATAAATAAAAGTAAAAGCTGGTTCTTTGAAAGGATAAACAAAATAGATACACCACTAAGAAGACTTATTAAGAAGAAGAGAGAAAGAAACTAGGGGAATCAAATCTGCAATGAGGCTGGTAACATAAAAACAGACAAAGCAGAAATTCAAATTGTCATTAGAGGATACTTTGAACATCTATATGCTAAGAAAGAATACAATCTGGATGAGATGGACAAATTCCTGGACAAATAGTCTACCAAGAATGAGCCAGGAAGAAATTGAAAGTCTGAAAAGGCTTATAACAAAGCCAAGTGAATGAATCAGTAATAAATAACCTCCCAACATAGAAAACCCCTGGCTCCGATGGATTCACCTCTGAATTCTACAAAACGTTCAAAGAATAATTAACTCCCATTCTGCTCAAGTTATTTGTCAAAAATCTTGACCGATTTAAGTCAGTGGCATTGCTGGGCACCAAGGCTGCCTGTGGCTGCAGACCCTAATGGCCAGGAACCATGACTCATCCCCAACCCTACTTGCCTCTAAACTTCAGATGTGTTTCTCTCAACTTTAAGATGAACTTGAACCCCTCCACACCCCATCCAGAGACTGGTTCAAGCCAGTGGCATTGCTGAACACTAGACTACCTACCTGTGGCTGGAGGGCATGGCCAAGACCCGTCACTCATCCCGACACTACTCACCTCTGGACTTCAGGATTTTTTCTTGAGATTTTGAGGCAAACTTTCACCCTTCCACACCCCATCCAGAGACTAATCCAAGCCAATGGCATTGCCGAACACCAGGCTGCCTTGTGGCTGAAGGCCCTAAAGTCCCAGACACATCACTCATTCTCCCCCCACACACTTGCCTTTGGACTCTTATAACTTCAGTGTTTCGAAGAGTTTGTGGCTTTTCCACGCTGCACACTCTTTTCTTTACCCATGAGGTAAAGCTCATTAGCTCAGTTGGAGGGCCACCACTCTTTAGAAACAGGGTGGACTTTGGGTCATCCAGGACAAGTAACAACAGTGCAGGGTACTGGTGAGCAACAGTGAGGCAGGCTAGAAGAGAGATTGCCAATATTATACTCCTGCACAGCTTTGAACACT
This sequence comes from Tupaia belangeri chinensis, assembly GCF_000334495.1. Lineage (NCBI taxonomy): Eukaryota > Metazoa > Chordata > Mammalia > Scandentia > Tupaiidae > Tupaia > Tupaia belangeri. The sequence goes on from NW_006159631.1 coordinate 760,903, forward strand.
CAGAGGTAGCTTGAATAAGTTAGGAAGGAACTATAAATCACCAGATGACTAAGAGCAGTTTCAGAAACTCAAGAAATATGAACAATAAACAAAATGTATCTCTGTCAAGGGAAATCATCAATCCCACATCACCCACAGATAACACAATGAATGTCATGGTCATGTCAGATAAGCAATTCAGAATATTTGTAGTGACCAAACTAAATGAGATGCAAGAAAAAAGAGACAATGAGCTCCAGGAGATCAAGAAGTCCTATCATAATTTGAAAGAGGAAATAGACACCTTAAAAAAGAGTCAGATGGAATTTCTAGGGATAAAGAATGTGATACAGGAAATCAAAACATACATTGAAAGTATTAAAAAGTAGATTAGATCACACAGAAGATTGAGTCTCAAATGTAGAAGACAAAACATCTGACCTAGAAAAAAGTATCATGAAGACTGAGAAAACAACCAAGAAAAATAAGGATAATATACAAGGAATACTGGATATCATCAAGTGCCCCAACATCCAGATAATTGGTATCCCAGAAGAGGAAAAAAATAATAAGGACATTGATAATTTATTCAATGAAATATTAGAAAACTTTCCAAACCTAGAAAGGCATTCAAATGTCCAGACCCCAAAAATACATAGAACCCCAAATAGAATCAACCCAAGAAGACCCTTTTGAAGGCACATCATAGCCAGATTGGCAAAAACAATAGACACAGACGAGATATTAAAATTGGCAAGAGGGAAACATGAAGTTACTTAAAAATATCACCCCATCAGGCTAACATTGGTCTTCTCATTGGAAACAATGCAGGCAAGAAAAGAATGAGGAAATATAGTCAAAGAGTTGAATGAAAAACAATTTCAACCAAGAATACTATACCCAGCAAGATTATCTTTAATATGGGGGAAAAAATTAAAAAAAAAAACATTCTCAGATAAACAAAGCCTAAAAGAAATTACCAACTCCAGACCACCTCGTCAAGAGGTTCTGAAGGGAATGCTATACCAGGAAAACTAAGAAGTCAACCGTAGAATTATAAGAAAACAAAAAACAACATAGAAAATGACTCATTTAATGATAGGAACAGGTCTAGAAATAATAACATTGGATGTTAATGGGTTAAATTCTCCAATTAAGAGAAATGGACTGCCTAATGGATTAAAAAAAAAAAAGAATCTGTCTATCTGTTGATCTGTTGCCTACAAGAAATGCACCTTATAGATCAAGGCATACATAAGGTAAAAGTAAAGGGCTAGAAAGGCAAATAGAAATCAAAAAAAGGGCTGGAGTTGCAATACTGATTTCAGACAAAATAGGCAAGAAAAAAACACTTATAAATATCTATGCACCCAACCCAGGAGCAACTAAATATGTGAAGGAAAGACTGCTGGAACTAAAAGAAGATATAGGGAGCAACACTATAATTGTTTGGGATCTTAACACCCCATTATCTCCTTTAGACAGATCTTCTAGATAAAAAAAAAAAATAGAGAGAGATACAGTACCTAAATGATACTATAAAACAAATGGGCTTGATAGATATCTATAGAACTTTCCACCCTAAGATCACAAAATATACATTTTTCTCACCCCAAAATAGAACCTTTTCAAAGATTGACCATGTGATAGGACACAACTTGAGCCTTTATCGATTCAACATCATAGAAACTATATCCAACAGCTTCTTTGACCATGATGGAATTAAACTCAATATTAATTTCAAGAAACACCCTCAAAAATACAGAAAAACATGAAAAATGAAATCTTACTTCTGAACGACTTCTCAACTACTGAAGAGATTAATTCTGAAGTTAAAAATATATGGAAACAAATAATAATGTGTACATAAGTTTCCATATTCTATGGGATATGGTAAAAGCAGTTATAAGAGGGAAATTCATAGCAGTTGGTTTGCATAAGAAAAAGATGGAAAGCTGGCAAATAGATAACCTAATACACCTCGGGGAATTGGAAACATCACAGCAACAACAACAAAATGCCAGGTGAAAAGAAATAAAAATGGTTCAAGCAGAAATAAATGAAATAGAACATGAATGAACCAAATAAAAAGTAAAATAAAGCAAAAACTGATTCTCTGAAAAGATTAACAACATAGACAGACAATTAGCTAGAGTGATAAGGAAGAAACCAGATAAATCAAATACATAATGAAACACAATATTACAACTGATAAATTGAAATACAAAACATCATTGGAGGATACTATGAGTGACTATATGCCAACAAACAAGAGAACATGGAGAGGATGGACAAATTCCTGGATGCATATAATCAACAAAGATTGAATCAGGAGGAAATATAAAACCAGAATAAACCCATAACAAGTCATGAGATTGAATCAATAATAAATAACCTTCCAACAAAGGAAAGCCCAAGTCCAGATGGATTCACTTCTGAATTCTACAAAACTTTTAAGGAAGAGTTAATTCTTATTCTACTCAAATCTAAAGATTCAAAAGGGAGTTAGTGCCAGAAGTGGAGTGTGTGGAGAAGAGGGACCTAAGGAAGGACATTTGGAAGAGGGTTATGGAGAGAGAGCATTGACGGGATGGGGAGGTGTGGTGTTATTGGTGGAAGACACTCTGATCAACTGGACTGGGGGGAAATGTTCAAACACATACTGAAATGTTCACTTTGTAAGCTAAATAATATGATTGAATTTATATAAAAAATTAAAATAAAAAAGTGAAAAAAAATGTTCTTACACTGAAAAAAAAAGATTCAAAAGGAAGAAAACCTTTCAAATTCATTTTATGAAGCTTCCATTATCCTCATTCCCAAAGGAGTTAAAGACATGACAAAAAAGGAAAACTACAGATCAATATAATTGATGAAAATAGATGTACAAATTCTCAACAAGATACTCGCAAATCATATCCAATATATAACAAAGATTATTCATCACGACCAGGTAGGCTTTATTCCAGGGATGCAAGGGTGGTTCAACATACACAAGACTATAATTGTAATACACCAGATTAACAGAAAGAAAGATAAAAACCATACGATTACTTCAATTGATGCAGACAAAGATTTTGGTAAGATATAACATCCTTTCATGACCAAGATTCTCAGTAAGATTGGTATAGACAGGTCATTTCTCAACACAATAAAAGCCATATATGTATGAAAAGCCTATAGCTAACATTATACTGAATGGGGAAATGCTAAAAGCTTTTCCACTAAAAACTGGTACTAGACAAGGCTGCCCACTTTCTCCACTGCTTTTTAATATACTGCTGGAAGTCTTAGTTAATGCAATTTGAAAACAGAACAATATAACAGGTATTCAAATAGCAAAGAAGAGTTGAAAATAACTTTATTCACAGATGACATGATATTTTACTTAGAAGATCCAAAGTTTTCCACGATAAAACTTCTTGAAGTAATGAATATACTAAAGTGGCAGGATACAAAATCAACATCCAACAATCTATAGCACTTCTATATATAAACAAGTTGAATGAAGTAGAGCTGAAGAAAGGAATCCCTTTCATCATAGACACAAAATGTATAAGGTACCTAGAGATAAGTCTAACTGAGGAAGTCAAAGACTTTTACAAAGAAAACTATGAAAATTTTTAAAAAGATATTGATATGGACATAAAACCGTGGAAGGATATACCATGTTCCTGGATTGGAAAAATTAACATAATCAAAGTGGCAATACTACCCAAATTAATCTACATATTTAACGCAATTCCGATTAATATGCCAGAGATATTCTTCACAGATATAGAAAAGAGAATCATAAAATAGACCTAAAATAGACAAGTGGGATTATATCAGAATACGAAGTTTCTGCACAGCAAAGGGCACAGTAACAAGTGTGAATCGACAACCCTCAGAATGGGAAAATAGTTTTGTAAAATATGCCTCAGACAAGGGACTGATAACTAGAATCCACAGGGAACTCAAGTGGCTTACTCAAAAATAAAAATAAAAATAAATATTAACCCAATTAAAGATGGGAAATGAGCTGAATAAAAATGTTGTTAAGGAAGACATAAAAACAGCCAAAACACATATGAGAAAATGCTCAACATCCCTCACCATGAGGGAGATGCAGATTAAAACCACAATGAGATACCATCTCACCGCTGTCAGAGTGAAAGATTAAAAATATGAGAAGTGACAAGTGTTGGCAGGGATGTGGTGAAATGGGAACTCTCCTACACTGTTGGTGGGAATATAAACTGGTTTGGCCACTGTGGAGAACACTATAGAGGTTCCTCAAAGATCTACAAATAGAACTACCATTTGATCCACAATCTCACTTCTGGGTATCTACCCAAATACTAGGAGAATGCTCTGTCGGAAAAGCGCTTGCACATCAATGTTTACTACGGCATTATTCATGATTGCTAAGACATGAAACCTACCCAAATGTCCACAAACAGATGAATGGATTAAAAAAGTGTGGCATATATATTCTATGAAATATTACTCAGCCATAAGAAACAACGAGACACTGGAATTTGATAAAAAGTGGTCAGATATGGAGTTTCTATTCCTGTGTGAAGCAAGCCAAGATATGGAAGAAAGATATTGTATGTATCCATTTAATATATACCAACTATCTGTCCTTTACGGTAGAGGTCGGAATATTGGCAGGGATAAAAGCAGTGAAAATACTTAGTGAGGCTGAAGACAGTGTGGGATTGGACAGGAGAAGGGAAGAGTATGGAGAAGGATAGCAAGAGAACAAATAAAGAAGCATGACATTAGTGGGACAGAGAAATGGTTTATTACCTGTTCATGATAACATGTATAGTATTCTCAACTGGACTTACCTGAGAAATATTTCATGTTGGGTAAAGTCTTTTTACAAACAAAATGGAAAATTGTGATTGAATGTTTAAAAAAATAAGGAGGATAATCATCTGTGAAAAATGATGAAAAGCTATTTGATAATAATGATGTGGATAGTAGTCTTTGTCTTGACTGATATGCAAGGTATTCCTTCTCGAAAAAGAAATGTAATAGACTGTAAAGATATATGTGATTCTCTGACAACTGCATGCTCCCTAAAACAAAAATCTCTCTAAAATAGGGACCAGCAGATAGCATAATGGCTATGTCGCTGGATTCCCATGTAGTCAATCGTGGTTTGAGTCCCAGACCTGGTGGCTTAAACTGACACCAGGTGTATGTACATGTGTGCCCAAGATCTCTAGAGGAGAATGGAGGAAAAGGGATTGCAGTGTGGCCATTCCCCCTCAAGGGTGATTTCTCACTTTCTTTCTCTCTCTCTCTGTCTAGCACACTCACTCTACTGTAAAAACCTCTCAAAAATTTTTAAAAATCTTTCTAAAATAATAATAATAATAATAATAATTGATTAATTAATTCCTTTTTAAATATTGGAAAAGATACATGTGATTCAATTTAGTATAAAATAATAATAATAATAAGCCAGTTCTCACATAGCTGCCCAGGATTAAAGTCCTAGCTCCAGAGAGTTGGAGATAAATAAATTAATTAATTTTTAAAATGCTGAAGGTGGAGAATTATGAGGAAAAGGATTGTAACATAACCAATTCCT
>NW_006159631.1:766501-767368 GCF_000334495.1 Tupaia belangeri chinensis
GCTGGGAACTTGTTTTCTCTCTTTTGTTTTTGCTCTCTCTCTTGCAAATGGACCCTCTGGCATTAAACTCACCAAAAAAAGAAGTCCTTGAAGACGTTGTCTTTTTCTTTCCGTCATCCTCCTCTCTGCACAAAAATGAACAAAATATTTGTATAATAGTTTACAATTATAAAAGCTTATCAACCAGGCCAGCAGATGGCATGGTGGTTAAGGTGCTGGACTCCGACATGGTCAACTGCAGTTCAAGTCTCAGATCTGGTGACCTGAAACTCATACACTCATGCGTGGTGTGTATGTGTGTGTGTGTGTGTGTGTGTGTGTGTGTGTGTGTGTGCCAAAAATTCCAAAAGGAGAATAGAGGAGAAGGAATTGTGGTGTGGCCATCCCCACTAGGGGATTATGTCTCACTTCTTCTCTCTCTGTCTCTGTCTCTCTGATGAGTGTAGAAACACTATAGCAAAAAATCTCTTTAAAAAAAAGTAACAACCTATCTTATTGCATTCAATTCTTCTTATATCTGTTATTCTTATCACCATTTCACAGATGAGAAAATTAAAATAACCTAATAGCAATAATAGACACGATTTATTTTATACTTTCTTGGCTTCAGGCACTGTGCTAAGTACTTCACATATTTCTACATTATTATACATTTAGCCCTTAAAACAAATCTATTAGTATTGTAGGCACAATTCTGGGATGCCCTCAAGATCCCCCACCCAGGGATCAGCAGTTAACGTAATGGCTGTGTAGCTGGACTCCCATGTAGTCTACCACGTTTCGAGTCCCGGACCTGGCAGCTTAAACTCATGCTGGGTGCGTGTGCTTGCGTGCCCAAGATTCCAAGAGAATAGAGAAGAAGGGATT
>NW_006159631.1:767392-769317 GCF_000334495.1 Tupaia belangeri chinensis
CCCCCCCGGGGAGGTGATTTCTCACTTTCTGTCTCTTTGTCTCTCTCTCTCTTTCTGGCGAGTGCACGGGTCCTGTAGCAAAAAACTCTCAGAAAAGAAAAAAAGATCCCCCACCTGGTCCTTCTTCCTACCTCAAGTAGTCACCCTGTATAATCCGTGGTATTGGGAATATGATTATTTTCTCTTTGAAATAATTAAAATTAGAATGGATAAAAATTAGTAATTTTATTCATATTTACTGAAACTATCATAACTCAGGCACTGAACAAGGTTATGAAGGATGTCATGTTTTGTAAGAAACAGATCCTGCTCTTAACATTTTGATCATATAAACATCTATTATTATATGTTATACTTTTTTACTTTTTATTATTATTATTTATACATTCAATTGCTATACATCATTTAGATTGTGAAGAGATTATACCCAACATGATATAAGACACACACCAGGCAAGTGTGCAATATCATCAACAGGCAACAAACCATTTCTGTGTCCAGGCAATGTCTTACTTCTCCATCTTTCCTCAAATTTCCCTTCCTGCATATTTCTCTCCCACTATCCTTGCACTTTGTCCCCAGTGTACATAATGATTTTAAATGTTTTCTGTCCTCCAGTCTTCCAGTCTCCACCAAAGAGTGTAGATAATCGGTATATGTTAAGTGGAGACATATGTCTCTCTTTCATAGCCTGACTTGATTCACTCAGTAATAAATCTTCCATGTTCGTCCACTTTCTATCAAATACTAGGATCTTGTTTTTCATGGCAGGATACTATTCCATGAAGTACACGTGCCACACTTTTTCAATCCATTCATCCATTTGTGGATATCATAGCAATCATAAAGAATGCTGCAATAAATATAGTTGTGCAAGTGCTGTTCTGACAGAGTGTTCTCCTGTCCTTTGGGTAGATACCCAGGAGTGGAATTGGTGGATCATATGGTAGTTCTATTTCAAGGTCTTTCATGAACCTCCATATTGCTTTCCACAGTGGCTGTACTAATTTACATTCCCACCAACAATGTAGGAGGGTTCCCCTTTGAACACACCTCCACAAGAACTTATATATATATATATTTTAAATCTTTGTCATTCTGACTGGATTAGGTGGTATCTCATTGTGGTTTTGACTGCATCTCCCTTATGAAGGATGTTGAGCATTTCTTCATATGCTTTTTGGCTGTTCATATCTCTTCCTTAGAGAGTTGTTTATTCAACTCAATTTTCCATCTTTTAATTGGGTTAATCATTTTCTTCTGGGTAGGCTTCTTGAGTTCCCTGTATATTATGGTTATGAGACCATTATCTAAATCATAGTAAACAAGAATTGTCTCCCATTCTGAAGGTTGTCCCTTCACACTGTTTCCTTTGCTGTGCAGAAACTTCTTAATATGATGTAATTCCACCTGTCTGTGTTTGGGGTTATTGCCTGTGTTTTGGGGGTCTTGCTTAAGAAGTCTTTTCCTTCCCCAATGTCACATGGAGTTTCCACAGTGTTTTCCACTACTAGTTTTATAGTTTGAGATCTTAGATTTAGATCTTTGATACACTTTGAGTTGATTTGTACTAGTGGTGACAGATAGGGGATCAGATTCACCTTTCTATAGGTGGTTACTCAGTTTATCCAGAACCATTTTCAAAATAGGTTTTTATTCAAAAACTTTGTCTGGTACCCTCTGTCAAAGATGAGTTGACTGTATGTTTTTTTTTTTCAATTTATTTATTTGCATTCATTCACTGTACATCATTACAGCATACAAAATGAGATTTTCCATCCAGAGTATACTGTATATTGTCTCAATCAAGCACATCAACAAACATGTTATTGTCAGCAAATGATCTTCCATTTCTTGTTTTCTGTATGTTTTGCTTTTTTCCCCCCATCCTTGGTTCCCTATCTCTTACCCTCTGCCACCTCCTG
>NW_006159631.1:769689-770415 GCF_000334495.1 Tupaia belangeri chinensis
GCACCTAACTGGGGCTACATATCCTACTGCAGTCATTGAATAGATATTTTTTTTCCTGAAACTTTTTTTTTGTAACTTATGTTTTGAGGTTTATTTCTGCAGTCTCTATTCTGTTCCATTGGTCATCATAACTATTTTTGTGCCATTATCATACTGTTCTGAATATCACAGATTTGTAATATATTTTGTGCTCAGGAAGTGATATGCCACCCTTTTTGTGTAGGATTCTTTGGAAATATGGGGTCTTTTATGATTCCACATCATAACTATTTTTGTGCCATTATCATACTGTTCTGAATATCACAGATTTGTAATATATTTTGTGCTCAGGAAGTGATATGCCACCCTTTTTGTGTAGGATTCTTTGGAAATATGGGGTCTTTTATGATTCCAGAAAAAATTCTATGATTGTCTTTTCTGTATGTGTGGAGAATATTTCTTGTAATTTTATAAGGATTGTATTAAATATGTAGATTAATTAGGACAGGATTTCCATTTTGATTATATTAATTATATTAATTCTCCCAATCCAGGTACATGAAATGTCCTTCCACTTTTTTGTGTTCTTTTCTATAACTTTTTAAAGATTTTCATAATTTTTTTCTATAGAGGTCTTTGACTTCCTTAGTTAGTTTTATTCCTAGGTATCTTACACAGTAAGTGGGATTATTTTCTTCAGTTCTGTCTCTGTTTGCTTGTTATTTGTATATAGAAATACTATCATTT
>NW_006159631.1:770560-801975 GCF_000334495.1 Tupaia belangeri chinensis
CTTTCCCCAGTGGAATGCTCTTTATTTCCTTCTCTTGTCTGTTTGCATTGACTAAGACTTCCAGGACTATATTGAATAGGAGTGGAGAGAGTATGCAGCCTTGTTTTGTATCAGTTCTTAGTGAAAAAGCTTTTAGCTTTTCTCTTTCAGTATAATGAAACTATAGGTTTTTTATAGATGGCTTTTATTATGCTGAGAAATGACCCTTCTATGCCAATTTTACTGAGAGTCTTAAGAACACTGTTTTAGTGTGTCAAATATTTTTCCATATAGATTGAAATGTAGTAGTCATGAAGTCATTCAGAAGTAGGTTATTTAGTTTCCATGTATTTGTGTATTTTTGAGGGCTTTTCCTGAGATTAATATCAAGTTTAATTCCATCATGGTTGGAGAAGATGCTGGATGAAGTTTCTGTGCCTTTTTGAATCTGTAAAGGCTGGTTTTGTTCCCTATCATATAGTCAATATTTGAGAAGGTACCACATGAGCAGAGATAAAGATTAAAATGATCATAAGGTTTTTATATTTCTTTCTGTTTATATAGTGTATTACATTTATGGTTTTGCTTATGCTGCATCATCCTTGCTTCCCTGTATTAAAGCCTACCTGGTCATGATGAATAATCTTTTTTTATATGCTGTTGAATATGGTTAGTGAATAACTTGTTGAGAAATTTTGCATCTATATTCATCAGAGATATTTGTCTGTAGTTTTTTGTTTGCTTGCTTGTTTGGTCATTCATTATCCGTTTGGGGAATGAGGGTGATAGAGGCTTCATAGAATAAATTTGGAAGGAACCCTTCCTTTTGATCTCTAGAAATAGTTTGAATAGAATAGGAGTTACCCCTTCTTTAAAAGTTGTGTAGAATTCAGCCGTGAAGCCATCGAGACCTGAACTTTTCTTTGTTGGAGCTTATTTATTGCAGATTCAACGTCATTGCTTGTAATGGGTCTATTCAGACTTTTATATCCTCTTCAGTCAATCTTGGTAGACTATATGTGTTCAGGAATTTGTCCAACTCATCTAGGTTTTCTTCTTTCTAGGCATATAGTCGCTCATAATATCCTCTATGGACATTTTGTATTTCTATTATGTCTGTTGTAATGTTGCCAGATTCTTTGTGAATTTGATTTATCATCTGGTTCCTATTTCTTATCTTCTTAATTACTCTAGTTTATTGTGTGTCAATCTTTATCTTTTAGAAAAACCCGTATTTGTTTTAATTTCTTTTCTGTATAGTTTGTTTTTTATCTCATTTCTTTCCTCACACATCTTAATGATTTCTTTTCTTCTGGCATTTTGGGACTTTTATTGTTGTTTTTCCAATTCCCTGAGACATGATGTTAAGAGTGCTCTTTTGCCACCTTTTCATCTTTTTCTTCTGTGCACAAATTTCTATGAACTTCCCTCTTATGACTGCTTTAGCAATGTCTCATAAATTTTGGAAGCTCATGTACTCATTATCACTTGTTTCCATGGATCTTTTTGTTTCAGTCTTAATATCTTCAGTAGTCATGAAGTCATTCAGAAGTATGTAATTTAGTTTCCATGTATTTGTGCATTTTTCTTTTTTGGAGAGGTTTTTGCTATAGGGCGCGTGCGCTTGCCAGACAGATAGAGAGAGACAGAGAGATAGAAAGCAGGAAATCACCCCCCAGGGGGGATGGCCACGCCGCAATCCCTTCTCCTCCATTCTCCTCTCGGGATCTTGGGCACGCATGCACACGCGCCCGGCGTGAGTTTAAGCCACCGGGTCCGGGACTCGAACCGCGGTCGACTATGTGGGAGTCCAGCGACATAGCCATTACGCTAACTGCTGGTCCCTATTTGTGAATTTTTGACGGCTTTTCCTGAAATTAATATCAAGTTTAATTCCATCATGGTAAAATGTTGGATAAAGTTTTTGTGCCTTTTTGAATCTGTAAAGGCTAGTTTTATTCCCTATAATGTGGTCAATCTTTGAGAAGGTATTGTGGGAGCACATATATATATATATATATATATAAGGGCCTGGACCTATTTGTTTATCTTTTTCCTCATTGACTTGCCTAAAGGAGATAATGGGGTGTTGAGATTTCCAACAATTAGTGTATTACAGTCTATCTCTCCTTTTAGATCTAGCAGTCTTTCCTTTACATATTTGCATGCTGCTAAGTTGGATGTATAGATATTTATAAGCATTATATTTTCTTGATGAATTAGCCCTTTTACTACTATATAATACCCTTCTTTATGTCTTCTGTCAGTTTTTGTCTTAAAGCCAATGTTGTCTGAAATCAGTATAGCCACTCCTGCTCTTTTTTGGTTCCCATTTGCATGGAATATCTTTTTCCAGATCTTCACGTTTAATCTATGTATGTCTTTATCTATGAGATGGGTTTCTTGTAGGCAGCAGATGGAGGGTTTCTGATTTTTAATCCATTCAGTCAGTCTGTATCTCTTTATCAAAGGATTAAACCATTAACATTCAACATTATTATCAGCATTCAACATTATTATCAACATTTCCAGACTTGTCCCTACCATTACATTGGTCATATTCTTGGTTAATTTTTGTTCTCTTATTGCTGTCTGTCTGTCTTTAGATTTCTTGGCAAAGTACTCCTTTCAGAGTTTCTTAGAGAGCTGTTCTGGAGTTGGTAAATCCTTTCAGGTTTTGTTTATCCAAGAATGTATTTATCTTTTTTTCCCATTTGAAGGATAATCTTGCCTGGTATAGTATTCTTAGTTGAAATTGTTTTTCATTTAACACTTGAATATATTTCCACATTCTTTACTTGCTTGCATCATATCCAATGACAGGTCCGGAGATAGCCTGATGGGATAGCCTTTGTAAGTGACTTGACGTTTGTCTCTTGTCAAACTTAGTATCTTGTCTTTGTCTGTGATTTTGGCCAATCTTTCTGTGATGTTTTCATAGAGAAGCTCTTGTTGGATTGATTTGATTTGATTTGATTTATTTTTTGTGAATTAATGAGCACTTCTCTAGACTTGGAAAGTTTTCTTGTAGGATTTCATGGAATAGATTATCAATGCCCTTATTATGTTGTTCCCCTTCTGGGATACCAATTATTCTGATGTTTGGGTATTTCATGGTAGGTAATATTTCTCGTATATTATCCTCATTTTTTCTTGGTTATTTCCTCAGTATTTTTGATAAGTTTTTGTACGTCAGAGGAAAGAATAGACTAATTATAATGAGAAAGACACAGAAGGGGGACAGAAACCTTTTTTAAGAGAAAAAAGTAAAAAGGGATGGAAGAGAACAAGAGGGAGATAGGACTTTGCCTACCTGACTAGAAGTGGGGTTTGGGGGACAGGACCTGGCTGCGCAGCTTCACAGCCCTTATGTTGAACCAAGACAGGACAGCAGTGGCAGAGATGGACATGAGTGCAAGTAGTCTGTCCTGACTTGCACTGGCTTCTGGAAGGTGGGTCCCTGGTTTGAGTGATTTACAGCCATGAAGTGGAACCCAGGAAGGGTAGCAGAGGGATAGATGGAGATGCCTACAAACATTCTATCCTAGGAGAGGTAAAAAGAAACAAATTAGCAAGATAAAGTCACAAGAAAGGGGACAGAAAGCTGTTTTTTAAAGGAGAAAATAAATCAGAAGTGACAGAAGAGAACAAGGGGAGAGAGAGACTTTGACTACCTGACTAGTATTGGGGTCTGGAATAGAGGAGCCCTGGCTGGGGGCATCATAGCTGTGAAACTGAACCAAGAAAGGGCAGCAGAGACTGAGATGGAGATACTTGTAAGGATTCTGTTGAGACTAGCACTTGTATTGGGGGGGAGGCTTGGCTGGGGGCTTCACAGACATGAAGTTGAACCCAGAAAGGGCAGCAGAGACAGAAATGGAGATTCCTGCAAGAATTCTGTCTTGACTAGCACTGGGGCCTCAAAAGAGGGGCCCTGGCGGAGGCGGGGGGGGGTCGGGTTACAGCCATGAATCTGGTCCCAGAAAGTCAACAGAGGCAAAGATACAAGGATTCTGTTCTGACTAGCACTGGGGTCTGGAAAAGGGTCCCCTGGCTGGGGGGTTTCACAGCTGTGAAGCTGAACCCAGGAAGGGAAGTAGAGGTAATGATGGAGATCCCTGCAAGGATTCTGTCTTGACTAACCCTGGGATCTGGAATGGGGGGACCTTTGCTGGGAAACTTCACAGCCATGAAGCTGAACCCAGAAAGGGCAGCAGAGGCAGAGTGGATATCAATTTCTATTATTATTAAGTATCCAGTACCAAGGTCAGGGAACTAGCTATCTTGCCACTCTCTCCACTTTCCCTCTGAATGAGTTTTACAATTTTTATTAGATTCTGACAAAGTAGTTATAAACTCACTTAGAAATCAATTAAACAAAGAACTGTAAAAGAACTTCCTTATATTAGGTATCTTAAAATATAATAATAGCAGAGGAAATAATACTTGAAAATACTCTACACAGAAGTACAACACAATACATGGAGACTTCCTTATGGAGAAATAGATTTTAATTAAGCAATAGATATCATTGCTGGGAATTTTTTCTTTATTTTATTATTTTTATATTACATTTAATCACATATATCTTTACAGTGTATAAAATTTATTTTTCCAGCACAAGTACCATGCATATCAGTCAAGACAAAAACATTCCTATGCACATTATCAGCAGGAAATAGCTTTTTTGTCCAGATTAAATTTAATTTAATTTTTATTATTTTTAAAACATCATTATACATCACTTGGATTATAAAAAGAATTTACCCAGCATAAAATACTTCTCAGACTGGTTCAGTAGAAAACACTGTACATGTTATCATTAACAAGTAATAAACCATTTCTGTATCTTACAAATGTCATGCCTCTATTTTTTTCTCCCTGATTTCTTTCTCTATAGTCTTCCCTTCTCACCCTCCACACTGTCTTATTGCTGAGAATTATTTAAAGCATAAAAAAAGAACAAAATGTTTGAGCACACAAAAATTATCAAGGCTTGGATTCAAATTCACTTATATATTATTTACTCTCTCTTTGGTTAATATATTTATTCCTTCTGTCATAGTTTCCTCATCGAGACAACAAGGGTTGGGAATCATCCTCACAGGAATGAGAGTGAAGCTAATAAAATAACATCACTTCCGTTTATTGTGAAACTCAAACTTTAAACCCCATAGTAATCTCATTACCTGCAATCCACAGAAGAGGGCAGTATGGCATTATAAATCAGAATGTGAGCGCCTGTTTGGGAATTGGCAATGACGTATTCTCAGATTGTGGAAAGGATCAGCTGGGACCATGACTAAGGAGCAAAAAACAAAAACCAAAAAAAGCATTAAAGGACTGCTAAACACTACGTGTTCATGCTCATTTTTTCATGATTACTTAACCCCAGAGGTTCTGTATAATCTTAGAAATTGGTGAGAGACAGAGTGAGACATTGAATGTATTTCCCAATAAACTTTTGTGGGCAGGATTTATTTCATTTTGAAAACAGCAATAAGTAATATTTATATATTTTTTACCTGGAACTGAATATAATTTATTTCATTTACAAAATTGTAAAAGATAATATTTATGAGACTTGGTCCTGAGTCCAACAGGCCTCCTCCAGTGAAAGCACCCTCAGACGCCAGTAGTAACTTTGGAACTTGCAGCATACCAGCCCATGAGCTTCAGGCTTGATTCTCTTCACTAAATTATATCTCCTTAACTTTCTAAAATGTTGGTAGAGGAGCCAAGCACCTGAGGTTACCAATAACTACTCTGATTTGGGAGACACAGCCCTCAATAGGAACACACCTGGGAACTAAGGTGAAATTTCCTTTTTCAACAGTACAGAATCTACTCTGAGAAATAGGGAAAAGTGAATACTGCATCAGATTACCAAAAACCAAACAAAAGAATATGCAAATATGAAAAAACCAAAAGGGTACCTATCCCCCAGGTAAGTATAGTGGCTCCTTACCAACACTGGACAGCACAGAGTAATACAGAGAAATCTCAGAAAAATAATTCCAAATATTCACAGTGACAAAACTCAATGAGATGCAAGAGAAAACATACAATCAGTTCCAGGAAATGAGAAAATCATTTTATGACATGAAAGAGAAATTTCATAAAGAGATAGGCATCCTAAAAAAAAGAATTAAACAGAACATCTGGAAATTAAGACTTTAATACAAGAAATAAAAATTTCCCAAGAAGGCATTAACAGATTGGACCATGCAGAAGAATAATTTCTTATCTTGACTACAAAGTCTCTAACATAGATCAAACCATCAAAACAATGAAAAACAACAACAAAAAATTAGTACAACATACAGAAAATTTCAGGCACCATGACCCGTATAATGGGTATAACAGAAAGTGTTGAATCTACTAAAGGCATAGAAAAATTCTTTCATGAAATATTGTATGAAAATTTTCCAAATATAGAGAAACATGGAGAAATTTAGACCCAAGAAGTAAGAACCCAAATAGAATCAATGCAAAAATATCCTCTCCTTGGCACATCATAGTGATATTGGTAAAAATGAACAACAAAGACAATATTCTAAATATGCCAATGGACAAACATCAAGTTACTTACAAAGGTTATAACAATAGGCTAGCATCAGAACTTTCAAGTGAAAAAACGCCAGAGAGGAAAGAATGGGAAGATGTATTCAAAACATTAAAAGGATAACAATTTAAACCAAGCATACTATATAATCAGAAAGATTGTTCTTAAAATTGGAAGAATAAATACAAGTATTCTCAGATATAAAAATAAACCAAAGAATTTGTCAATACCAGACTAAACATACAGGAAGTAGGGAGAGGACTATTATATCAGGATAACTAAAGACAGACAAACAGAAATAATAGAACAAAAACAACTGAGAAAATGGCTAACAAAATGACAGAGATAGGTCCACAATTATAAAAAAAACATAACATTGATTGTTAATGGAACAACAAGTCAAAAGAAGTAGATCTAAAAAAAGTAATCCCTTTTACCATCGCCACAAAATGTATAAGATACCTAGGGATAAACCTAACTAAAGAGGTCAAAGACCTTTACAAAGAAAACTATGAAAAATTTTAAAAAGATATTGAAAATGACATAAAGAAATTTAAGAATATCCCATGTTCCTGGATAAGAAGAATTAATACAATCATAATGACAATTCTACTCAAATTAATCCACATATTTAATACAATTCTAATTAAAATATGCAAGACTTTCTTCACAGATCTAGAAAAGACAATCATAGAATTTGTCTGGAATCATAAAGTATCTCATATTGCTAAAGTGATCATGTGTAAGAATAATGGAGTGGGTGGCATCTCATTCCATGACCACAAAATATGCTATAAAGCTCTGATAATCAAAATAACAAGACATAGGGACAAAAATAGATAGGTGGACCAATGGAATAAAATAGAGACCCCAGAAATAAACCCCAAAGCTTACAGTCAACTGATTTTTGACAAAGGATATGTTGATCTATGTTAAACACCAGTCAATCCATCCAGAAACAAAAAACTTTTTTAGCAAATGGTGTGAGAAAAACAGGGTATTCACTGACAGAAAGACAAAACTGAATCTCCATCTTTCACCATTAACAACAGTCAACTCAAAATGGATCAAAGATCTGAACCTAAGACCTCAAAGTATAAAACTACTTGTGGAAAATATTGAGGAAACTATGGGAGACATTGGGGTATGCAAAGGCTTCTTAAATAACATTCTCAAATCATGGACAATAATCCCTAAAATAGACCATTAGGACTACATCAGATTAAGAAGTTTCTGTACAGGAAAAGAAACAGTAATTACTGAGTTGACAACTCTAGGAATGGGAAAAAAATGTAAAATATACTTAAGACAGGAACTGATAACCAGAATACACAAGTAACTCAAACAGCTTACCTGAAAATAATCTCTACCCCAATATAATATGGGAAAATGAATTGAACACAAATATCTCTAATGAAGACATAATACCAGTCAAAAAGCATATGAGGAAATGTTCAACATTCCTCACCATAAGGGAGATGCAGGTTAAATCCACAGTAAGATACCACCTAACCCTTGTCAGAATGGCAAAGATTAAAAATACAAAATGTGATAGTGTTGGCAGGGTTTTGGTGAAAGGGGAACTCTCCTACACTGTTGGTGATAATGTAAACTGTTTCAGCCATTGTGGAAAACAATATGGAGGTTCCTCAAAGATCTACAAATAGAACTACCATTTGATCCAGCAAATCCACTTCTGGGTATCTACCCAAAGAACAGGAGAATGCTCAGTCAGAAAAGTGCTTGCACACCAATGATTATTACAGCATTGTTCACGATTGCTAAGACATTAAACCAACCCAAATGTGGACAAAAAAGATGAATGGATGGAAAAAGTATGGCATATATACTCTATGGAATACTACTCAGTCATAAAAAAAAGATCCTGGCATTTGATATAAAGTGGTCAGATATGGAAGATATATTGCTGGTTGAAGCAAACCAGAATGTAAAATAAAGACACCGTATATATTTACTTTATACCAACTATTCACACTTTATGGTAGATATTGAAATATTTGAGGGCATAAAAACAGTGAAAATAGTTATGGATGCTAAAGACAGGAATGGGGGATGGGGGTGGGTAGAAGGGAAGAGTATAGAGAAGTACAGAAAGAACTAAGAGAGGCATAACATTAGTGGGAAGAACTAATAGAGAGGTGTGACTTTAGTGGGATACAGAAATGGTTTATTGCCTGTTGATGAAAACATGTATAGTATTCTGAACTGGTCTGATATGAGAGGTATTTCTTTTTCCTTACTTGTATATTTTATCACAGAACCCTTACCCAGTTTAGAGAATTATTTTCCCCTAACTGTACTAGCAGTAAAAAGAGGGAGACTCTTCTTCATAAATCCGATTTCAGCACTACTCCTGTGATTCCCACACTGGAGGACACAGTAGAAGGGATAAAATAGCACCTAATTATTTCACAGCTCCAAGAGATGAGGAAGTCCCTTCCATGATATAAAAGAATTGGAAACCATAAAAAAATCAAACAGAACTGTTAGATATAAAGGTTGTAATACAGGAAATCAAAGCCTCCCTTGAAAGTATTAAAAGTAGGTTAGACCAAGAAGAAGATCAAATCTCAGAAGTAGAAAACAAAACCAATAACCTAGAAAAAATTATCAAAAATATTTGGACCAGCAGTTGATGTAATGGCTATGTCACTGGACTCCAATGTAGTCAACTGTGATTTGAGTCCTGGACCCGGTGGCTTAAACTCACACAGGGCGCATGTGCGTGCATGCCCAAGATCCCGAGAGGAGAATGAAGGAGAAGGGATTGCAGCATGTCCATCCCCCCGGATGGTGATTTCTTGCTTTTTGTCTCTCTGTCTCTCTCTGTCTTTCTGGTGAGTGCACACACCCTATAGAGAAACCTCTCCTCCCTCAAAAAAAAAAGTACCAAAAAACAACCAAGAAAACTGAGGACACAATATGAGGAAAACTAGATACCATGAAATGCTCAAATATCCAAATAATTACTATGCCAGAAGGTTAAGAAACTGATAAGGGCATTGGTAATCTATTCAACAAAATTCTGGAAGAAAACTTTTCAAGTCTAGAGAGGCACTCACACATCCAGACCCAAGAAAGAGAATGAATCCCAAGTATAATCAATTCAAGAAAATACTTTCCATGGCACATCATAACTAGATTGGCCAAAACCACAGACAAAGACAAGATACTAAGATTGGCAAGAGAGAAATGACAAACCACTTACAAAGGCTTTCCCATCAGGCTAACACTGGGTTTCTAATTGGATACAATACAAGCAAGGGAGGAATGGGGGAATATATTAAAAGTGTTAAATGAAAAACAATTTCAACCAAGAATTCTATACCCAACAAGATAATCCTTCATATGGAAAAAAAAGATAAAAACATTCTCAGATAAACAAAACTTGAAAGAATTTACCAACTCCAGACCAGCTCTTCAAGAAATTCTAAAAGGAGTACTATACCAAGAAATCTAAAGACAGACAGACAACAATTAGAGAAAAAAAATCAATAGAGTATAAGGTCAACTTAATGATAGTGACAAGTATGGAAATATAGATAATGTCGTTGAATGTTAATGGATTAAATTCTCTGATCAAGACATACAGACTGACTGAATGGAATAAAAATCAGAAACCCTCTATCTGCTGCCTAGAAGAACCCATCTCATGGATAAAGACATACATAGACTACAAGTGATGGGATGGAAAAAGGTATTCCACACAAATGGAAACCAAAAAAGACTGGGAGTTGCAATACTGATTTTGCACAAAATAGGCTTTAAGACAAAAACAGTATGAAGAGACAAAGAAGGGCATTATATAGGAGCAAAAGGACTAATTCATCAAGAATATATAACACTTATAAATATCTATGCATCCAACTCAGCACTACGCAAATGCATGAAGACTGCTAGATCTAAAAGGAGAGGCAGACTGTAACACAATAATTGTTGGAAATATCAACACCCCATTATCTCCTTTAGGCAGGTCAATGAGACAAAAAATACCTAGGAGATGCTGGGCCTAAATGATACAATAAATTAGATGATAGACCTGTATAGAAATTTCCTCCCCCAAAGCACAAAATATACTTTCTTTTTAGCCCCACATGGTACTTTTTCTTTTTTTTTTAAATTAATTTATTTATTTTCATTTCATTTTCTTCCATACATTCAATCACATTATTATTTATCTCACAAAATGGATATTTCAACAGGTGAACACCTCTCCCCAGCACTGTTGACAAAACCACAAAGATCTTCAACAGACAATACCACACCTCTCTGTGCCATTAATGCTTTTCCTCCCTGTCCCTCCCCCAAATGTCCTTCCTCAGACCCTCTTTCACACACGCTATATCTGATATTTACATCAAACACTGACCACATGATAGGACACAAAACCAGCCTTTACAATTTCAACGACATAGAAATTATATTCAGCATCTTCTCTGACCATAATTAAATTAAACTTGATATTAATCTCAAGAAAATCCCACTTGACTGGGGAGAATTGTTCACATATTGAAATGTTCACCTTGTAAGCTAAATAATGTGATTGAATGTATTAAAAACAGTAAATAAAAATAAATAAATAAGTAAATAAATAAATAAATAATCAGAAAAAATACTACACAAATGCATGGAAACAAAATAACCTACTTCTGAATGATATCATGACTACTGAAGAGATTAAGACTGAAATCAAAAGATTAGTGGAAACAAATGATAATGAGTACACAAGTTTCCATAATATATGTGGCACTGCAAAAGCAGTCATAAGAGAGAAATTCATTGCAATTAGTCCACACAAGAAAAAGATAGAAAGGTGGCAATAGGACAATCTAACATAGTGCCCTTAGGAATAAGAAAAGCAACAGAAAAAATTTTAAAATGTCAGGAGAAAAGGAATAATAATGATTTGAGCAGAAATAAATGAAATAAAAAATAACAGAACTATACAGAAAATAAATGAAGGCAAAACCTGGTTCTTTGAAAAAGTAAACAAGATTGACACACCATTAGCTAGACTTATTAAGAAGAGAGAAAAGAACCAGATACATCAAGTTTGCAATGAATCAGGCAACATTACAACAAACATAATAAAAATACTAAACATCATTAGAAGATACTATGAGCAACTATATGCCAACAAAAGAAGTGGACAAATATGGAAGATTTGTTGCTGAGTGAATCAAGTCAAGCTATGAAAGAGACATTGTATGTCTCCACTTAACATATACAGACTTTCCACACTGTATGGTAGAGACCAAAAGACTGGAGGACAAAAAAGCATTAAAAATTGTTATGGACACTAGAGATAAAGTGGAATAAGGATGTGGGAGAGGAAGAGGGCAGGAAAAAAATGTGCGGAAAAAATGGAGATAAGATATTTATGGGACACAAATATTGTTTATTATCTGTTGATGAGGATGTGTATGGTATTCTCAACTGGACTGAGATGTGTATCATGCTGGGTAAAGCCTATTTACAATCTAAAAGATGTATAGCAATTGAATATATAAATAATAACAACAATAAAACACATAAGTGATATAAAACTTTTTAAAAGGCAGAAAAAAATAAAAAATCTGGATAAAGCTATAAAAAATGAACATGAATATTTATCCATACATTAAGAATGTT
Organism: Tupaia belangeri chinensis; assembly: GCF_000334495.1. NCBI lineage: Eukaryota > Metazoa > Chordata > Mammalia > Scandentia > Tupaiidae > Tupaia > Tupaia belangeri. Next base: position 782,757 of record NW_006159631.1, read on the forward strand.
TAATTTTAATGTGTTAAATAAATGCAAATTAATATAAATAAAGTGCTAGAGTCACAAAAAAAATGAATGTTAATGGATTAAATCTCTCATTAAAAGACACAGACTGGCTGCATGAAAACAAAAATAGAAGCCATGTATATGTTGCTTAAAAGAAACTCAATTCACTGATAAGTATTACAAAGTTGTAATAATTGAAATGGCATGGTATTAGCACAAAAACAGACAGGTAGACCAATGGAAAAGAATTGAAAAACCCCAAATAAGCCGCAAAACATACAGCCAACCTGACAAAGGGCACAAGGAAATCCAGTGGGAAAAAGAAAATCTGTTTATCAAATGATGCTGAAAGAACAGGATATCTACCTGCAGAAGAATGGAACTGTTTTTTTATCTCTCACCACTAACAAAAACTAACTCAAAATTGTTGAGGATCTAAACATAAAACCTCAACTTATAAAATTACTGGTGGAAAATACAGGGAAAACTCTTGGAGACCTTGGAGTAGGCAAAGAATTTATTTTTGTACCACTTACTTAACCTTTTTTAAAATTATTTTTCATTAATTAATTAATTAATTGTTATATACATTCAATGACATTGTTTAGCTTATGAAGTGAACATTTCAAAATGTGAACAATTCTCCCCAGTCCTGTTGATCAAAATATCTTCAACAGATTACACCACACCTCACGTCCTGTCAATGCTCTGACTCTGTATCCCTCCTCCAAATGTCCTTCCCTAGGCCCCACTCCCCAACACACACCACATCTGGCATTCACACCCATCTCTTGTGTTTGTATATCTTTTAGTCAATCTGTTTTGGTCATAGAGTGCAGACACTTGGTATATATTAAGTGGGGACATACAATGTCTCTCCTTCATAGCCTGGCTTGCTTCACTCAGCAGTAAATCATCTATATTCTTCCACTTTCTGTTGAAAGCCAGGGTTTTGTTGGTTTTTATGGCTGAATAGTATTCCATAGAGTATATGTGCCACAGTTTTTCAATCCATTCATCCATATTGGGGCATTTTTTTTTGAAAGAGATTTTTGCTATAGGGCATGCATACTCACCAGAGACAGAATCAGACAGAGAGATAGAAAATGAGAAATTGCCCCTCACAGGGGATGGCCATGCCACAGTCCCTTCTCTTTCATTCTCCTCTTGGAATTTCAGGCACTCATGAATTCACACCCAACATGAGTTTCAAGCTTCCAGGTCCCAGACTAAAACTATGGTCAGCCATTGTTAGTTCCACACTATAACTGTTATGCCTTCTACTGGTCCCAGGCAAAAACTTCATAAAGAAGATTCCCAAATTCTGACTCATTTTGCTTAACATTAAGTCATCTATATTCATTCACTTTATATCAAATAATAGGATCTCCTTGTTTCTTTTGGCTGAGTAATATTCATTAGTATACATGTACCACAGTTTTTTTAATTAATTTATTTTTATATATACATTCAATCACATTGTTTAGCTTACAATGTGAGAATTTCAATATGTGAACATTTCTCCTCAGTCCCATTGATCAAAATATCTTCAACCAATAACACCACACCTCCCCAACCCGTCAATGCTCTACCTCTGTATCCCTTCTCCAAATGTCCTTCGTTAGGTCCCACTCCTCCACATACACCTCATCTGACATTCACACCCATCTCTTGTGTTTGTACAACCGTTAGTCAATCAGTTTCAGTCATAGAGTGCAGACATTCAGTATATGTTAAGTGGGGACATACACTGTCTCTCCTTCATAGCCTGGCTTGCCTCACTCAGCATTAAATCTTCCATATTCTTCCACTTTTTGTCAAAAGCCAGGGTTTTGTTGGTTTTTAAGGTTGAGTGGTATTCCATAGAGTATATGTGCCACAGTTTTTCAATCCATTCATCCGTACAGGGGCATTTGGGTTGGTTCCATGTCTTAGCAATGGTGAATAGTGCCGCAATAAACATCGATGTGCAAGCACTTCTCCAATGAAGAATTCTTCTGTGTTTTGGGTAGATATTGAGGAGTGGGACTGCTGGATCATATGGTAGATCTATTTGTACATTTTTGAGGAATCTCCAAATTATTATCCACAGTGGCTAGACCAATTTACATTCCCACCAGCAGTGTAAAAGAGTTCCCCTTTCACCACACTCCCACCAACACTTATCATTTTTTTGTTTTTTTATTTTATTTTTTTCTTTAAATTTATTTATTTTTTACATTAATTCACTCTACATCATTACAGCATACCAATGAATTTTCCATCCAAAATACACTGTATATTGGCTCAATCAAGTACATCAACATATATGTTATCAGCAAATAATTTTCCAATGCTTATGTCTTGTATACTTTGTTTTGCCATCCTTGATTCCCTATCCGTCACCCTCTGCCATGTCCCACCCTCCTCCCACATTGTCTCTGGTATCTATGGTATCTCATTGTTGTTTTGATCTGCATTTCCCTTACAATGAGGGATGTTGAGCATTTTTTCATATGCCTTCTGGATATTCATATGTTATCTTTAGTGAGTGTTCTTTTCAGCTCCTTCTCCCATCTTTTAATAGGGTTCATCATCTTTTTTCCAAACAACTTCTTTAGTTCCTTATGTATTCTGATTATCAAACCCTTATCTGATGCATAGTTTACAAAAATATTTTCCCATTCTGAGAGCTGTCGATTCACACTAATTACTGTGTCTTTTGCCATGCAGAAACTTCTTAGTCTGATGTAATCCCACTTGTCAATTTTGGAGATTATCGACTGCGTTTTAGGGGTCTTATGTAAGAAGGCTTTTGACAGAAAGTGGAAGAATATGGAACATTTACTGCTGAGTGAAGCAAGCCAGGCTATGAAGGAGAGATACTGTATGTCTCCACTTAATATATACCGAATGTCCGCACTCTATAACTGAAACTGACGGGCTAAAGGATGTACAAACAAAAGAGGTGGATGTGAATGCCAGATGTGGTGTGTGTGGAGGAGTGGGGCCTGGGGAAGAACATTTGGAGGAGGGATACGAAGACAGCATTCTTGAGACAGGGGGGTAGTGTTGTTATATTTTGATCAACTCGACTGGAAGAAATGTTCATATATTGAAATGATCATCTTGTAAGCTAAATAATGTGATTGAATGTATTAAAAATGTAAATAAAAATAAATAAATAAATAAAATCTTCAGGGAAAACAGTTCTATTTCTACAACCAAGAATTCAAAGAAAAAAGAGATAAAAAGGGAGCCTAGAGATTACAAGAAACCCTAGAACCATGTCAGTCACAATGCATGGACCTTGTTTGACTCTAGATTCAAATGATAAAAAATATAGATTGTAAAACAATTGAGGATGTAAGGTTACTGAGTGCCTATTTCATGATATCAATCTTATTGGCAATGTCTTTAATGTGCAATAAAGGTATTGTGTTTATTTGTTTTTTTAAAAAATAAGGTTGATCATCTTTTTTCCAAACAGTTTCTTTAGTTCCTTGTGTATTCTGGTTATCAGTTTCTTATCTGCTGCAAAATTTACAAAAATATTTTCCCATTCTGAGGGCTGTCGATTCACATTAATTACCGTGTCTTTTGCCATGCAGAAACTTCTTAGTCTGATGTAATCTCACTTGTCTATTTTGGGGACTATTGACTGTGCTTTGGGGGTCTTATTTAAGAAGTCTTCCCCTACACCAATGTCTCCCAGAGTTTCTCCAGTGTTTTCCAGGATAGATCCGTGATTCACCTTGACTTGATTTTTGTCAAAGGTGAGAGGTAGAGGTTCAGATTCATCTTTCTGCAAGTGGAAATCCAGTTTTTCCAGTACCACTTGCTGAAGAGGATTTCCTTTTCCCACTAGATTGACTGGTACCCCTTGTCAAAGACCAGTTGACTGTATGTTTGGGCATTTATTTCTGAGGACGGTATTTTGTTCCATTGGTCCACATATCTGTTTCTGTGCCAGTACCATGGTGTTTTGATTACAACAGCTTTGTAGTATATTTTTGAGTGGGGGAGTGAGATGCCGTCCACTCCACTCTTCTTGTGAGGAATTGTTTTGGCAATATAGGGTCTTTTATGATTTCAGACAAATTTTATTATTGTCTTTTCTAGATCTGTGAAGAATGTATCTGGTACTTTGATTGGCATTGCATTAAATAGGTAGGTTAATTTGGGTAGAATTGCCATTTTCTTTATATTAATTCTTCCAATCCATGAACATGGGATGTCCTTCCATTTTTTTTGTGTCATTTTCAATTTCTTTTTTTAGTTTCTCATAGTTTTCCTTGTGGAGGTCTTTTACTTCTTTGGTTAGATTTATTTCTAAATATTGTACACTTTTGGTGGCTATGGTAAATGGAATACCTTTTTTCAGTTCTATCTCAGTCTGCCTGTTATTTGTATATAGAAATGCTATTGATTTCTTTATATTGATTTTATATCCTGCAACTTTACTATAATCATGTATTACTTCCAGTAATTTTTCCATGGAGACCATTGGGTCTTCTATGTATACAGTCATGTCGTCTGCAAATAGAGTTTCACCTCTTCTTTTCCTATTCGAATGCACTTTATTTTTTCCTCTTTTCTGATTGTGTTCGTGAGGACTTCCAGTACTGTATTAAAAAGGAGTGGAGAAAATGGGCATCCTTGTCTTGTTCCTGTGTTTAGTGGGAATGCTTTCAGCTTTTCTCCACTGAGGATGATATTTGCTATGGGTTCTTGATAGATGGCTTTTATTGTATTGAGAAATGGCCCTTCTATGCTGATTTTTCTGAGAGTCTTGATCATGAAGGGATATTGTATCTTATCAAATGTTTTTTCTGCATCAGTTGATATGACCATATGGTTTTTATCTTTATTCCTGTTGATATGATGTATTACATTTATGGTTTTGCATATGTTGAACCAGCCTTGCATTCCTGGAGTAAAGCCTACCTGATCATGGTGTATGATCTTTTTTATAAGTTGTTGACTAGGAGTTGCTAGTATCCTGTTGAGAATCTTTGCCTCTGTGTTCATCAGAGATATTGATCTATAGTTTTCCTTCCTTGTCTTGTCCTTATCTGTTTTAAGGATGAGGGTGATAGAGGCTTCAAAGAATGAATTAGGGAGAGATTCACCCTTCTGGATCTTTAGAAATAACTTGAGCAGAATGGGAGTTAACTCTTCTTTGAAAGTTTTGTAGAATTCAGAGATGAATCCATCTGGGCCAGGGCTTTTCTTTGTTGGGAGGTCAGTTATTTCTGATTCAATCTCCTGGCTTGTTATGGACCTATTCAGACTTTCTATATCCTCCTGGCTCCTCGTGGTAGATTATATTTGTCCAGGAATTTGTTCATCTCATCCAGATTTTCTTGTTTCTTAGCATATAGATGTTCAAAGTATCCTCTAATGATGTTTTAGATTTTTACTATGTCTGTTGTTATGTTACCAGCCTCATTGCAGATTTGATTCACCTGGTTCCTTTCTCTCTTCTTCTTAATAAGTCTTGCTAGTGGTGTATCAATTTTATTTATCCTTTCAAAGAACCAGCTTTTGAGAAGATGCTGGATATAGTTTCTATGTCTCTGAATCTGTAGAAGCTTGCTTTGTGTCCTATGATGTGGTCAATCTTCAAGAAGGTTCCATGTCAGGGTGAGAAAACACAAAAGAGAGACTTCAGTACACATCAGTCCACAGCAAAAGGGAAACACACTTGCTTCTAGTCAAAGATACACTCTCCTAAAACGTATTACAAAGTTAATACATCTCCCAATAGCTAGAAGTAGAACAAGAGACTCAGGTCTGAATAAACCAGGAAATATGTCTCCATTAAAAGAACACAGTGACTAGGGACCAGCAGTTAGTGTAATGACTATGTTGCTGGACTCCCACGTAGTTGACTGCAGTTCGAGTCCCAGACCCGGTGGCTTAAACTCACATCGGGTGTGTGTGCATGCGTGCCCTAGATCCTGAGAGGAGAATGGAGGAGAAGAGATTGCAGCATGGCCATCCCCTCTGGGGGATGATTTCTCACTTTCTATCTCTCTGTCTCTCTCTCTGTCTTTCTGGTGAGCGCATGTGCCCTATAGCAAAAACCTCTCAAAAAAAAAAAAAAAAAGAACACAGTGACTATCTCCATTTCAGAATAAGTTACAAAAATGTTAGAGAAAGAATTTAGAACATTCATGGTGACAAAAGTCTATGAGTTGGAACAGAAAAGAGACAACAGACTACAAATTAGGAAGCCCTTCCACAATATGAAAAAAGAAATGGACAGAATCAGAAGCTAAGAAAGAATCAGAAGCAACTATTAGAGATGAAGTCTTTAATACAGGAAATCGAAAACTCTTTCAAAAGTATTAAAAGTCTATTAGACCACACTGAAGATCTAATAACCGACATAGAAGATCAAACCTCTGACCTAGAGAAAACCACAAAAAAACATAGAGAAAATAACAAAATAACACCAGAATAATATATGAGAAAAACCTAGATTCCATTAGATGCCCTAACAGCTGAATAATTGGTATCCCAGAAGATGAAGAAACTAATAAGGACATGGAAAATCTATTTCATGAAATCTTGAAAGAAAATTTCCCAAATCTAGAGAGGCTCTCAAACATCCAGACCTAAGAAATACAAAGGAACCCAAAACAGAATCAGCCTAAGAAGATATTCCCCAAGGTACATCTTACCCAGACTGGCAAAGACCACAAATAAAGACAAGATAGTAAAACTGGCCAGAGAGAAACAAGTGACTTACAAATGTCATCCCTTCAGTCTAACACCCGGCCTCTCAACAGAAACAATACAAGCAAGGAAAGAATGGGAAGACATATTGAAAGTGTTAAGAGAAACACAATTTTAACCAAGATTATTGTATCCTGCAATATTATCCTTCATGTTGGAAAAAAATATTAAAATCTTCTCAAACAAAACCTGAAAGAATTTGCCAACATGTGAACATTTCTCCCTAGTCTAGAAGATAAAATTATAAAATTATCTTCAATGGATACTACCACATTTCTTTGTCACATTAATGCTTTGCCTCTCTATTTTTCCTCTAAATGTCATTCCTTGACTCTACTCTTTCACACACACTATATCTAATATTCACATCCATTTACTGTGTTTCTATATACATTAATCATACAGTTTCAGTCATAGATTGTGGAAACTCAGTATATAATAAATGAGGACATGCAATGTCTCTCCTTCATAGCCTGGCTTGCTTCACTCAGCAGTAAATCTTCTATATTCATCCACTTTCTGTCAAAAGCCAGGTTCTTGTTGTTTTTTTATGGCTGAGTAGTATTCCATAGAGTATATGTGCCACAGTTTTTCAATCCATTCATCTGTTTGTGGGCATTTGGGTTGGTTCCATGTCTTAGCAATTGTGAATATTGCTGCAATAAACATCGATGTGCAAGCACTTTTCCAATTAAGAATTCTTCTGTCCTTTGGGTAGATACCAAGGAATGAGACTGCTGGATATATTTGTAGTTCTACTTGTAGATTTTTGAGGAATCTTCAAATTGTTCTCCACAGTGGCTGGACCAATTTACATTCCCACCAATAGTGTAAGAGAGTCCCCCTTCCCCCACCCCCCTGCCAACACTTATCATTTATTTCTTTTTTTAAATTTTAGTCATTCTGACTGGGGTTAGGTGGTATCTCATAGTTCTCTTGATCTGCATTTCCCTTACAGTGAGGAATGTTGAGCATTTTTCATATACCTTTTTTCTATTCATATGTGTTCCTTAGAGAGTATTTTTTTTTCAACTGATTCTCCCATCTTTGATAGGGTTGATCATCTTTTTTCAGAATAGCTGCTGCTTGAGTTTCTTATGTATTCTGGTGATCAGTCCCTTATCTGAAGCACAGTACACAAAAATATTTTCCCATTCTGAGGGCTGTTGATTTATACTAATTACTGTGTCTTTTGCCACAGAAAAACATTTTAGGATGATGTAATCCCACTTGTCTATTTTTGGATTATCAACTGTGCTTTTGGGGTCTTATTTAACAAGTCAATGTCTACCCCAGTAACTCCAAGAGTTTCCCCAGTGTTTTCTAGGAGCAATTTTATAGTTTGAGGTGTCAGATTTAGATCTTTGATCCATCTTGTGTTGATTTTTGTCAGTGGTGAAAGGTATGGGTTCAGATTCATGTCCCTGCAGGTGGAAATCCAGTTTTTGAGCACCATTTGCTAAAGAGTTTTTCCTTTTCCCACTGGATTGACTGGTATCCTTTGTCAAAAATCAGTTGACTGTATGTTTGGGAGCTTATTTCTGGGGACTACGTTTGTTCCACTGGTCCACCTGTCCATTTCTGTGCCAATACAATGCTGTTTTTTGTTTGTTTGTTTGTTTGCTTTTGAGAGGTTTTCACTACAGGGCGTGTGCACTCACCAGACAGACAGAGAGAGACATAGAGACAGAAAACAAGAAATCATCCCCCAGAGGGGATGGTCACGCTGCAATCCCTTCTCCTCCATTCTACTCTTGGGATCTTGGGCACGCACGCACACGCGCCTGGCGTGAGTTTTAAGCCACTGGGTCCGGGACATAAACCACGGTCTGCCACGTGGGAACCCAGTGACATAGCCATTACGCTAATTGCTGGTTCCCGATACCATGCTGTTTTGATTACCACAATTTTGTAGTATATTTTTTGGTCTGCAGTGAGATGCCACCCATTCCACTCTTCTTGTGCAGGATTGCTTTGGCAATATGACGTCTTTTATGATTTCAGACAAATTTTATGATTATCTTTTATATGTCTTTGAAGAATGTGTCTAGTACCTTGGATTGGGATTGCTTTAAATATGTAGATTAATTTGGGTAAAATTGCCATTTTGATTATATTAATTCTCCCTATCCAGGAATATGGATGTCCATCCACTTTTTTCTGTCATTTTAAATTTCTTTTTTTATCTTCTCATAGCTTTCATTGTGGAGGTCTTTGACTTCTTTGGTTAGATTTATTCCTAGGTGTCTTATACTTCTTGTGGCTATGGTAAATGGAATTACTTTTTTCAAATCTATCTCAGTGTGCCTGCTGTTCATATGGAAATGCTACAGATTTCTCAATGTTGATTTTGTATCCTGAAACTTTGCTGCATTCATGCATTACTTCCAGAAATTTTTTCATGGATACCATTGTGTCTTCTATGTACACAATCATGTCTTCTGCCAATAGAATGATTTTCACCTCTTCTTTTCCTTTTTTAATGCCTTTTATTTTTTTCTTCTTATATGATTGCATTGGTGAGGACTTCCAGTACTATATTGAAAAGGAGTGGACAAAGTGGGCATCCTTGTACCCGTTTTTAGTGGAAAGGTTTTCAGGTTTTCTCCATTCAGGATGATATTTGCTCTGGGTTTTTCATAGATTTCTTTTTTTGTGTTGAGAAATGACCCTTCTGAGTTGATACTACTGATAGTCTTGATCATGAAGGTATATTGTATATTTTCAAATGGTTTTTTTTCTGCATCAGCTGATATGATCATATGATTTTTATCTTTCTTCCTGTTAACATGCTTCATTACATTTAGGGTTTTGTGTATGCTGAACCAAACTTGCATTCCTAGAATAAAGCCTACCAGATTGTGGGGTATAATCTTTTTTATAAAAGGTTGAATATGATTTACTAGTATCTTGTTGCGAATCTTTGCATCAATATTACATTAATCATAGATATTGGTCTATAGTTTTCCTTCCTTATCCTGTTCTTGTCTGTTTTAAAGATGATGATGAAGGCTTCATAAAATAAATTAGGGAAAAATTCACCCTTTTGGATCTTTAGAAATAACTTGACCAGGATGGAGGATAACTCTTCTTTGAAAGTTTTCTAGAATTAAGAGATAAAGTTATAAGTGCTAGGGCTTTACTTTGTTTAAAGGTTATTCATTATTTATTCAATTTCCTGGCTTGTTATGGGCCTATTCAGACTTTCTCCTTCCTCCTGGCTCAATCTTGGTAGATTATATGTGTCCAGAGATTTGTCCAACTCATCTAGATTTTCTTCTTTCTTGTCATATAGTTGTTCATAGTATCCTCTAATGGTGTTTTCTATTTCTACTACATCTGTTGTTATATTGCCTGCTTCATTGCAGATTTGATTTACTTGGTTCCTTTCACTTTTCTTCTTAATAATTCTCGCATGGTGTATCGATGGTGTGTTGATTTTATTTATCTTTTCAAAGAACCAGCTTTTACTTTAATTTATTTTCTGTAGAGTTAGTATATTTTCTATTTCATTTATTTCTGCTCGCATCTTTATTATTTCCTTTTTCGGGAAATTTTTTTCTGTTGCTTTTCTAGTTCTCTGTGGCACGATGTTAGCTGATCCATTTGCCTTCTTTCAGTCTTCTTATGTGCACTAATTACTATGCACTTCCCTCTTATGACTTCATTTCCAGTCTCCCAAAGTTTATGGATAATTGTGTCCTCATTGTCATTGGCTTCCATGAATCTTTTTATTTCAGTCTTTATTTTTTCAGAAGTGGTTTATTCCCATGTATTTGAGTATTTTTGAAGATTTCTCTTGTAATTAAAATCAAGTGTAATTCCATCATTATTGGTGAAGATGCTGGTTATACTTTCTGTGCTTTTGAATTAGTAGAGGCTTGTCTTGTGCCCTATCATGTGGTCAATCTTCTAAAAGGTTCTATGTGAGGGTGAGAAAAAATTGTATCTCGTGGCTTTGGGTGGTAAGTTCTATAGAAGTCTGTTAAGTCCATTTGATTTATGGTGTCATTTAGATCCTTTATCTCTTTATCTTTTGCCTAGATGGTGCGTCCAGAAGGGATAGTGGGGTGTTTAGGTCTCCAACAATTAGTGTGTTGCAGTCTATCTCTTCTTTTAGATCTAAACATCTTCTTTCATGTATTTGGGTGCTCTTTTGTTAGCACATAGATATTTACTAGCATTATATCTTTTCTTTCTTTCTTTCTTCTTTTTTTTTTGGAGAGGTTTTTGTTATAGGGTGCATACACTTGCAAGAAAGGCAGAGAGAGAGAGAGAGACAGAAAGTGAGAAATCACCTCCCAGGGAGATGGCCATGCCACAATCCCTTTTCTTCCATTCTCCTCTTGGGATCTTCAGCACGTACGCACATGCGCCCAGCATGAGTTTAAGCCCCCAGGTCCAGGACTTGAACTGCGGTCAACTACATGGAAGTTCAGTCACATAGCCATTATGCTAACTGCTGGTCCCACTAGCACTATAACTTCTTGATATATGGATGCTTTTACTACAATATAGTGCCCATCTTTGTCTTTTTGAACAGTTTTTGTTTTAAAGCCTATTTTATCAGAATCTTTTTTGGTTCACAGTTGCATAGAAAACTTTTTTCCAATCTTTCACTTTAGTCTATGTATATCTTTAACCATGAGTTGAGTTTCCTGTAAGCAACAAATAGAGGATGACATTTTTATCCATTGAGCGAGTCAGTGTCTCTTGATAGGAGAATTTAATGCATTCACATTTAATATTATTATCAATATTACCATACTTTTCCAGATGCTTAAGTTGGTCATTGTCTTGTTTGCCTTCTATTCCTTTATTTTTGGCTGTTCATTCTTCAGTTTTCCTAGAACAGTATCTTCTTCATGATTTCTTGAAGAGCTGGATGGTGTTGAAGAATTCTTATGGTTTTGTTCAAGAATATTTTAATATTTTTTTCCCATATAAAAGATAATCTTGCAGGATATAGTAATTTTGGTTGGGGACCAGCAGTTAGCACAATGGCTATGTCGCTGGACTCCCATGTAGTCGACTGCAGTTCATGTCCCAGACCCAGTGGCTTAAAACTCATGCCGGATGCATGTGCATGTGTGCCCAAAATCCCAAGAGGAGAATAGAGGAGAAGGGATTGTTGCTTGGCCATCCCCCCTGGGAGGTGATTTCTCACTTTCTGTCTCTCTGTCTCTCTCTGTCTGTCTGGCAAGTGCACGTGCCCTATAGCAAAACCCTCTCAAAAAATAAATGAAAAATAATCTTGGTTGAAACTGTTTTTCTCTTAACACTTTCAATACGTCTTTTCTTGCTTGCATTGTTTCCATTGAGAGGTCCGGGATTAGCCTGATGGGATGACCTTTGTAAGTCACTTGTAATTTTTCTCTTGCCAGTTTTAATATCTTGTCTTTATCTGTGGTCTTGGCTAGTCTGGCTAAGATGTGCCTTGGGGAAGATCTTCTTGGGTTGATTCTATTTGAGTTCCTTTGCATTTCTTGGTCTGGAGTTGTGAGTGCCTCTCTAGACTTGGGAAATTTTCTGCCAGGATTTTATGGAATAGATTTTCCATGTCCTTATTAGTTTCTTCATCTTCTGGGATACCATTATTGGTGTTTGGGTGTCTAGTGGAATCTAGTATATCTCGTATATTATTCCTATGTTATTTTGTTATTTTCTTTGTCTTTTTGGTGTTTTATTTTAGGCAAGAGGTTTTCTTCATCAGAGAATTGATCTTCAACATGGTCTAATCAACTTTTAATACTTTGGAGAGATTTTTAGACTTTATCTCTAATAGTTACACCTGATTCTGTCTTAGAGTGTCCATTTCTTCTTTCATATTGTGGAAGGACTTAATCTCCTGTAGTTTGTTGTCAGTTTTCTTTTCCAACTCATAGAATTTTGTCACCATGAATGTTCTAAATTCTTTCTCTGACATTTTAGTAACTTCCTCTGATTTTTCAAGAGATGGAGAGGTGTTATTGTGTTCTTTTGATGAAGACATATTTCCTGGTTTATTCAGACCTGAGTCTCTTCTTCTACTTCTAGCCTTTTGGAGATGTATTCACTTTGGAATACCTTTTAGGAGAGTGTTTCTTTGACTAAGAGCAAGAGTGTTCCTTTTTGCTGTGGACTGATGTGTGCTTAAGTCTCTCTTCTGTTGTGTTTAGCAATGTGGTCTCAGGAATATTATTCTATTCAGTTGTCTGAATAGTAGTATCTCCTTTTTCACAGGGGGTTCAGTAAAAGAAATGATTCCAGGAAGCCCTACAATACTAGGGTATTTCAGAATTGTAATTGTAGACCTGTGTAGTCCCTCCAGGAGAGTGGAGGATGAAACGGAGAGGACAATATAAGAAATAAGAAAGTGTAAATGAGAAGAAAAAAATGTCATGTGCCATGTGCTAGCATCATGCTCTGTTTCACCATGGGGCCAGAAATGAAACTAGGGCTCTGTTGGAGAGTGTAGGCCAGTCTTTGGGGCTAGGAAGAGTAGAAAGTAAATGAAGGAAACAAGAAAAGTAAAAAACAAACTGCTTAACTGCCTAAAGGACAGCACTATTGGGTGGGGAGAGATAACTGGAGCTGGGAGTGGGGCCAGTGGTGGCCCTTCTTCACAAACCCTTGCTGGCACCAGGGCTCTGAAGGTGAGCAGAGGCCAGACTATGGGCCAAGAAGGAATAGGAAATTAACAAAAGAAAAAAGAAGAGCCAAAAATGCCTACCTTTCTGAAGGATGGGGCTATAAGATGAGGAGAGAAAGCTGGTACTGGGGATATGGCCAGTGGTGGCCCTGCCTCAGAGATCCTTGCTGGTCATAAGGCTGACCTGGAACTGGGGTTATGCTGGACAGCAGAAGCCAGTTTGTGGGGGAAGAAGGAGTAGAAAATTAACAAAAGAAAGAGGAAAAGGGAAAAGAAACACACACACACACACACAAAAGACACTACCTACCTTTCTGAAGGAGAGCACTATGGGGTGGGGAGAGCGAGCTAGAGCTAGGGATTAAGGCAATGGTGACCCTGTCTCGGAGTCCTTTGCAGGCCACGGGGCTGGAAAGCAGAGCCCACTCTGTGGGGTAAGGAGGAGTAGAAGTTAACAAAAGAAAAAAGAGCAAAAACACTGCCTACCTTTCTGGAGGAGAGTGCTATGGGTACGGGGATAGCTAGCAGGAGCTGGAACTGGGGTCAGTAGTTGCCCTGCCTCAGAGTACCTGGCTAGCCATGGGGCTGAAGATGGAACTGGGGATCTGCTGGTGAGAGGAGGCCAGTCTTTGGGGCAAGGAGGAGTAGGAAATTTAAAAAGAAAGAATAATAATAATAATAAAAACTGCTTAACTTTATGAAGGAGAGTGTTATGGGTTGAGGAAACAAAGCTGGAGCTGGGTCTGGGATCAGTGGTAGCCCTGCCTCAAAATCCCTTGCTGGCTACAGGGATGGAAATGGAACTGGGGCTCTGATGATGAGCGGAGGTCAGTGTGTGGGGCAAGGAGGAGTTGGAAAGAAAAAAAAAAAAAAAAAAAAAAGAAAGAAAGAAAGAAAGAAAGAAAAGAAAAGAAAAAAAAATTACCTAACTTTCTGAAGGAGAGTGATATGAGATAGTTGAAGCTATCTCTCCATGCCTGATAGGGTTCAGTGGTGGCCCTGACCCAGAGTCCTTCGCTGGCTACGTGGCTGGAGATGTAACAGGGGTTCTACTGGCAAGTGGAGGCTAGAGTATAGGGCAAGAAGGAGTAGGAAATTAACAAAAGAAAAATAAAGAGCAAAAACCTGCCTATTTTTCTGAAGGACAGTGTTATGAGCTGGAGAACGAGCTGGAGCTGGCAGTGGGGTTTCTGGTGGCCCTGCCTCAGAGGCTTTTGCTGACCACAAAGCTGAAGATGGAACTGGGCCTTTGCTGGTGACTGCGGTCAGTCTGTTGACCACAGAGAGTAGGAAATTAACAAAAGAAAGGAAAAGAGCAAAAAATAAAACTGTATGCCATTCTAAAAGAGAGTGCTATAGGGTGGGAAGAGGTCGCTGGCACTCAGGCTTGGGCCAGTGATGGCCCTGACTCAGAGTTTCTAGCTGGCAACAAGGCTAGAGATGAAACTGGGGCTCTGTTGGTGAGCAGAGGCCAGTCTGTGGGACAAGGAGGAGTGGAAATTAACAAAAGATAGACGAGCAAATAAATAAAACTGTCTTCCTGTCTAAAGGAAAGCACTATGTGTTGAGGAGAGCTAGCTGGAGCTGGGGCTAGGACCAGTCATTGCCCTGCCTCAGATTTCCTTGCTTGCTATGGGGCTGAAGCTAGAACTGTGGCTCTTCTAGTGAGCAGAGGCCAGTCTGCAGGGCAAGGAGGAGTAGGAAATTTACAAAAGAAAAAGAAGAACAACAACAAAAAAACGATTACCTTTTTGAAGTAGAGCTTTGGAATGGATAGAACTAGATGGAGCTGGGGCTGAAGCTAGTGGTGGTCCGGTCTCAAAGTCCCTTAATAACCATAAATCCGGAGATGGAACTGGGGCTCTGCTGGTGAGCAGAGGTATTTGTGGGGCAAGAAGGAGTAGGAAATTAACAAAATAAAAAGAAAAGAAAAAGAAAAAATAACTGCTTACTTTTCTGAAGGAGAGAGACATGGGTGGGGAGAGTAAGCTGCAGCTGGGTCTAGGGTCAGTGATGACACTGCCTTAGAATCCCTTGCTGGCCATGGTGCTTGTGATGGAACTTGGGCTCTGTTGGTGAGCAGAGGCAAGTCTGTGGGGCCAAAAGGAGTAGGAAATTAACAAAAGAAAGAAGAAGAGCAAAATAAAACTGCCTCCTTTACTGAAATAGAGTGCTTTGAGTTGGGGAGAGCTAACAGGTAGTAGGGATGGGGTCAGTGGTGGCTCTGCCTTAGAGATCCTTGCTGACCACCGAGCTTGAGATAGAACTGTGGCTCTGCTGGTAAGCAGAGGCCAGTCTGTGGGACAAGGAGGAGTAGGAAATTTAGAAAAAAGAAAGACAAAGAGTTAAAAAAAAAAATCCTGCCTACCTTTATGAAGGAGAGCACTACAGAGTGGGAAGAACAAGCTGAATCTGAGGTTGGGGTCACTGATGGCCCTACCTCAGAGTCCCATGCTGACCACGGGGCTAAAGATTGAACTGTGATCTGCTGGCATGTGGAGGCCAGTATGCGGGACAATGAGGAACAGGAAATTGACAAGAGAAAGAAGAACAAAAAATCCTGTCTATTTTTTTGAAGGAGACCGCAATGGAGGGAGGAGAGTTGGCTGGAGGTGAAGCTATGGCCAGCGTTGGCCCTGCCTTAGAGTCCCTTGCTGGCCACGGGGCTAGAGATGGAACTGTGGCGCTGCTCATGAGTGGGGTACCATCTGTGGGGCTAGGAAAAGTAGAAATTTAACAAGAGAAAGAAGATGAAAAAAAAAAAAAAACTGCCTACCTTTCTGTAAGAGAGTACTATGGGGTGGAGAGAGCAAGGTGACACTAAGGCTGGGGACAATAATGGCCTTGACTCAGAGTCCCTTGCTGGCCATGGTTCTGGAGATGAAAATGTGGCTCTGCTGGCGAGCAGAGTCCCATCTGTGGGGCTAGAATGAGAAGGAAATTAACAAAAGAATGAAGAAGAGTAAAAATAACTGCATACCTTTCTGAAGGATGCACTATGGGGTGGGAAGAGCTAGATGCATCTTAGGATGGGGCCAGTGGTGGCTCTGCTTCATAGTCCCTTGCTGGCCATGGGCCTGGAGATGGAACTGGGACTCGGCAGATGAGCAGAGGCCAGTCTGTGGGACAAAGAGAAGTACGCAATTAACTAAAGAAAGAAGAAGAGCAAAAAAAAAAAAAAAAAAAAACCCTTTCCTGAGGAGACTGCTGTGGGGTGGGAAACACTAGCTAGAGCTTGGGTTGGGGCCACTGCTTGCTCTGCTTCAGAGTCCATTGCTGGCCATGGGGCTGGAGACAGAACAGGGTTTTGATGACAATCGGAGGCCAGTCTGTGGGGTAAGGAGGAGTAGAAAATTAAAAAAAAAAAAAAAAGACACCTGTTAAAATATTCACTTTGTAAGCTAAAAAATGTGATTGAATGTATAAAAGAAAATGAAATTAAAAATTGTAAAAATAAATAAATAAAGAAGAAGAGAACATAAAACAGCCTAAGTTTATGAAAGACAGTGCTATGGGGTGGGGAGAGTTAGGTGAAGCTAGGGCTGGGGTCAGTGGTGGCCCTACCTCAGAGTCCCTTGCTAGCCATGTGGCTGATTAATGCAACTGGGTCTCTGCTGGTGAGTGAAGGCTAGTCTGTTGGGCAATGGGCAATGAAGAGTAGTAACTTAACAAAAGAAGAGGAGAAAAAAAAACTGCTTACATTTCTCAAGGAGAGCACTATGGGGTCTGGAGAGCTAGGTGGAGGTAGGACTAGGGCCAGTAGTAGCCCGGCCTCATTGTCCATTGCCGGCCACGGGTTGGAGATGGAACTGCGTCTCTGCTGGCAACTGGAGTCCAGTCTATGGGGCAAGGAGGAGTAGGCAATTAACAAAATAAAGAAAAATAACAAAAAATATTGCCTACTTTTCAGAAAGAGAGCATTAAGGGGTAGGGAGAGCTAGCTGGAGCTGGGGCTGATGCCAGTGTTGGCCCAGCCTCAGAGTTCCTTGTTGGCATCTGGACAAGAGATGGAACTGAGACTGCTGGTGAGTGAGGTCAGTCTGTGGGGCTACAAGGAGTAGGAAATTAGCAATAGAAAAAGAAGAGAATTTTAAAAAAAAAAATGCGTATATTTCTGAAGGAGAGCACTATGGGGTAGGGAGAGCTAGCTGGAAATGAGTCTGGAGGCAATGATGGACCTGAGTCAGAGTCCCTTGCTGGTCACAGGGCTGGAGATGGAACTGAGACTCTGTTGGCAAGTGGAGACCATTTTGTGAGGCAAGGAGAAGTAGAAAATTAACAAAAGAAAGAAGAGCAAAACTATCTGCCTACCATACTGAAGGAGATTGCTATGGGTTAGGGCGAGCTAGCTGGATCTGAGGCTGAGCCCAGTGGTGGCTATGACTCAGAGTCCCTTTCTGACCAAGGGGCTGGAGATGTTACTGTAGTTCTGCTGGTGAGCAGAAGCCAGTTTGTGGGGCAAGGAGGAGTAGGAAATTAACAAAGAAAGAAGAGCGAAAAAAAAACTGCTTACCTTTCTAAAGGACAGTACTATGGGGTGGAGAGAGCAAGCTGGAACTGGCACTAGGACAAGTAGTGGCACTGCTTCAGAGGCCCTTGTTGGCCACGAAACTGCAACTGGAACTGGGGCTTTGCTGGTGACTGCGACCAGTCTGTAGGGCATGTAGGAGTTGGAAATTAACAAAAGAAAGAAGAGAAAAAGCACCTTGCATACCATCCTGAAGAAGAGCACTATAGGGTGGGAAGAAGTAGCTGGCACTCAGTCTGGGCCAGTGATGACCCTGACTCAGAGTCCCTTGCTGGCCTCGAAAATGAAGATAAAACTGGGGCTCTGCTGGCAAGTGATGGCCAGTCTGTGGGGCAAGGAGAAGTACGAAATTAGCAAAAGAAAGAAGAGCAAAGAACAAACTGCCTTCCTTTCTGAAGAAGAAAGCTATGGGGTGGGGAGATCAAGCTGGCGCTGGGGCTGGGGACAATAAAGGCCCTGATTCAGTGTCACTTGCTGGCCACAGGGCTGGAGATGAAACGTGGGATCTGTTGATGAGCCGAGGCCCGTCTGTGGGGCAAAAAGGAAAATTAAATGAACAAAAGAAAGATGAGAAAAAAAAAACTGCTTATCTTATAGAAGGACAGTATTATGATGTGGGGAAGGCTAGGTGGCACTTGGGCTGGGGTTAGTGGTGGCCCTGCCTCAGAGTCCTTTGCTGGCCACGGGGCTGAAGATGGAACTGGGGTATTGCTGGTGAGTTGAGACCAGTCTTCTGGCAAGGAGGAGTAGGAAATTAACAAAAGGAAGAAGAGCAAAATAGCCTGCATATTTTTCTGAAGGAGAGCACTACGGGATGGGGAGAGCTAGCTGGCACTGGTGCTGGGGCTAGTGATTACACTGACTTAAGAGTCCCTTGCTGTCCATGGGCCTGGAGATAAAACTGAGGCTCCGCTGGCGATCAGATGCCAGTCTGTGAACCAAGGAGGGGTAGGTAATTAACATGAGACTGAACTGGTGAAATAGCATTCTATGACTTTTGACTAAAATATTGCTCCTTTTCTTCTAGGCTTTGTTGTCCAGTTTTAAGGGTTTTTGTCTGTCTAGAGCTGTCCATAGGTTCATGTACCTACTATTTGAACAGAATCCTTACAATTTTCTGGCTTTAAGTTTTAAGTAAAGTTCCTTATCATTTCAAAACTGCTTTTATTGAAATTACCAGATGAACTTGTTATTGAAAGTAGTTCGATTATTTAAGAAATTGTGTGATCAATAAAATGTGGGGGAGAAATTAGTGGAAGACAACTGTAGACACCAGAGATATTGTGAGAAGAGGGTGGGAAAGGGCAGAGGGTCAGACCTAGAGGTAAATATATATATAT
>NW_006159631.1:802070-806231 GCF_000334495.1 Tupaia belangeri chinensis
AAAACTGTTTTTCTTGAAATTAAAAAAATAATTAAAAACACCTATTTGATGACTGCATTAAGCTATATTATATAGCCCCAGAGAGGTGCTACTTTATAGTATGTTCATTCTACTCACTGAGGTTTATGCCTAAAGTCAGACTTGTGTTCATACTGGCCACAGGCTGGAGATGGAACTAGGGCTCTGCTGGTGACCTGAGGCCAGTCTGGGGAGCTAGGAGGAGTAGAAAATTTAAGAAAAAAATGAAGAAGAGTAAATAAAATTCTGTACCTTTCTAAAGGAGAGCGCTAAGGGGTGGGTGAGAGCTAGCTTGAGCAGGGGCTGGGGACAGTGGTAGCCCTGCCTCAGAATATTTTGCTGGCCACGTAGATGGAACTGCAACTAGGACTCTGCTGGCAAGCGTAGGCTAGTCTGTGGTTCTAGGAGTAGAACATTTTTAAAAAGGAGAAGAAAAGATATATAAAACTGCCTGCCTTTCTGAAGGAGAGTGCTATGGCTTGGGGACAGAAGCTGGAGCTGGGGCTGGGGTCAATGGTGGCCCAGCCTCAGAGTCCCTTGCTGGCCACAGGTTGGAGATTGAACTAGGGCTCTGCTGGCAAGCTGAGGCCAATCTGGGGAGCTATGAGGAGTAGAAAATTAACAAAAGAATGAAGAAGAGTAAATAATATTCCTTACCTTTTTAAAGGAGAGTGCTAAGAGGTGGGGAGAGCTAGCCTGAGCAGGGGCTGGGGCCACTGGTGGCCCTCCCTCAGAAACCCTTGCTGACCACAGGGCTGGAGACGGAACTGGAGCTCTGCTGATGAGCAGAGGCCAGTTTGTGGGCAAGGAAGTAGGAAATTAACAAAAGAAAGAAAAAGAGCAAAGCAAAACAAAATAAAACAAAAAACTACCTACCTTATGAAAGAGACTGCTATGAAGTGTGGAGAGCTAGCAGGACTAGGGCTTGAGACATTGGTTGCCCTGGCTCAGAGCCTAGTGCTGCCAAAAATGCTGGAGATGGTACTGGGGCTCTGCTGGAATGCAGAGGCCAGTCTGTGGGTCAATGAGGAGTAGGAAATTCACATAACAAAGAAGCATTAAAAAAAAAAAAAAAAAAAAAACCTGGCTACCATTCTGAAGGAGATCCCTATGGGTTGGGAAAAGCTAGCTGGAGCTGGCCCTGAGGACAGTGGTGGCCCTGTTTCATGGTCCCTTGCTGGCCAAGGGGCTGGAGATGGTACTGTGGCTCAGAGGGTGAGCAGAGGTCAATTCTGCATATCATTCTGAAGGAGAGCACTATGGGATGGAGAGAGCTAGCTGGCACTGGGCCTGGGGACAGTTAGGGCCCTGGTTCAGAATCCATTGTGGGCAACGGGACTGGAGATGGAAATGGGGCTCTTCTGGTGAGCAAAGGCCAGTCTGTAGAGCAAGGAGGAGTAGAAAATTTAAAAAATAAAGAACAGCCAACAACAACAACAAAAATACTGCCTGCATTTGTGAAGGAGAAAGCTATGGGGTGGGAAGAGCTAGCTGGGGCTGAATCTGGGGCCACTGGTGGCTCTGACACAGAGTGCTTGCTGGCTACAGGGCTGGAGATGGAATTTGGGCACTGCTGGCAAGTGGAGGCCAGTCTATGGGACAGGTAGGCATACAAAATTAACAAAACAAGAAAAAACTTCCTACATTTCTGAAGAAGAAGCACTATGGAGTGATGAGGGTAAGCTTGAGTTGTGGCTTTAGAAAGTGTTGGCCCTACCTCAGAGTCCATTGCTGACCATGTGGCTAGACATGGAATGGT
Organism: Tupaia belangeri chinensis; assembly: GCF_000334495.1. Lineage (NCBI taxonomy): Eukaryota > Metazoa > Chordata > Mammalia > Scandentia > Tupaiidae > Tupaia > Tupaia belangeri. The sequence goes on from NW_006159631.1 coordinate 803,848, forward strand.
GCTCTACTGGCCAAGGGAGGTCACTTAATTGTGCGAGAAGGAGTAAAATGCTAAAAAAGAAAGAGCGAGAGAGAGAGAGAGAGAGAAAGAAAGAAAGGAAAGAAGGAAGAAAGAAAGACCACAAATTTTAAAAAAAAAAAAAAAACTGCCTACTGTCCCGTCCCGCTGGACGAATTGGGGCGGGAACCGGCGCAGCGTCTCCGCACGGGAGCGAAAGAAGTATCACAGCTCACACAGTGTCACAGCTCTTGATGGTATGAAGGTTTCGCTCATTTATTGAGGGCCAGAGCACTTTCTAATATACACAAGGCAGAGGGAGGTAGGCGGGGTTTACAGCGGACCTAATTGAGGACCTGTCAGTTCTGTCTGAACCAGGAGGTCTGTGTTCCTGGTGTATGTGTCAAGGTCGCACCGGCCATTTTAAGCAGTGAAGGTCATGGCAGCCATTTTGATGTGGGTGGCTCCCCACAGCTTACATTTCTGAAGGAAATAGTAATGAGATGGAGAGAGCTAGTTAGAGCTGGGCTGGAGCCAGTGGTGGCATAGCCTCACAGTCCCTTTCTGGCCATGGGGCTGGAGATGGTACTGTGGCTCTGCTGGCAAGAGGAGGCCAGTCTCTTTGTCTTAGAGTAGAAAGCAATTAACAAAAGAAGGAAGAGAGAAAAAAAAAAAAAACTACCTACCTTTCTGAAGGAGGGAACTATAAGTTGGAGAGAGCTTCCTGGAGCTGGGGCCAGGTGGTGAGCAGAGGTCAGTTCTGCATATCATTCTGAAGCATGGCCCTGCTTCAGAGTCCCTTGATGGCCATAAGGCTGGAAATGAAACTGAGGCTCTGCTGGCAAGCAGAGGCTAGTTTGTGGGGTCAGGAGGAGTAGGAAATTAGCAAAAGAAATAACAAGAATAACAACAACAACAAAACTCCCAACCTTTCTGAAGAAAAGAGTCATGGGGTGGGGAAAGCTAGCTAGAGCTGGGTTGGAACCAGTGGTGGCCCAGATCAGAGTCTCTTGCTAGTCATGGTTCTGGAGATGGAAATGTGGCTCTGCTGGTGAGCAGAGTCCTATCTGTGGAGCTAGCATGAGAAGCAAATTAACAGAAGGTTGAATAAGAGTTAAAAAAAAAAAACAGCATAAATTTCTGAAGGACAGCACTACAGAGTGGGGAGAGCTAGCTGGAGCTAAGGCTGGGGCCTGTGGTGGCTGTGCCTCATAGTTCCTTGCTGGTCACGGGGCTGGAGATGGAACTTGGAGTCTGCAGGAGAGCAGAGGACAGTCTGGGGGACAAGGAGGAATAGGAAATTAAGAAAAGAAAGAAGAGCAAAAAATCCCTGACCACCCTTCCTGAGGAGAGTGCTATGGAGTGGGGAGAGCTGGCTGGAAATTGGTCTAGGGCCAGTAGTTGCCCTGCCTCAGAGACCCTTGCTGGCACCTGCACAAAAGATGAAACTGGGGCTCTGCTGGTGAGTCCAGTCTATGGGGCTAGGAGGAGTAGGAAATTAATAAAAGAAAGAAGAGCAAAAAATATGCTTACCTTTCTGAAGGAGAGCATTGGGTGGGAAGAGCTAGCTGTAAATGAGCCCGGGGCCAGTGACAGCCCTGACTCAAGAGTCCCTTGGTGTCCGCAGTGCTGGTGATGAAATGGAGACTCTGCTGGCCATTGGAGGCCACTTTGTGAAGCAAGGAGAAATAAGAAATTAACAAAAGAAAGCAGAAGAGAAAAACAAAAAAAAACCTGCCTACCTTTCTGAAGACGATTGCTTTTGGGTAGGGAGAGCTAGCTGGAGCTGGGGCTGGGGTCAGTGGTGGCCCTTCTTTGGAGTCACTTGCTGGCCACAGGTCTAGAGATGGAACTGAGGCTCTGCTGGTGAAATCAGGTCAATTTGTGAGGCAAGTAAGAGTAGAAAATTAACAAAAGAAAGAAGAGCAAAACAAAAACTTCTTACCTCTGAAGGAGAGCACTATGGGGTGTGAAAAGCTAGCTGGAGCAGCGGCTTTGGCCAGTGATCAGCGCTTTGGGCCGGTGATGGCCCTGCCTCAGAATCCATTGCTGGCCATATGGATAGAGATGGAGCTGGGGCTCTGCTGGCCAAGGAAGGTTAGTCTGTGGTGTGAGGAGGAGTACAAAATTTAAAAAAGAAAAACAAGAGCAAACAAACAAAACAAAAACAAAAACAATAAAACTACATACCTTTCTGAAGGACAGCACTAAGGAGTGGATAGAGGTAGCTGGAACTGGGGCTGGGGCCAGTGGTGGTCTTGCCTCAGAGGGCTTTGGTGGCCAAGGGGCTGCAGTTGGGACTGGGCTCTGCTACCAAGCGGAGTCCAGTCTTTGGGATAAGGATGAGTAGGAAATTAACAAAAGAAAGAAAAGGAAAAAAAAAAAAA
>NW_006159631.1:806445-812273 GCF_000334495.1 Tupaia belangeri chinensis
CTTAAACTCATGCCGGGCGCGTGTGCGTGTGTGCCCAAGATCCCAAGAGGAGAGTGGAGGAGAAGGGATTGTGGCATGACCATCCCCCTTTGGGGGGTGATTTCTCGCTTTCTATCTCTCTGTCTCTCTCTGTCTTTCTGGCGAGCGCATGCACCGTATAGCAAAAAACCTCTCCAATAAATAAATAAATAAATAAATAAATAAATAAATAAATAAATAATTGCCTATCATTCTTAAGAAGAGCACTACGGGGTGGAGAAAGCTAGCTGGAGCTGAGGCTAGGGACAGTGTTGGCCCTGCCTCAGAGTGGATTGATTACCAGGAGTCTGGAGATTGAACTGGAGCTTGGGTGGCCAGCGGAGGCCAGTCTGTGGGGCAAGGAGGAATAGAAAATTAATAATAAAAAAAATGGCAATAAACAAAAACTGCCTACCTTTCTGAAGGAGAGTGCTATGGGGTGGGGAGAGCTAGTTGGAACTGTGTCTTGGGTCAGTGGTGGCCGTCCCCCAGGGCCGGGCTGGCCACTGGGCTAGGGATGGAACTGGGCCTATGCTGGTGAACAGAGGCCAGTCTGTTGTCCCAGGAGAAGTAGCAAAGTAACAAAAGAAAGAAAAAGAGCAAAAAGAAAAAAATGCCTGCCTTTCTGAAGGAAAGTGCTATGGGTGTAGAGAGCTAGTTGGATCTGGCTAGGGATAGTGGTGGCTCTGCCTCAGAGTCCATTGCTGGCCATGGGGCTGGAGATGGAACTAAGGCTCTGCTCACGAGTTGAGGCTAGTCTATGGGGATAGGAGGAGAAGGAAGTTAACAAAAGCCAAAAGCCAAAAGCCAAAAAAAAAAAAAAAAAGAGAAAAAAAAAAAAACCCGCATACCTAAAGAGAAAAAAAAAAAAACCTGCATACCTTTTGAAAGAGAATGCTATGGGGTAAAAGGAACTACCTGGCTTTGGGCTGGGGCAAGTGATGACCCTGCCTCAGAGTACCTTGCTGGTCACTGGGCTGGAGATGAAATCAGGGCTCTGCTGGCTAGGGGAGGCCAGTCTGTGGGGCAAGGAGGAGTAGGAAAATAACAAAAATAAAAAGAAGATTTTAAAAAGGTGTCTAATTTCTGAACAAGAGCACTATGGGTGGGAAGAACTATCAGGAACTGGGGCTGGGGTCAGTGCTGGCCTTGCTTCAGAGTCCTTTGTTTGCTTCTGGGCTGCTGATGGAACTGAGGCTCTGCTAGCAAATGGAGGCCACTCTGTAGGGCAAGGAGGAGTAGAAAATTTAAAAAGGAAAGAAGAAAAAGAAATGCTGAATTTTCTGAAGGAATGTGATATGGGGTTGGTAGGGTTAGCTGGAGCTGAATCTTAGGCCACTGGAGGTCCTGACTCAGAGTCGCTTGCTGGCTGCGGGGCTGGATATGGAACTTGGGCTCTGCTGGTGAGCAAAGGCCAGTCTCTTGGCCAAGTAGGAGCAGAAAATTAACAAAAGGAAGAAGAGCAAGAAAAATCTTCCTACCTTTTTGAAGCAGAAGTGCTGGCGGGGGGTGGGGGGAGGTGGGGAAGAGCAAGCTAGAGCTGTGGCTTTAGAAAGTGTTGGCCCTACCTCAGAGTTCGTTGCTGGCCAAATGGCTAGAGATGGAATGGAGCTCTGCTGGCCAAGGGAGGCCAGGCAGTGGTGCGTGCAGGGGTATGAAATTAAAAAAAAGAAAATAAACAAACAAAAAAAAAACCTGCCCACATTTCTGAAGGAAATAGTTATGGGGTGGGGAGAGCTAACTGGAGCTGGGCTGGAGCCAGTGATGACCCTGCCTCACAGTCCCTTTCTGGCCACGGAGATGGATATGGATCTTGGGCTCTGCTCACAAGAGGAGGGCAGTCTGTGGGGCTTGGAGGAGAAGGAAATTAACAAAAGAAGGAAGACCAAAAGAAAATACTGCCTACCTTTCTGAAGGACAGAGTGGTGGGTTGGGGAGAGCTGAATGGAGCTTGGGCTGGGTCCAGTGATGACCATGCCCCAGAGTTCCCTGATGTCAGCAAGGCTAGAAATGGAACTGATGCTCTGTTGGTGAGCAGAGGCCAGTTGGTCAGATGAGGAAGAGTAGGAAATTAACAAAAGAAAGAAAAACAAAAACAACAAATAAAAACTCCCAGCCTTTCTGATGGAAAGAGTCATGGAGTGGGGAAAGCAAGCCAGAGCTGGGTTGGGACCAGTGGTGGCCTTGATCAGAGTCTCTTGCTGGCCACGTTTCTAGAGATGTGCCTCTGTTGGCAAGCAGAGTCCCATCTGTGGGGTTAGCACAAGAAAAAATTAACAAAAAAATGAAGAAGAGTTAAAAAAAAAAAAAACTGCTTAGCTTTCAGAAAGACAGCACAATGTGGTGGGGAGAGCTAGCTGGAGCTGAGGCTGGGGCCTGTGGTGGCTCTTCCTCATAGTCTCTCACTGGCCACAGGATTGAAAATAGAACTGGGACTCTGTAAGTGTGCAGAGGCCAGTCTATGTGGCAAGGAGGAGTATGAAATTAACAAAAGAAACAATAACAACAACAACAACAAAAAAAATCCCTGACTACCTTTCCTGAGGAGAATATTATGGGGGGGGGGGGGGGCTGGGTGGGTCTGGGCCGGGGGGGCCAGTCGTTGCCCTGCCTCAGAGACCCTTGCTGGCGACAAGGCTGGAGATGAAACTGGGGCTCTGCTGGTGAGTGGAGGCCAGTCTGTTGGGCAATGAGGAGTAGTAAATTAACAAAAGAAAGAAAAAGAGAAAAAAACTGCCTACTTTTATGAAGGACAGCGCTATGGGGTGGGGAGAGCAAGCTGAAGCTGGGACTGAGACCAGTTGTGGCCCTGACTCAGAGTCCCTCAGTGACCATGAAACCGGAGATAGTATTGGAGCTCTGCTGGTGAGTGCAGGCTAGTCTGTGGGGCGAGGAGGAGTAGGCATTAACAAAAAGAAAGAAAGGAAGGAAGGAAGGAAGGAAGGAAGGAAGGAAGGAAGGAAGAAAGAAAGGAAGGAAGGAAGGAAGGAAGGAAGGCAGGAAGGGAGGAAGGAAGGAAGGAAGGAAGAAAGAAAGAAAGAAAGAAAGAAAGAAAGAAAGAAAGAAAGAAAGAAAGAAAAGGAAGGAAGGAAGGAAGGAAGGAAGGAAGAAAAATAGCAAAAAAAAAAAGTCTTCCTTTCTGAAAGATAAATCGAGATATGGAGTGTGGCGTGTTAGATTGACCTGCGACTAGGGCCAATAGTAACCCTGCCCCATTGTTCATTGCTGTCCATGGCACTAGAGACGGAACTGGGTCTCTGGAGGTGAGCAGAATCCAGTCTGTGGGGAAGGAAATGTAGAAAATTGACAAAAGAGGAAAGAAGAGCGATAAAAATCTTCCTATTGTTCAGAAAGAGAGCATTATGGGGTTGGAAGAGCTAGCTGGAGCTGGTGCCTCAGAGTCCATTGCTGGCCACGTGGCTTGAGATGGAACTGGGGCTCTGCTGGCAAGTGGGTTACAGTCTGTGGGGCTAGGAGTAGGAAAAGTAACAAAAGAAAGAAGAAGGAAAAAAAGAACTGCCTACCTTTCTAAAGGAGAGTGCTATGGGGTGGGGAGATCTAGCTGGCAATGGGCCTGGGGCCAATGATGTCCTTGACTCATAGTCCCTTGCAGGCCACAGGGATGAAGATGGAACTGGGACTCTGCTGTTGAGCGGAGGCCTCTTTGTCAGCAAGGAGAAGTAGGAAATTAACAAAAGAAAGCAGAAGAGAAAAAAAAAATCTTGCCTACTTTTCGGAAGGAGAGAGCTTATAGGTGGGGAGAACTAGCTGGGGCTGGGGCTGGGGTCAGTGGTGGCCCTGCTTCAGAGTCACTTGCTGGCCATGGAGCTGGAGATGAAACTGGGCTCTGCTGGCAAGTGGAGGTCAGTCTGTGGTGCAAGTAGGAGTAGAAAATTAACAAAAGAAAGAGGAGCAAAAAAAAAACTCCTACCTCTCTGAAGCAGAGCACTATGGGGTGAGGAAAGCTAGCTGGAGCAGCGACTTTGGCCAGTGGTGGCCTTTTCTCAGAGTCCCTTGCTGGCCACATGGCTTGAGGTGGAACTGAGTCTCTGCTGGCCAAGGACAGTCTGTGATAAAAGGAGTATTTTCTTAATAAGAAATTAAGAAAAAAAAAAAAAAGAAAGAAGAGAAAAAAAAAAAGAAAGTTACATACTTTTCTGAAGAACAGTGCTATGGAGTGGGGAAAGCTAGTTGTATCTGGGGCTGAGTATATAGTAGTATTGCCTCAGAAGACTTTGCTGATCATGGGGTCGCAGTTAGAACTAGGGCTCTGCTAGCATGTGGAGTCTTGTCTATGGGGCAAAGAGGAGTAGGAAACTAGCTGGAGCTGGCCTGGTGCTAGTGGTGGCCCTCCCTCAGAGTCCCTTTCTGTCCACGAGGCTGGAGATGGAACTTGGGCCTCGTTCGCAAGAGGAGGCCACTCTGTGGGACTTGGAGAAGAGGGAAATTAACAAAAGAAGGAAGAGCAAAAGAAAAATACTGCCTTCCTTTCTGAAGGAGGGAGGTGTGGGTTGGGGAGAGCTAGCTGGAGCTGAGGCTGCAGCCAGTGATGGCCCTGCTTCAGAGTCCCTTGATGTCAACAATGCTGGAGATGCAACTGAGACTCTGCTGGCACGTGGAGGCCAATTTGTGGGGTGAGGAGGTGTAGGAAATTAACCAAAGAAAGAACAACAAGGACAAAAATACTCCCTACCTTTCTGAAGGAAAGAGCCATGGAATGGGGAAAGTTAGCTATAGCTGGGTTGGGGCCAATGGTTGCCCTGATCACAATCCCTGCTGGCCACAGCTCTGGAGATGGAAATGTGGCTCTGTTGGCTAGTAGAGTCCCATCTGTGGAGCTAGTACAAGAAGGAAATTAACAAAAAAGTGAAGAATAATTTAAAAAAATGACATACCTTTCTGAAGGACAGCAATATAAGGTGGGAATAGCTAGCTGAAGTTGAGGCTGGGGCCAGAGGTGGCTCTGTGTCATAGTCCCTTGCTGGTCACAGGGCTGGAGATGGAACCGGGACTGTTCAGGCAAGCAGAGGCCAGTCTGTGGGGCAAGGAGGAGTAGGAAATTTACAAAAGAAAGAAGAGCAAACAAACAAACAAACAAACAAGCAAGCAAACAAAAAACCTGCCTTCCTTTCCTGAGGCGAGTGCAATGGGGTCCAGAGAGCTGGCTGGAGCTGGGGCTGGGGTCAGTTGTTCCCCTGCCTCAGAGACCCTTGCTGGCCTCGGGGCTGGAGACAGAACTTGGGCTCTTGCTGACAATTGGAGGCCAGTCTGTGAGGCAAGGAAGAAGAAAATAAATGAAAACCTAACTTTATGAAGGAGAGTGCTATCAGGTGGGGAGATCTACCTTAAGCTAGGGCTGGGTCAGTGGTGGCCCTACCTCAGAGTCCCTTATTGGCCACAAGGCTGGAAATGGAACTGGGGCTCTGCTGGCATGTAAAGGTCAGTCTGTTGGGCAATGAGGAGTAGTAAATTAACAAAAGAAAGAAGAGAAAATAAAATGAGGCCAATGGTTTCCCTGCCTCAGAGTCCCTTGCTGGCCACTATGCAAGAGATGGAAATGGGACTCTGCTTTTGAGTGGGGTCTGGTGTGTGGGGCTAGGAAGAGTAGGAAATTAATGAAATAAAGAAGAAGAGCAAAGTAACTGCCTACCTTTCTCAAGGAGAGTGCTATGGGGTGGGGAGAGCTAGCTGGCAATGAGCCTGGGGCCAGTGATGGCCCTGACTCAGAGTCCCTTGCTGGCCACAGGGCTGGAGATTTAACTGAGACTCTGTTATGAAGCAAGGAAAAGTAGGAAATTAACAAAAGAAAG
>NW_006159631.1:812350-827644 GCF_000334495.1 Tupaia belangeri chinensis
TGAGAGTTAGCAGAGGATTGGGCTGGGGTCACTGGTTGCCCTGCTTCAGAGTTGCTTGCTGACCACGGGGCTGGAGATGAAACTGGGGCTCGGCTGGTGAGCGGAGGTCAGTTTGTGGGGCAAGTAGGAGTAGAAAATTAACAAAAGAAAAATCAAAAAAAAAAAAAAAACAACTTCCTACTTCTCTGAAGGAGAGCACTATGGGGTGGGGAAAGCTTGATAGAGCAGCGACTTTGGCCAGCGATGGGTCTGCCTCAGAGTCAGTTGCTGACCACGTGGCTGAAACTGGGGCTCTGCTAGCCAAGTGAGGCCTGTCTGTTTGGCAAGGAGGAGTACAAAATTAAAAAAAGAAAGAAGAAGAGAAAAACAAACAAACAAGCAAAACAAAACAAAAACAAAAAAACTGTCTAATTTACTAAAGGTAAGAGACATGGTGTGGAGAAAGCTTGCTAAAGCTGGGTTAGGCCCAGTGGTGACCCTAATCAGAGTCCCTTGCTGGCCACAGTCTGGAGAGGGAAATGTGGCTCTGCTGGCGAGCAGAGTCCCATCTGTGGGGCTAGGATGAAAAGGAAATTAACCAAAAAAAAAAAAAAAAAAAAAAAAAAAAAAAAAAAAGGGAAAAAAAAAATTCGAAAAAACTTCATACCTTTCTGAAATACAACACTATGGGGTGGGGAGAGCTAGATGGAGCTGAGGCTGGGGCCTATGGTGGCTCTGCTTGTTCCTTGCAGAGGTGGGACTGGAGATGAAACTGGGACTCTGCAGGCGAGCAGAAGCCAGTCTGTGGGGCAAGGAGTAGGAAATTAATGATAGAAAGAAGGGCAAAAAAAAAACCTGCCTACCTTTCTGAAGGAAAGAGCTATGGGTTTGGAGAGCTAGTTGGATCTGGACTGGGGCAAGAGGTGGCCCTGCCTCAGAGTTCCTTTCTGACCATGGGGCTGGAGATGAAATTGGGCTCTGATGGCAAGAGGAGGCCAGCCTGTGGGCTTGGAGGAGAAGGAAATTAAGAAAAGAAAGAAGAGCAAAGTAAAAAATTGCCTACCATTCTGAAGGACAAAGCTGTGTGTTGGGGCTGAGGACAGTGATGGTCCTGCCTCAGAGTCCCTTGATGGCCACAGGTCTGGAGATGGAACTGAGGCTCCTCTGGCAAGGAGAGGCCAGTTTGCAGAGCTAGGAGGAGTAGGAAATTAACAAAAGAAAGAAGAAGAACAACAACAACAAAAACCCTGCCTTTCTGAAGGAAAGAGCCATAGGGTGGGGAAATCTATCTACAGTTGGGTTGGGGCCAGTGGTGGCCCTGATCAGAGTACCTTGCTGGCCACAGTTCTGGAGATGTAAATATGCTTGTGCTGGCGAGCAGAGTTCCATCTGTGGGGCTAGCACAAGAAGGAAATTAACAAAAGAATGAAGAAGAGTTAAAAAAAAAAAACTGCATACCTTTCTAACGGACAGCACTATGTGGTGGAGAGAGCTAGCTGGAGCTAAGGCTGGGCCCGTGGTGGCTCTGCCTCATAGTTCCTTGCTGGCCATGTGGCTGGAGATTGAACTGGGAATCTTCAGGAGAGTAGAGTACAGTCTGTAGGGCAGAGAGGAATAGGAAAATAACAATTGAAAGAAGGAAAAAAAGGAAAAAAAAACTTGCCTACCTTTCTGAAGGAGGGAGCTATTGGATAGGGAGAGCTAGCTAGAGCTGTGTCTTGGGCTAGTGGTGGCCTGCCTCAGAGTCCATTGTTGGCCATGGGACTGGAGGTAGAACTGGGGCTCTGCTGGAAAACGGAGGCCAGTCTATGGTGCCAGAAGGAGTTGCAAAGTAACGAAAGAGAGAAGAGGAAAAAAAAGAAAAAACTGCCTACTTTTCTGAAGGAAATAGCTATGAGGTGAGGAGAGCTAGCTGAAGCTGGGCTGGGACCAATCATGGCCCTATTTCAGAGTCCCTTTCTGGCCACAGGATTGCAGATGGTACCTGGACTCTCCTGGGAGAGGAGGACAATCTGTTACTCTAAGGGGATAAGAACATTAACAAAAGAAATAAGAATAGCCAAAAAAAAAACTTCTTACCTTTCTGAAAGAGGGAGCTGTGGGGTGGGGAGAGCTAGCTGGAATTGGAGCTTGGTACAGTGATGGCCCTGACTCAGAGTCCCTTACTGGCCACAAGGCTGGAGTTGGAACTGGGGCTCTGCTGGCAAGCAGAGGCCTGTCTTTTGGGCTTGGAGGAGAAATAAATTAGCAAAAGAAAGAAGAGTAAAAAACAAACAAACAAACAAAACAAAACAAAAACTATTTTCCTTTCTGAAGGGCAGCACCATGGGATGAGGAGAGATAGCTGGAGCTGGGGCTGGGTCCATTGGTGGCTCTGTCTCAGAGTCCCTTGTTGGCCACGGGGGTGGAGATAGAACTGGGACTCTGCTTGTGAACAGAGGCCAGTCTGTGGGGCAAGGAGGAGTAGGAAATTAGCAAAAGAAAGAGCAAAAAATAACCTTCCTACCTTTCTGGAGGAAAGCTCAATGAGGTGAGGAGAGCTAGCTGGAGTTGGGGCTAGGTCTAGTGGTTGCCCTGCTTGCTGGTCATGGGGCTGGAGATGGAATTGGGGCTCTGATGGCAAGCAGATTCCAGTCTTTGGGGCAAAGAGGAGTCGGAAATTTAAAAAAAAGAAAAAATAGAGTGAAAAAAAAAAAGCCTAGCTTTATGAAGGAGAGCAGTATAGGGTGGAGAGAGCTAGCTGAAGCTAGAGCTGTGGTCAGTGGCCATCCTACTTCAGAGTCTCTTGATGGCCATGGGGCTAGAGATAGAACTTGGCTCTTCTGGTGAGTAGAGGCCAGTCCTTGGGGCAAGGAGGAGTAGGAAAGTAACAAAATAAAGAAAAAGATTTTTTTTTAAAGTGCCTCACTTTCTGAAGGAGAGTGCTATGGGTGGAGAGAGCTACCAGGAGCTGGAACTGGAGTTAGTGCTGGCCATGCCTCAGAAGCCTTCTTTGGCCATGGGACTGCAGGTGGAAGTGGGGCTCTGTGGCAAGTGGAGGCCAGTTTGTGGAGCAAGGATGAGCAGAAAATTAACAAATGAAAGAAGAGCCAAGAAGTGCCTACCTTTCTGAAGGAGAGTGCTATGGGGTGGGGAGAGCTAGGAGCAGCTGAAGCTGGGATCACTGGAGGCCCTGACTCAGAGCCCCTTGCAGGCCACAAGACTAGAGATAGTACAGGCGCTCTGGTGGTGAGCAGCACCAAGCAACAGGTATTGTGGTGTTGTCCTTGCCACCAGAAGTCTAGCTACAGCGACAGTGGGCAGAATGAGAGCCAGAGTCACTCCCTGTGTTTTCTTCATTATTATTATTATTTATACATTCAATGCTATACATAATTTAGATTTTAAAGAGACTTTACCCAGCATGATATACACCTTAGTTCAGCCCAGTTGAGACTACAATACACAACCTGATCAACAGATAATAAACCATATCTATGTCCCACAAATTTACTACCTCTCTATTTTTTGAGGCGGTTGAATTTTAGTAGTAGTAGCAGTAACTTTAGAGCTAAGACTTATCATCTGAGTTGCCTGTGTGAGTCACATGACAAGGGTTTGTGGTAGCTGTAGTGAATTCTTTGAAATAGTATATGAAAACATAAACATGCATGTTTCTCTGCATTATGATTGGAGAGAAGTTCCATAGCTTTCCTCATATTTTTCCAAAATTGTTGAATCCTTACATCATGGAACAGGGGTCTAAACCAGTACTATTATGTCATGATTTTGCAGAAGTCTAGGGCTAAATTTTCTGATCTCAGTTGCCTCTCCACCAATCTCTAGTATTGTGATTTTAGGCAAGCCCCTTGAACTGTGACTGAATTTTCTCATTTATTAAACAAGAATAATAGCAATTTATTAACTACCCATTGCTGTTTATTAGCTAAAAGTAGTTTTTGAAGTTTCTTTCATGAGAGAAACAGAAAGAGAAAGAGAGAGATAAGCATCCTCTCAGGGTGCCTGTGATCCTCCAGTCTCCCTTTTTAACCAGCGAGGATCAAGGACACTAGTATGCATGACCAGAGTGTATGGGTCTACCCAGGAACAAAATTCAATCTTACATATGGTTTTCCAGCATTACAAATTATGTGCTACAGTTCTACCACCATTGCTGGGCTTAGGTAAAAATAATTTAATGGCTTCCCCAAGAGTTCAGTGCTGGAAGCCATGTTCCAGTCAGGGTGGGTGCACAGGAAGGCGACACAGGTGAACAAAGTTAGGCTAAGACCTCAATGCCCCTTAGCATGTTCTCAGCTGGCTATAGCCAGAGTAAACTCCAGACTGCAGCCCTGATGGCCAGGAGTCATGTGTATTTATTATAGAAGGAGTTTTACAGGGGTAGGATGAGTGAGGGGAAGTAAGTGAAAGATTTTACTCCAAAAGGTAAAGCATTCAAAGTATAGGAACAATAATCATAAAACATGACGTCTGTTTTGTTTAGGTATAAACAGTCATAATTCTTAGAACGAGGAAGTCCATTTTTCGGGTGCATTCTCTTCTTAGATCTTGATTACCAGGGAGGGTCTTTGGATGAGAGGGCTCCCAGGAATCAATAACCTCAGTCCCAGACCAGCTTGATCACTTCAGTCCCAGATTGGCTTGAGAACTTGAGCCCTAGGTCAGCTTTTGAGAACTTTAGCCTCAGGCTAGGGTGGCAGCAATTACAAGAGCCTAGAAATAAATCCTGTCTGGTTTAGTAAAGACAAGGTTAGTATATACTAAAGTGAAATACTTGTTATCTCTTGGGTAGTCTACAGCTAAGAGGGTGAGTCTACATAGGAAAGGAATGTGGTCTTGTGAGTAGCTTAATGACCTAAAGGTTACTGTGTACTTGAGACCCTCTACTTGCTGCTCTATACAATGGTTGTGGCTTGGGGAACGGCAATCTTCCCTTGTCCTGAGAGTAAAGGTGGCTTATGGTTTTTGGGATAATAGCACCTCGCGGAAGAGTCCCTGAGCCCCTCTTGGCCACTGAGATCGCTTTGCCAATTTAGTGGTTTTAACCTAAACCTTTCTAATGCTTATCTATGTAATCCCCAGTAGGAGAAGTGAATGCAGCATTTTCCAGGAGGGTGGGGTGAATCTAATGGGAGTAATTTCCGTTCACAGCCGCCTTACACAGCTGCCGCCTTCGTGGATCCACATTCTTTTAGGATTATTGTAAAAGTTATAGCAAGGCTGGGGGTGCCTTTATGGGGTACCGGGGTATGGCAGTAAGACCCATGGCAGAGAAATTGAGTGCAGGCCAGTACAGTGACACAATAGAGAATTAGAACTTGAAAAACTGTTGACCTTGCAAACAGTTCTCCTCAGCCGAGTCCTTGCTCTTTAGGCCTGAGGGGCAGTTCTTTCATACTCAGCTTGTGTTAACTGCATGGTCCCAGCAGTCCAGTAACCCTTGGCAGCAGTGTAACATCTCACATTGTTACAAATGCTCTTAACATTCACTCTCTCCTTTTATCTTAGTTATGCTTTTGTGAGATTGGTTTATAAACAAGGAAAGTTGAAACAGAGATGATCTGAATAACTTGTATGAAGTCATTGAGCTATTCTATGATAAAGTTGTGATTTTAGAATGAGGTGTCCCAGATGTTTAGTCTAGTGCTCTTTCCATTTTGTCATGATAGAGAGGTAGAAAGAACCATCTGAAACTTTGGATTAAACCTTCTAACCCTTACTCTCATTTTATACTTACGAAAAGACATCCTCAGATGGTTTTATATCCAACCTGGACTTAAACACATGTGACAGATAACCAATTGTATGTTGAGACAACCCAACCTCATTTATTAAAGGGTAACTTCATTATGACATCCCCTGTTGATATTCAGACTTGTCTAGATTTTTCACAGGTTAAAAGAAAGGAAAAAGCTTTTTAGCTATCACCTTTTCTCTTTCTCCTTCCCTTCTGAGCAGGCTTTGAGGAAGAGGGAAATTTTTCAGGATTTCAAAGCCTTTAATTCTTCTTCACCTATCAATTCAGTTCCCTAAGCATTTTATCTGTCTTGCAAAGCACTCTTCATTCCTTGTCATATCTAACCCATGTGTTACTTTTAACCCTGTTGATTTTTGGTCTCTAAAATACCATATTGTTTTCACTTCTTTTTAGCATCTCTGTCCTTTCCAGAACTTCTCTTTTTCCATTGCGGTATTTTCCCTTGCCTATATTTTAAGTGTTGATATTCTGCAAAGATATGTCCTTGACCCTTTCTTCTTATGTTAAATCCATTCCCTGAGTGATCTCATTCCCTCACTTAGCTTCAACCGACACCTAGAGTTAATGTTTATTAAATTTATGTCCACAGCTCAGGCTGACTTCCTCAACTTCAGATCAAGCTGCCTACCATATGTACCACACAAACCTCCAACTCCTTCTGTAACTGAATTTATTATTTTTCCCTTGTCTTAGATCTGAAGAGCTATTATCCAACTTAGCAAAGCCAAAAGTTTTTGATTTCTTGATTTCTCCTTCTCCCTTCACTCCTACATCCTATAAATTATCAAGTTATCCATTCATTTAGAAAATGCAGAGAACCAGGACCAGCAGTTAACGTAATGGCTATGTCGCTGGACTCCCACGTAGTCAACCGCGGTTCGCGTCCCAGACCCGGTGGCTTAAACTCACGTCGGGTGCGTGTGTGTGCGTGCATGCCCAAGATCCTGAGAGGAGAATGGAGGAGGAGGGATTGTGGCATGGACACCCCCCCTGGGGGATGATTTCTCACTTTCTGTCTCTCTGTCTCTCTCTGTCTGGTGAGCACATGCACCCTATAGCAAAAAACTCTCAAAAAAAAAAAAAAAGAAAATACAGAGAACCTATGTTGTTCCTAATGTTATGCCACATGCTGAGGATATAATACCTAGCTGAGTACCTAAGTTCTGCTTTTGCTTTTATTTTACATAACTACTGCTTTTATTCCAGTACTTAACCAGATATTAGGCTGTGATGCTACACTAAATTATTTACATATTTAAATTATAAGTGATACTTTTTAATTAAAATATTTTATATTAGCTTTAAGTTTGAAAAAATATTGATCAGAAAGTACAGAGAGTTTTTATATACTATTTTTCCTGCCCCATATCCTCAGGTTCCACTTTAATTAACATCTTACATTATTGAAGGTTTTTGTTACAACTGGTGAATCAGCTTTGATACATTATTTTAACTTAAGTCCATAGTAAACATTATGATTCACTGTATTGTAGAATTCTGTGGAGTTTATCAAGTGCATAATGCCATATATCTACCATTACAATATAATACATAATAATTTCATTACTTTAAAAAAGGCACTGGTGTAGGGATGAGGGTAGGGAGAGAGGGCGGCAGTAGGCATAGTGGTTATCACACTGTTGTCCCACATGGCTGACCATGGGTTGAGTCTAGGACTTGGAAGCTTGAAGGTTATGGTGAGTGCATTTGTGTGTGTATGCCCCAAATCCTGAGAGGACACTGAAAGAGAAGGGATTGTGGCATGGACAATCCCCTGGGAGATGATTTCTCATTTTTCCTCTTTTTCTTTCTGACTCTGGTGAGCACATGAATCCTTTTTTTTTTTTTTTTTTTTAAAAAAAAAGGTCCCAATCTTCCACCTATTTATCCTTCTCCTCACCCCTGGCAACCACTGATTGCTTTACAGTCAATATAGTTTTGTCTTTCCCAGAATGTTACATAACAGGACTAGTATAGCAGATAGCATTTTCAAACTGGATATTTTTTACTTAAATATATGCCTTTAAGTTTCTTCATTGTCCTTTTGACTTTATAGCTCATTCTTTTCTTTGCTGAATAGTATTCCTATATGGATTTCTGAGTTTGTTTATATACCTACTGAAGGCTGTCTTGTTTACTTCCATTTTTTGGCAATCTCATTCTCAATCTGAAGCCCCCTGTCTAGTTAGAGATCTGAGACAGTGTTAAATTTCAGACCCAGACCCAGTCAAAGCCACAGCTCCCAACATTAGATCCCATCACCCTTCTCAGAGCCAGTATGAACAGGGAAGTTGCATGCTTCTAAAGTAGACTTCATCTTCATTTGAAATCTCCTGCCTAGTTACTGAATCTGAGGTAGGGATGAATCTCAGTCCTAGCCGCAGCCACAACAACCAACTTTAGAGCCCACCACTCTAATCACAACAAAAAAGGACAGGCCATTGCAGGCTTCTCAAGCAGACTCTATTACAATCTGAAGCCCCTTACCCAGGCAGGGACTCTCAGGCAGGGCTGAATTTCAGTCCTAGACCCGGTCCCTGCCACAGCTCCCAACTTAAGAACCCAGTCCATTTCTCAGAACAAGAAATGTTCAAGGAAAGGGCAGTTGCAAGTTTCTCAAGCAGACTCTATCACAATCTGAAGCCTCCTGTCCAGTCAGGGAATCTCAGGCACAGCTGAATTTCAGACCCAGACTCAGCTTCAGGCACAGCCCCCAGTGTCAAAAACTACCATCCTTCTCAGAGCCAGAATGAATAGGGCAGTTTCAGGCTTCTCAAGCAGATTCCATTTCTATTGGAAGATCTCTGCCTAGGCAATGAATCAGAGAGAGGACTGAATTTCAGCCCCAGGACAAGCTACAGCAACATTGTCCAACTTCAAAGCTCACCTCCCTTCTCTGAGGTAGAAAGGTACAGAGCAGTTGCAGACTTCTTAAGGATAATCCATCTCCATCTGAACCCCCTGCCAGTCAGGTAATCTGAGGCAGGGCTGATTTTCAACTCAGCCCCAGCCACAGTCACGGCTTCCAACTATAGAGCACATGATCCTTCTCAGAACTAGAAAAAACAGGGTAGTTGCATTATTTTTAAGCAAAATTCACTTCCATCTGAAGCCCTCCCAATGCAGTCAGAGAATCTGAAGCAGGGAAGAATTGTAGCACCAGGAAAAAATTTGCGCCCCCAGGCCCACCCCCAGCCATACCTACTCACTTCAGAGCCCATTTTTATAGTTAGAAATGTATAAGGACAGGAAAGTTACAAAAAAACTCAGGAAGATTCCATTTTCATCTGAAGCCCTCACTGTCAGGGAACCTGAGGCAGGGCTAAATTTTAGCCTTCTTTCCAGTTAGAGCCACAACTCCTCACTTCAGAGCACACCATCTTACTCAGAGCTAGAAAGGACAGGGCATTTGAAGGCTTTTCAAACAGACTCTATCACCATCTGAAGATCCCTGCCCAGTCATGGAATCTTTATCCAGGCTTAATTTCAGCCCCAGCCACAGCTTCCAACTTCAGAGCTTACCCCCTTCTCAGAGGTAGATACGACAGGGCAGGAACAGGCTTCTCAAGCAGACTGCATCTCCATCTAAAGCCTCCTGCTCAGTAAGGGAATCTGAGACAGAGTTGAATAATTTCAACACCAGCCCCAGCCACAACCACAATCCCAAAGAACCCACCCCCATTCTTAGAGCTAGAAAGAAAAAGGCAGCTGCAGTCTTCTCAAGCAAACTCCATCTCCAGCTGAAGTCCCCTGCCCAGTCACAGAATTGAGGGCAAGGCTAAATTTCAGACCCAGCTCCAGCCCCAGCCCAAACTCCAGCCCGAATCATAGTTCCCAACATCAGAGCCCACTCCTATTCTAAGAGCTATAAAAGATGTGGCAGTTGCAGGCTTTGTAAGCAGACTCCATTTACCTTTGATGTCCTTTGCCCAGTCAGGACACCTTTGGCAAGGCTGAATTTTAACCATAGTCCTAGCTACAGCCACAGCTCCAAATTTCAGTAATTCTTCCCATACTGCCCAGTAAGGGAAGATGGGGCAGAGCCAGTAAGGGAAGATGAGGCAGAGTTGAATTTCAGTACCAGCCCAGCCACAACCACATTCCCAACTTCAGGACTTGCTTGCCTTCTCAAAGCTAGAAAGATAACAGCCATTGCAGTCTTAAGCAAACTCCATTGCCAGTTGAATCACCCTGCCCAGTCACAGAATCTGGGGCAGGACTGAATTTCACTTCCAGCTCCAGCCACAGCCACAGCCACAGCCACAGCCACAGTTCCCAAAATCAGAGCCCAACCCCATTGTAAGAGTTAAAAGACATGGTCGTTGCAGGTTTTGCAAGCAGACTCCATCTACATCTGATGTCCCTTGCTCACTCAGAGCACCTTTGGCAGGTCTGAATTTCAGCCCATCCTAGCCAAAGCCACAGCTCCAAATCTCAGAGCCTGCCCTTCTTTCAGAGCTATAAAGGACAAGACAATTGCAGACTTCTCAGGTAGACTGCATTTCAATCTGAAGCCTCCTGACCATTAGGGATGCTAAGGCAGGGCTTATTTCCAGCCCAGCCCCAGCTAGAGCCACAGCTCCCAAACTCATAGCCAACCCTTCTTTTCAGAACATGAAAAGACATGGCAGTTGAAATCTTCTAAAGAAAACTCTACCTCCATCTGAAGCCCCTTGTCCAGTCAAGGAATCTGGGCAGGGCTGAATTTCAGCCTTAACTCTACCTACAGCCATAGCTCCAAACTTCAGAACCCACTCAGTTGCATACTTCTCAAGTAGAATCAATCTCCATCTGAAAGACCTGTGATAGGGAGCAAAAAATTGGAGGACATAAAAGCAGTGAAGGTACCTAATGAGAATAGGACAGTGTGGAATGGGGGAAGTGAAGAGAAGAGGATAGAGAAAGATAGCAAGTGAACAATAGAGAGGCAGGACATTAGTGAGAAACAGATATGGCTTATTAACTGTTGATGATGACATGTATAGTATTCTCAACTGGATTGGTCTGAGAAGTATTTCATGATGGGCAAAGTATTTTTACAAGCAAAATGAGAAATAGCAATTGACTGTTTTAAAAAATAATTAGAATAATAAAAATAATGATTGGGGAAAACATAGAAAAGATATTGAATGTTGAAGTGGGGAGATTAATGTCTCTGTACTGACGGACATGCATGGCATTCCCTTTTGAAAAAACAATGTAATACACTGTAAAGTTATATGTAATCCAATGTAATATAAAGAAGAGTATGATGATAATAAAAAATAAAAATAAATAAATAAATAAATAAAAATTTTAAAAAGTATCATACCAACTATGGCTTCTTGAATTTATTCTGTATATAAGCCCCAGCCACAGTCACAGCCACAGCCCCAGACACAGCTTCTCTCTTTAGATCCACCTCCATTCTCAGAGTTAGAAAGGACAGGACAGTTGCAGGTTCTCAAATAGACTGTCTTCATCACAAGCCCCTGCACAGTCACAGAAATCTAAGGAGGTAGGGGTGAATTTCAGACCAGCTGCAGCCCTAGCCACAGCTCCCCACTTGTAATTTCACTCCCCTTCTCAGAGCTAGAAAAAAACAAGGCAGTTACAGGCTTCTTAAGCAGATTCATATACATCTGAAGCCTCCTTCCCAGTCAGGGAATCTGAGGCAGGGCTTAACTTTAGCTGAATTCCAAGCCACACCCACAGTTGTGAACATTAGAGCTCATCCCGCTTCTCAGAGCTAGAAAGAACAGGGTAGTTGGTGGCTTCTCAAGCAGATTCCATCTCCATATAATGCCCTCTGCCCACTCATAGAATCTGTAGCTGTGCTGAATTTCATCCCCAGCTTTAGTCCCAGCCACAGCTTCCAACTTAAGAGTTCACCCTGCTTCTCAGACTAGATAGGACATGACAGTTGAAGGCTTCTCAAGCAGACTCTTATCTCCATCTGAAGCCCCCTGCCCAGTCAGGTAATCTGAGACAGGGTTGAATTTTAGCCTGAGCCCCAGAACAGTTATAGTGCCCAGCTTTAGAGCCCGCCTATCTTCTCTGTTCTAGAAAGGACCAGGCAGTTGCAGACTTCTCAAGGAGACTCCATAGCCATCCAATGCCCTTTGCCTAATCATGGGATCTGTACCTGAGCTTAATTTCAGCCCCATCTTCAGTTCCAGCCACACCTACCAACCTCAGAGCTTACTCCCTCTGCTCAGAGCTAGATAGTACAGGGCAGTAGCAGGTTTTCTCAAGCAAACTCCATCTCCGCCTGAAGTCCCCTATCCAGTCAGGGAATCTGAGTCAAGGCTGAATATCAGTCCAAGCCCTAGCCCCAGCCCCAGATCACAAACTCATAGCCCACCTCTTCTCAGAGATAGAGAGGACATGCCAGTTTCAGGCTTCTCAAGAGGACTCCATCACCATCTGAAGTCCCCTTCAGAGTCAAATTATCTGTGGAATAGCTGAATTTCAGCTGCAGCCCCAAACCCAAGGCATAGGTTCCAATTTCAGAGCCCACTCACCTTCTCTAAGTTAGAAAAGACAGGGCAGTTGCAGGATTCTCAAGAGACTCTACCACCATATAAAGCCTTGTGCTCAGTCAGGGATTCTGACTGAATTTCAGCCCCAGCCCAAGACCCAGTCATAGCTCCAAACTTCAGAGCCCATCCCCTTTCTCAGATCTGGAAGGACAGAGCAGTTGGATGCTTCTCAAGCACATGTAATCTTTATCTAAAGCCCTCTGCCCAGTCAAGGAATCTGAGGCAAGAATGAATTTTAGCCCCTGTACCAGTCCCAGGCATAGCTCCCAACTCCAGAAGCTACCCTGTTCTCAGAGCTAGGAAAAAAAAAAAAAAAAGGGAGTTATAGTCTTCTTTAGACTCCCTATATATCAGAAGCCTCTTGTCTAGTCAGGGAATCTGAGAAATGGCTGGATTTCAGCCCCAGCCCAAGCCCCAGCCAGAGCTTCCAATTTTATAGCCAATCTACCTTCCCAGAGCTGGAGAGGACTGAGCAGTTGCAGGCTTCTCAAGCAGCAAACTCCATCACCATCTGAGGATCCCTGCCCAGTCAGGTAATCTGTAGCCAGGCTTAATTTCAGCATTCTCAATCAAACTCTCTCTCCATCTGAAGTCCCCTTCCCAGTAAGGAAAACTGAGGCAGGGCTGAATTTTAGCCCTATTCAAGCCAAGCCAGAGTTACCAACTTTAGAACCCACTCCCCCTTCTCAGAATTAAAAAGGAACAAGGACATACAATTGCAGAATTCTCAAGCTGATTCCATTTCCATCTGAAGGTTCTTGCCCTCTCAAGGCATCTTAGACAGGGCTTAATTTCATTCTCAGACACAACCACCATTCTTCTCAGACCTAGATATTCCGGGGAAGTTGCAAGCTTTTCAAGGAGATTCCATTTCCATATGTAGCCCCATGCAGTCAGGGAATTTGAGTATGAGCTGAATTTCAGCCCCAACCACAACCACCACCACAGTCATTGCTCCTTACTTCAGAATCCACCCCCTCTTTGAGCTACAGGTATACAAGGACAGGGCAGTTGCAGACTTTACAAGCAGACTCCATTTCCATCTGAAACTCCCTGTTCAGCCAGAAAATCTAAGACAGGGATAAATTTCAGACCCAGTCCCACACCAGCCACAGTGCCTAATTTCAGTGCTCACACTTTTTCTGAGAGCTAGTAAGGTACAAGGACATGGTAGTTGCAGGCTTCTCAAGCAGACTCCTTTGTCACCTGAAGGCCCCTACCCAGTCAGGAAATCTCAGGCAGGTCTGAATTTCAGACCCAGACTCAGTCTCATCCACAACTCTCAAATTCGTATCCCATT
The DNA here is from genome assembly GCF_000334495.1 of Tupaia belangeri chinensis. NCBI lineage: Eukaryota > Metazoa > Chordata > Mammalia > Scandentia > Tupaiidae > Tupaia > Tupaia belangeri. The sequence continues at coordinate 825,909 of NW_006159631.1, forward strand.
GCCCTTTTTAGAGGAAGAAAGGAATGGGCAGTGGTAGGCTTCTCAAGCAGTCTCCGTCTCCATCTCAAGCCTCCTTCCCAGTCAAGGAATCTGTGACAGAACTGATTTTCAGACACAGCCACAGTCACAGCCTCAGTTCACAACTTCAGTGCCCGCTACACTTCTCAGAGCTAGAATGGCACAAGGACAGGGCAGTTGTACCCACAGATTTTGACTTCAGTATCCACCACCCTTCTCAGGGCCAGAAAGAACAAGGCAGTTGCAGGCTTTTCAAGAAGACTCTGTATTCATTGGAAGACTCCTGCCCAGGCAGTGAATTTGAGGTAAGGCTGAATTTCAGCCCCAGGCCTAACCATAAATAAAGCACTGGACTTCAGAGCCCAGCTAACTCTCAGAGGTAGAAAGGTACAGACAAGGCAGTTGCAGGCTTCTCAAGCAGACTCCATGTCCATCTGAAGCTTCCTGCCCAGTCATAAAATCTGAAGAAGGATGAATTTCAGTCCGAGACCCAGCCCCAAGCCCAGCCAAAGTCATATCTCCCAACTTCAGAGCCCACCCCCTATTTAGATCTAGAAAGGAAAGGGCTGTTAGCAGGCTTCTCAAGTAGACTCCATCTTCATCTGAAGTCATCTTCCCAATCAGGGAATCTGAGGCAGGGCTGATTTTCAGCTCCAGTCACAGCCATAGCCACAGCTTCCAACTTCAGAACCCACTTCCCTTCTCAGTTAGAAATAACAGGTCAGTTTCATGCTTCTCAAGCTGATTCCATTTCCATATGAAGTCCCCTGCCCTGCTAAAGAATCTTAGGCATAGTTGAATTTCAGCCCCATTCCCATTCCCAGTCCCAATCCAGTGACAGCCCCAGCCACAACTCCCTGCTTCAGAGTACACCCCCTTTACAAAGGTAGAAATGTACAAGGAGAGGGTCATTACAGACTTCTCAACCAGACTGCATTTCCTTCTGAAGCCCTCTACCCAGTCTGGCAATCTGAGTCAGGACTGAATTTGAGGCCCAGTCCCAGCCCCAGCCATAGCTCCCAATTTCAGAGCACACCCTTCTCAAAGCTATAAAGGTACAAGGACAAGGCAGTTGCCGGCTTCTCAAACAAACTCCATCTCCATCTCAAGCTTCCTTCCCTGTCTGAGAATCAATTGCAGGGCTGAATTTCAGTCTCAGCCTGAGCCTAACCCACAACTCCCAACTTCAGACCCAAAACCTCTTCTCAGAGCCAGAGAAAACAGGGAACTTGTAGGCTTCTCAAGCAGATTCCAACTCCATAGGAAGCCCCCTGTCTAGGGAGAAAATTTGATATAAAGCTGAATTTCAGCCCCAGGCCCAGCCACAGCCACAACTCCCCTTTTCAGAGGTAGAAAGGTACAGACAGAGTAGTTGCAGGCTTCTCAAGGAGATTCCATCATTATCTGAAGCTCCCTATTCAGTCTGATAAGATGAGGTAGGGCTGAATTTCAGCCTCATCCCCAGCCATAGCCCCAGCCACATGTCCCAACTTTAAAGCCCACTCCCCTTCTTGCCGGAAGCCCTGCTCCAGCCGGGGTGGGTTGAGACTCGTACACAGGAAGGCAATATGGGTGAACAAAATCAGGCTGAAGCCTCAATGCCCCTTAGCATGTTTTCAGCTGGCTACAGCCAGAGCCAGCTCCAGACTGCAGCACTAGCAGCTACCAAACACACATATTTATTGAGGGATGTCTTACAGGAGTAGGAGGGGTGAGGG
>NW_006159631.1:827764-832490 GCF_000334495.1 Tupaia belangeri chinensis
TTGTCTGGTGCATTTTCTTCTTAAGTCTTGATTACTGGACAGGGTCTTTTGAAGAGGGGGCTTGCAGGAAGCTTGATAACTTCAGTCCCAGGTCACCTTGATAACTCCAGTCCCGGGCCAGGGCAGCAGCATTGCCGGTTACAAAGGCCTAGATAGAAATCTTGTCTTGTTATGTAAAGACACAGTTAATATATGGAATATCTATATTACAACTAAAGGAGGTGAGCCTATTGCCCATGTGGGAAAAGAAGGTGATATTGTAGCTCAGGAGACAACACAGGATGTTTTATTAGCAGTTTTTCATAGTTAACAGCACATAGATGAGAAACACTTTGTAGTTAAAAACTAGCTGTTGCTTTAGATAAGAGCTCCTAGCTAAGATAGTTACTCTTCCTCCTGGAGCCTTCAGTTGTGTTTATTCTGTCACTGTTAGCCAGATCTGTCCTTCCTCTATTAACCCACGGGTCCCTATATTTTATTTGCTGAATTCTTTGTCTGTTAATCAGTGAATTCTTGCGCTTTATCTTTAAGTCCCTGTCATGACGGTGGATATGCTAACTTGGCCTAACATAAGTTAACTTTGGCCTGTAGCTTTAACAAGGGGTATTTACGTAAAATTAGCCTTAAACTAACTTAGTCTACATATGCTACTAACGCTAATTTGGCTTATACCAACTTAACCTAACATATGCTAATTTTGGCTTAAAACAGGCAGGTGGGGGAGTCTCAAACTTCCTGGCCCTCTCATGCCCTCTTAGGAAACCACATTCCTACAAGATCACTAATTGGCTTTATAGTTTCTTCCCAGTCCAGGCTTTGCCTTAGGCATGGGTGGCAGCCTCTTTACCAACTTGTGTTGTTTGCATGGCCCTGTCACCTTCTCAGAGTTAGAAATGTATGGACTGAGAAGGTGCCTTCTGCCATTTTAGGGAATCTGAATCAGAGTTGAATTACAACCCCAACCCCAGCCACAGTTCACAACTTCAGAGCCCACTTCCCTTCTAATAGTTAAGAAGGACAGGGCAGTTGTTGTCTTCTCAAGCAGACTCCATCTCCATCTGAAGCCACATGCCTAGTTAGGGAATCTGAGGAAATCCCAGCACCTCCTTAGCCATAGCTCCCAACTTCAGAACACACCCACTTTCTCAGAACTTGAAAGGACAAGGCAGTTGCAGACTTCTCAAGCAGATTCCATCTCCATCTGAAGCTCCTTGCCAGTCAGAGAATCTGAGGAAGGGTTGAATTTCAGCCCCAGTCCAAGACACAGCTACAGTTCACATTTGCAGAGCTCAGTGCTCTTCTCAGAACTAGAAAGAACAAGGCAGTTGCAGGCTTCTCAAGAAGACTCCATCTCTGTCTGAAACTCCCTGTCAAATTCACATGTGGCCTGATTGTCTTCCTCTTTCTTTTTTCCTGTTTCTTCCACCTTACATTGTCATTTTTTCCTCAGCCTTTATCATCCAGAGTGACTAGAGTGGCTAGATTTATAGTTTTCAAACATCTAAACATTGTGAGGCTAAGGAATCCTCATTGTCTACCAAACCACCAGCAAAAAAAGGAGAAATTTGTCTTCATAAATCTGCTCAGATATCTCCTATGGATACCACAGTGCTTACCACAGCAGAAGAGAGACATTGTCACAGATGCAATTTGTATCAAAAAGAGAGAGAGAAGAAGAAAAAATGAGATAGTGTGTTATCCAAAAGAGAATACATCATCAAATATCTAAAATTCACAGAAGACTCAATTATGAAAAACAGGGAAATACATCCTCATCAAGAGAACACAGTGAATTGCCTCCAACCTTGGAAAAATTGGAAGGTACATAAATGTCAGAAAAAGTATTTAGAACATTCATGGTGACAGAATTCTATGAGATGGAACAGAAAAGATACAGTGAACTCCAAGAGATGAGGAAGTACATCCATTATTTGGAAAAAGAAATGGATAACATAAAAAAGAATGAGGTGGAATTGTTAGAGATGAAAACTGCAATACAGGAAATCAAAACCTCTCTCAAAAGTATCAAAAGCTGATTAAACCAGACAGAAGACAGAATCTCGGATGTAGAAGACAACATCTCTGACCTAGAAAAAAAAATCACCAAAAGGACTGAAAAAAAAATAAACAGAACAAATGAGGACAATATATGAGAAATACTAGATACCATTAGATAGCCAAACATCTGAATAACTGGTATCCCAGAATGTTATGAAACTAATAAGGTAATTGATAATCTATTCCTTGAAATCTTAGAAGAAAACTTTTCAAGTCTAGATAAACACTCAAACACCAAGACTCAAGAAATACTTAGGACCCCAAATTGAATCAACCCAAGAAGAACCTCTCCACAACACATCGTAGACAGACTGGACAAAACCATAGACAAAGACAGGATACATAAGTTGGCAAGAAAGAAAAGTCAAGTTATTTGGTTAAAGGTTATTTCATCAGGCTAATTGAATCTCTCCCTGGAAACAATACAATCAAGAAAAGAATTAGAAGATATATTTGAAGTGTTAAAAAAGAATCTATTTCAACCAAGATTACTGTACCTGGCAAGATTATCCTTTATATTGGAAGAAAAGATAAAAACCTCAGATAAACAAAACCTGGAAGAATTTATCAACACCAGGTCAGCTAGTCTAGGAATTCTGAAGGGAGTGCTATACCAGGAAAAGTAAAAAGAGAGACAGAAATAAGAGAATAAAAACAACCAAGAAAATGACCAACTTATAGATAGGGACAAGGCTGGAAATAGCAATACTAATTTTGAATTTTAATGGATTAAATTATCCAATCCAGAGTCACAGATTGCTTGAATGGATAAGATAAAACAGAAACCCTCTATTTGTTGCCTACAAGAAATGCACTTCATGGATAAAGACATACATGGAGGAAAAGTGAGGGCTGGAAAAAGTTATTCTATACAAACAAAAATTTAAAAAGTTGGGGTTTCAATACAGATTTTAAGATATAAAAATTTAAGCACCAAACTGAGGAGCACCAAAATGCATGAAGGAAAAACTGTAGGATCTAAAAGAAGAAATAGACTGCCATCCACTAATCACTGGGGATCTCAACACTCCATTATGCCCTTTGGACAGATTATCTAGCCAAAAATTAAGTAAAGAGATACAGGATCTAAATGATAACATTAATCAAATGGACTTAAAATACATCTATAGAACCTTCCACTGAAAAATCACAAGATATATTGTTTACTCATTCCCACATAGAACCTTTTCAAAGATTGACCAGATGACAGGGCCAAAAAAAGCCTTTATGATTCAATTACCAGAGATATTACTCACAGACTCAGAAAAAAACAATTATTAAATTTGTCTGGAATCATAAGAGGTTTCATATAACCAAAGCAATATGCATAAAAAGAATAAAGTAGAAGGCATCTTATTCTGTGACTCTCAAATATAATACAAAGCTGTGATAATCAAAACAGCATAATATTTAAACAAAAACAGGCATGTAGACCAACAGAACAGAACAGAGAACCCACATATAACTCCCTAAACACACAGCCAATTGATTTTTCATAAAAGACACAAGACAATCTTGACAGGAAAAGAAAATCTCTTCAAATTATGCTGAAAAATAAAATTAAATATTTACCTACAGGAAAATGAAACTGAACCCCTATCACTCACCATTAACAAAAAACAATGTAAAATGGATCAAAGATTTAAACATAAAACCTCAAACTATCAAACTGCTGGTGGAAAACACAGGAGAAACTCTTAGAGACATCCAAGTAAGGAAAAAACTTTTTTTGAGAGAGAGATTTTTGCAATAATGTGTAGGCACTTTCCAGGGAGATAAATTGGGAGATAGAAAGCAAGAAATCGCCCCCTTGATGGGTGTCCATGACACAATCCCTTCTCAAGATTTTGTGCATGCATGTATACGCATCCAGCATGAGTTTTAAGCTGCTGGGTCTGGGACATGAACCATATTTGACTATGTGGGAAACTAGCGAGATAACCATTACATCTGCTGATCCTGGAAAATATTTTTTAATTAATTAATTTATTTTACATCCTTTAGCTGAACATCATGGCAGCCTACAAAATACAATTTCCCATCCAGAATACACTGTTAAGTGGTTTAATCATGCATGTTATCATTAACAAATAATTTTCCATTTCTTGTTTCTTATATATATCTATCTATATATATATATATCCCCCCCTATTTCTCACCCTCTGCCATTTCCCACCTTCCTCTCACACTTTCTCTGGTATCTGCAGTTGCTTTCCATTCCTTTTTTTATTTTTTCCCACATTTCATTGATTCACAAAATATCTTAGCTAATCTAAATACTTTCAATAATAAGTTCAGCTGATATATACATATCTGTAAACACATGTTGACTTTAGGCATGAAACTCTTTGAGTAGAATGAATATACTATAAAGTAGCACCTAGCTGAGACTATATAGCTTACTGTGGTCATTAAATGGGTATTTTTTGTGTGTATTTTATGTATTTTATGCAAATTAAAGAAGATAATGTGCTCAAAATTATATTTTTATCATATCACATAGTGTTAACATAGAAAGCTATAGACAATATTAACAAGGAGACAATTCACTTTTAGTAAAGCCAATATTAATGTAGTTTCTAAACTAGTTACAAAATCAGAGCACACTATAACTTCTGGTTAACACATGCAGCATAGCTATTTTTTTTTTTTTTTTTTTTTTTAAGGG
>NW_006159631.1:832612-838589 GCF_000334495.1 Tupaia belangeri chinensis
GTGTGCTTGCCAGACAGACAGAGAGAGACAGAGAGACAGAAAGCGAGAAATCACCCCCCCCAGGGGGGAGGGTCACGCCACAATCCCTTCTCCTCCATTCTCCTCTCAGGATCTTGGGCATGCACGCACACGTGCCTGGCGTGAGTTTTAAGCCACCGGGTCCAGGACGCAAATCGTGGTCGACTACGTGGGAGTCCAGAGACATAGCCATTACGCTAACTGCTTGTTCTCACATGCAGCATTGCTTTGAAGGCTGTAATTTATCCTTTACATGGGTAAGGAATGTTTGCCACACTAATAAAATAAATATTATTCTACATGTTTCAAGAAAAGAAATATCCCATTAAAGAGACTTCCTTGCTCCTTGTTAAAACTTTCAATTCCCTAAATATTTCAGCATTGACAGTCAGATGAGGATTTCACAAAGAATAAAATATTCCTTTTTAAACTGTTCTTGTACTATTTTCTACATAGCTCTTTCATTGAATGTTTTGCACTATGATTGTTTTGAAGGGTGAAAGGAAAGAATAAAATGAGAATGGGAAGAACGGATCCAGAATCTGCTCATATTGCTTTTGGAATCTGCTGCAGGTGTTTAGAACTTTTCTTCCATTCACAATAGCATATGCATCTTCTTAAATTTATTTATTTATTTTTCCTTTTTTTTATTTCAATTTTTTATACATTCAATCACATGTTGCTTAACTTGCAAAATGAATATTCCAACATGTGTACATTTCTCCACAGTCCAGTTGATAATACTATAAAGTTATCTTGGGGGACCAGCAGAAGGCATAATGGCTACATCGCTAGACTCCCATGTACTTGACGACTGTGGTTCGAGTCTCGGACCCGGTGACTTAAACTCATGCCAGGCATGTATTTATAATCATTTTCTGTGTTTCTGTATCCTCTAGTCATTCCGTTTCAGCTGTAGAGTGCAGACATTCAGTATATATTAAGCGGAAACAAACAATATCTCTCCCTCATAGCCTGGCTTGTTTCACTCAGTAGTAAATCTTCCACATTCATTCACTTTGTGTCAAAATCCAGGGTCTTGTTCTTTTATTTTGGCTGAGTAGTATTCCATAGAGCATATTGCCACACTTTTTCAATCCATTCATGTTTCTTAATTTTTTTTTAATTTCAAGAAAGGCAGTTTTAGCTTTAATAAATCAAAATCTAAAAATGTTAAGAGAACTTTGCTTAAGACCAGGAAACAAGTTAGGATTCTGTTTGAATAGTAGGTACATGGACCTGCACACAACTCAAGAGAAGGAAAAAAAATCCTTAACTCTGGAAAACAAGACAGAAGAAGATCAGTAATCTTTAAGTCAAAAGTCATAAAATTCTATTTTACTAGTTCAGACTCATGTACTTAATCTATCTTCTGTTGTGGTCTAATCTTTCCATTGAAATTCCAAAAGATAACATAAAATTTTGGACTTGTCCCTACTGTTAAGCTGGCCATTTTCTTAGTTGTTTTTGAAGTCTTATTTCTGTGTCTTACTTTAGTTTTCCTGAGATAGCGCTCCCTTCAGAACTTCTTGGAGAACTGGTCTAGTGTCAGTAAATTCTTTCAGACTTTGTTTTTCGGAAAATGTTCTTGTCTTCTTTTCCTATATGGAAGATAATCTTCCTAAATTTAGTATTCTTGGTTGAAATAGTTTTCCACTCAACACTTTGAATGTATTTTCCCATTCTTTCCTTGCTCTCATTGTTTCTGATGAGAGTTCCGCTATTAGCCTGAAGGGATGTCATTTGTAGGTAACTTGACATTTCTCTCTTGCCAATCTTAATATCTTGTCTTTGTCTGTGGTTTTGGTCTTTCAAGCTATAATGTATCTTGGAGAAGATTTTCTTGGGTTGATCCCATTTGGAGGGCTTTGTATTTCTTGGGTTTGTATCATTGAACACTTCTTTAGGTATGGAAAGTTTTCTTCCAGAATTTCAGGGAGTAGATTATCAATGCCCTCATTAGTCTCTTCACCTTCTGGGACACTGATTATCTGGATGTTTGGACGTTTAATGGTATCTAGTATTTTTCATATAATATTCTCACTTTTTTGGGCTATTTTCTCAGTCTTTGTAGTGAAGTTTAATAGTCCAGTGATTCTGTCTTCTACATCTGAGTTTCAATTTCCTTTATGGTCTAGTCTGCTTTTAATACTTTCAAGGGAAGTTTTGACTTTCTGTATTATGACATTCATCTCCAACAGTTCCATTTGATTCTTTTTTATGGTGTGTATTTTCTATTTTGGCTCTCGCAAGAACTTCCTCACCTCCTGGAACTCATCGGCTCTTTCTTCTGGAGTTCATTGTTTCTCTTCTCTTGCATCTCTGTTAGCTTTGTCCCTATAAATATTCTAAATTCTTTTTTTTTTTTGAGAGGTTTTTGCTATAGGGTGCGTGTACTCGCCAGAAATACAGAGAGAAACAGAGAGATAGAAAGCGAGAAATCACCCCCAAGGGGGATGGCCATGCCGCAATCCCTTCCCCTCCATTATCCTCTTGGGATCTTGGGCATGCATGCACAAGCACCTGGCGTGAGTTTAAGCCACCAGGTCTGAGACTCGAACCATGATTGACTACATGGGAGTCCAGCAACATAGCCATTACTCTAACTGCTGGTCCCAAAATATTCTAAATTCTTTATCAGACATTTCTATGTGTTCCATTGTACTGTCTGGGATGAAGAGGAGTTATTATTTTCTCTTGGGGGAGAGGTACTTTCTTGGATTCTCATATTTCTTGTGCCTCTTCAGCAATTTCTAGTTATCTGATGGGTTATTAGTTTCTTCCTAAATTCTAGAAGTTCAATCTGAGCAATCTGAGGTGTGTAGGAGGAGGTGATCTGCAAACTCTTTGCTGCTCCATTTTTCTCCCTTTGTGTGGCATATTCAGCGGGAATTGAGGAATGTGTTTACCCTAATAGTATTCAGATACTGGGCAACATTTCACTTAGACCTGTCTAGACACTCAGTGCATGGAGGCTGAGCAGCAAAGTGGTGAGGTAAAAGAAAAAGAATAACAAAACAGAAAGACAGAGAAAAAAGGGATAAAGGAAAAAAATGATTTATTTATTTTAAAAAAAATGGATTTCAAAGTCAAGAAAATACTTTACCTTAAAAATTTGAAAAAAAAAGAAAAATTAAAAAATTAAATAAAGACAGAGGCAGAGAGATAGAAAGAGACAGAGAGATACAGAGAGAAAATAGAGGGACTTTACCAGGGTGACTTCTCAGCAAAACATCTTCATTTCTTTTATTCCCTTAAAATACTATATCTTAACTTCCATGGAGGGCTCAGTCTTTTTCTGAAGGCCTGCACTTTTTGCCTCTCCAGGGTAACTTCTCAGTAGAACATCTTCATTTTTCTTATTCCATGAAATCACTAGATCTCAGCTCCCATGTAGAACTCTGATCCTGGCAAATACTTTTTAAATAAAACCCCCATAGCACAGACAATAATTCCAAAAATAAACAAGTGGGATTACATCAGACTAAAATGCAAAATAAATAAAAATTAGGGTGAGGAGACAACCCTCAGTGGGGGTGTATATATTTGCAAACTATACTTCAGATAAAGGACTAATAACCAAAATATGCAGGGAACTTAAGCAGTCACCTCAAAAAATAAACCAATTCATTAAAAAGATGGTAAAATGAGCTGAACAGAAAAATCTCTAAGGAAGATATGTGAACAACCAAAAACTATATTTAAAAAGTCCTTGACATCCCTTATCATAAGGAAGATGCAAATCAAAACCACAATGAAATACTACCTAATTCCAGTCAGAATGGCTAATATTAAAAAAAAATGATAAATGCTGATGAAGCTTCAGTGAAAAGGAGACTCTCTTACACTATTGGGTGAGAATTAAGTTAGCAGAGCCTCTGTAGAGAATGATGTGGAGGTTCCTCAGAAACTTACAAATAGAGCTACCATACAGTTCAGCAATTCTGCTCCTGGGTAGCCACCTAAGGGATAGAAGTATACTCAGATGGAAAAAAAAATTGCATGTCCTTGTTTATTGCCTCGTTATTCATAGTCGCTAAGACATGGTCTTTACTCAAATCTGCAAGAACAGATGAATGGATTGCAAAAGTATGGCACATACTAGGGAATATTACTCAGCCATTAAAAACATTGAGATCCTGGAATTTGATAAAAATGGTCAAATTTGGAAGATTTAGTGCTAAGTAAAGCAAGCCAGACTATGAAAGAGAAGAAATGTATGTACACACTAAATATATACAGAATGTCTACACTCTATGGCTGACACTAAAAATGTGGAAGGTATAAAAGTATGGAAAGCAACTGTGGATACTAGAGACAGTGTGGGAGGAGGGTGAGCAATGGGGTGGCAAGATTGAAGGAATCAAGAGAAGAAAATGTCATAACACATATTGGGCACAAAAATTAAAAATTATCTAATAAGGATGATATGAATGGTAATATCATTGACTGGACTAAATTGTGATGTATCATCTATTCATACTGGGAAAATTATGTTGTGTATGGTAATGATATACAATGATTAAAAGTAAAGAAAATAAGAAAATAAAGAAAAACATAGTCTAAAACCGTAATTGAAATAAAAGAGAATCAAACAGAACTTCTGGAAAGGAAGAATCAAACACAAGCAATTAAAATCTCCCTTGAAAGCATTAATAGCAGAATAAACCAGGCAGAAGAAAGAAAGTATTACATTGAAAACAAAGTCTCCAACATCCATATTAAGGGCATTCCACAAGATGAATAAGCTGATTATTAGGTTTCAGAGTAAGACTCAGGAGACATCATCTCAAGAGATAAAAGAAACTTTCTTGAGAGAAAGATCACCCAGGAGTCTGAAGCCAAAGGTGATTCAGTCCACCCTACTAAGAAGATGTGATATATTTATATGGAAGGGATGGAAAGGTAGGGCCACAAGAATGGTACATTGATTAGCTTACTTGCTATTGTGACCTTATCATCCCATTGGGTGTCTGCTGCCAGAAGGGAGGGCTCTGGCCAGAGGATTCTGACCAAAGATCACTGCAACTATCTTCTTATTTTCTGATGAGAAATTACCTAAAGGCCATTCAGGATCCTATCTAGCATTTCCAGCCTCTATTACATATATATATATATATATGTTATGGTTGATGGCCAGCCTTCTGGAGCTGCTTTAAGCTGAGACAGGGCATTGTCCTTTAGGGTGATGAGGAGAGGTGTGAGTCCTCTGAAGGAAGATATGAATATGATACCCTATGGAGTAGCAAGTTGTTTTTAGTCTGTTTGGGTTACAATTTTATCTGAAGAGGTTTAGCTTTTTTTTTTTTTGCTTGCACATCAATGTTTATTACAGCGTTATTCACAATTGTCAAGACATGGAACCAACCCAAATGTCCACAAACTGATGAATGGATTGGAAAAGTGTGGTATATGTACTCCATGGAATACTACTCAGCCATAAAAAATAACAAGACCCTGGCATTTTTTTTAAGCATGTAGTTTTTCAGCCAAAATCTGAACTTTTTCTTTTTCTTTTTTTAAATTAATTCATTTTTATATACATTCATTCACATTGTTTAGCTTACAATGTGAGCATTTCAATATGTGAACATTTCTCCCCAGTCCTGTTGATCAAAATATATTCAACAATAACACAATACCTCCCCATCCCATCAATGCTCTACCTCCATATCCCTTCTCCAAATGTCCTTCATTAGGCCCCACTCCTCTACACACACCTCATCTGACATTCACACCCATCTCTTGCGTTTGTTCCACCATTAGTCAATCAGTTTCAGTCATAGAATGCAGACATACGGTATATATTAAGTGGGGACATACAATGTCTCTTCTTCATAGCCTGGCTTGCCTCACTCAGCAGTACATCTTCCATATTCTTCCACTTTCTGTCAAAAGCCAGGGTTCTGTTGTTTTTTATGGCTGAATAGTATTCCATAGAGTATATGTGCCAGTTTTT
>NW_006159631.1:839203-840416 GCF_000334495.1 Tupaia belangeri chinensis
TGCTATGAGAAGGCCTAAGCCTTTTTGATGTTGGAGAGTTACTGCAGTCATGGAGTCTATTTGATCTTAAGTCTATAAAAGACTTTGAGATATTTCATCTAGACTTTGTCAAAGGTTGGAGGAAAGAGTCTTAAAAAGGTGAAGAGATGTAGACCAAGGTGCATATTTCAACCCAGTTAGTAGGTAAACATATTTAAGTAGAGGTGTCAGAGTAAAAGAGCAAGAAATTATTAAAAAGGCAGGTCGAAATGTGAGGATAGAATAGGTATCTCAGGACTTGATTCCTGCCCTCTGCTTCTCTGTCTTAAACTCCTAAGGTGTTTGTCAAAGTGGCCCCAGTGAGAGACTGGATAGGTAGTGGATTTTGTGAAGTAGCACATTCTCCCAACACAACCATAATACCAATTTTTATAAGAATATTTCACCTTAATAGAAGACAAAGATTCTGGCATAACAAGGAAACTATGATAGGCAAAACAAAGGCTTTTTTGCTGGCAATTGGGGGATCCCTTGGTGGTACTAACCATTAGGCAGTAGTGGAAGCCTGAAGGGGATCATTGAAGGTAACTACTGACCCCTGAATGAGCTATCAGAATGTTACATATATATATATAAACTTTAAACTTTAGTCAACTTGCCATATATAAAATCCCTTTACAAAATTACTTTAGTAATTATTTTCTCTTTCCTATTTACAATAATTTTTCCTTGTTTTTCTCTTTTCATTAGTTTACTTTTAGAAACAACCTTAAACTTTGATTTAGACAAATGACAGACTCTTTGATCTGGAAGACAAAACCTTGGACTTAGATAAAACCACCAAAAATAATGGAAAAAAATTTTAAATGAAGACAACATATGGGAAATACCAGACACTGTAAAATGCCTAAATATCTGAATAATAGGCATTCTAGAAGTTGAAGAATCAGACAAAGGCATAGAAGACCTAGTCCATGAAATACTTGCAGAAAGCTTCCTAAATCTAGAGAAGCATTCAGACATGCAGATCCAAGAAATAGAAACAACCCCAAATAGAATCAACATAAGATCCTCTCCATGGCACAATATAGCCAGAATGGTAAGAATCACAGAAAAAGACAAGATTTTAAAAATGGCAAGAGATAAACATCAAGTCACTTACAAAGGTTATCCTTTTAGGCTAATATCATACCTCTCAACCCTTACAATGCAGGCAAGAAAAGAATGGGAAGAC
>NW_006159631.1:840730-863891 GCF_000334495.1 Tupaia belangeri chinensis
GACTACATGGGAGTCCAGCAACATAGCCATTATGCTAACTGCTGGTCCCTCCCAAGTCATTTTTAAGAGAAAATGTTTGGGGACCAGGAGATGGCATAGCAGTTACATCACTGGACTCCCACATGTTTGACTGTAGTTTAAGTCCTAGATCTGCTGGCTTGAAACACACTGGGTGCATGTGCATGTGTGCCCAAGATCTCGGGAAGATAATGGAGGAGGGATTGTGGTGTGGCCATTCCCCAGTGGGGAGAGTGATTTCTCACTTTCCTTCTCACTATTTCTGTCTGTTTTTCTCTCTTTTGTGAGCACACTTGCCCTGAGGCAAAAGCATCTTGGGAAAAGAGAAGGAGAGAGAGAGAGGGAGACAGAGAGAGACAGAGATAATGCTTGTGATATAGAGCAAGAATAGGTGGGGCAGTCCCCAAGGAGTTAGCAGGGCTGAGCATTTTTAGATCTTATCTCATATAAGTTTGACGAGTCTAGCAGACTCTGAGCCAGCCTAGAAGAAGCATAAAAATCAATGTATGCTTGAAATAGTCTTCATTTTCCTAGGCATTTACAAAGAGATGTGACTACTGAATAGAATTACCTACCAATTTGTATTGAACTAGGTCGGGTACAAAAAAAATATGAGTTTTTTTTTCTTTAGAGACTGAGAATCAGAGTAGTCTCAGTGCACCAGGGCTTACCTGCTCTGAGGCAGTTGTCCTCTGCTTGTGTTTTGTCTCTTTCTTTGTGAACCAGCAAAATGAGTCATCTGAACTATACTCACTAGGTTTAGAACTCTAAGAGTTGCCAGCAAGACCTCTCCCAAATCTTAAAATTACCCTGAGATGGTCCCTTTCTGCCTCTGATGGCCATGTGTGAATGATGGCATTAGCATTAATTTAAAAGAAAATGTGGGAGAGGCCGAGAGTAGGTCATATTTAGGCAAATAATAACGTGATTTAAGGTGGTATAGATAAGCTCCATAGACCCAAGTAAAGTCTTAATAAAGTCTGAAGGATTTAATAGTACAGGGGACAATTGAGAGGAAAAGTTAGGTTACACCAAAAACAGGGAGAAGGGGCCTTCTGAGAGATTCACTTAAAATGGCTGAGAAGTATAGGCAATAGAAATTTTCTGAGTTGATACTATGTGAGAAGAGCGAAGTGGCTTTCAGAAGGACCGGCTATCATACCGAGGGGGGAAATGCCAGCTCTTTGACAAGCTTAGTGTTGCTCAAAAGGAGCTTTCAAGGGGTTAGTTGCCTGAAGGGAGTGCTACCATGAGATGGGGAAGTTGAGTTGCAGGGTATAAAATTCTAGGTTATTTAGGTCCATGTATCTAAGAGATCTGTCCAGAGATGCAGAATGAAAAACCACAAACACATGTGAAGTAGGAAAAGATAAGTTTTAATAGAAAAGTAAAGATTTCTGCTAGAGAAGAAATACACCCCCATTCCTGAAAGGCATGTTAAGTAGACAGCTGCCAGAGAAGGACAACTTGCATTAGGCATGAGGTTAGATGTTACTTTTATCCTGGGGGTTGATAATGAATATTTAGCAGGGGAAGGTCTGTCATAGTATCTGGCTTTTTTTTTTTTTTTTTTTTTTTTGGTTTCTTGGGCTTTTCCAGAGCTTGAACATTTCTGTCAGGTGAGGAATTTAATTATCTAATCATACATGCACAGGGTGATCTTCAAGAGAATTAGCATCCAAGTCTGAATGCACTGCCTGGAGGTTGACTTAGTATCCTATAGAAGTGGTGAATTTCTGTGTATATATTTTGGACAGCAGAAAGAAGATAATAATCTTCCTGGTGCCAGGAGCCAGATAGGAAAGGTGGGAGGAAGGAATCTTCAAAGAGGGTCTGATTGTATTTCCTGATAGACTGTGAATTATCAAGCAAGTTGTAAAACAGCTCTGGGTGTAAGAAACTCTCTGTGTGACCAAGTAATCTGAGCTAATACTGATTTTTCAGTGATTAGTAAATGACTCTTCTCAAAAGCTTGACCAGACTGACTCCTTTTTATAAGTTTATATATATATATATGTATGTGTATATATATACACATACATATAATTTAATATATTATAAATCTTTATATATATGTGTGTCCATTTTGTGTCATAGTCCTATTATAGTGACTCTTTCTTGGGGTTCCTTGCCCCATTTACAGACTCATTGGGTCTAATTCATGTCTCACTTCATCAAGCCATGTGCCTACAGTTTTGTTTGTAGTATTCTGGGGAGTGGACCTGATTTGAATTTGGTAACATAAGAAATCAGGAAGAACCAGGGAACCATCCAAGCCTTCTGTGAGTCTTTACTTAACATTGGAGTTATATCTTCTTAAGTAGCAATTTTACTTCACAGGACAATCTTACTAATAGACTTACTCATGTAAAATTTAAAAAAGTAAACTATAATTTAAGTTTTATTTTAATCAGAGTATGTTAAATTGTTTAATTATGACTTAGATTCTTTTCACTTATTTAATTTTTTTTTGACTTAGATTATTTTCACTTATTTAATTTTTTTTATATTAAATCACAGCATATCAAATGAATTTTCCCATCCCAAATACACTATATATTGGTTCAGTCATAGGTATTACCATACACATTATCATCAATGGATGATTTCCCATTTTTGTGTCCCTAAAATGTTTTGGTTCTTTATTATTCCCTTCGATTCCCTCCCTGTCACCCTCCTGTATTTCCCACCCTTCTCCTGCACTGTCTCTAGTATCCATAGCTGTTCTTCCATACATTTATGCCTTCCAATCTTCCAGTTTCTTCCACAGAGTTCAGACATTTAGTATATATTAAGTGGGGACATACAATGTCCC
Source organism: Tupaia belangeri chinensis (assembly GCF_000334495.1). Taxonomy (NCBI): domain Eukaryota; kingdom Metazoa; phylum Chordata; class Mammalia; order Scandentia; family Tupaiidae; genus Tupaia; species Tupaia belangeri. Next base: position 843,564 of record NW_006159631.1, read on the forward strand.
CCTTTCATAGTCTGGTTTGTTTTTGAGCAATCCATTGCAAGTCGGTGGAAGAGTATGCCCGTTGTAACTCAAGGAGCAGCTGCGCAGTCAGGACCCAGGGCTCCATGAGTGCTACTTCTCTGGCTGCCACATCTGTGAGGTAATTCCAAGTGACCTCAGGCTTGGAAAGGTCCCTTTGATGTTTGGGGACATGCATAAGGTTACCAGAGGCTTGAGGAAGAAAGGACCCCTGACCCTTTCAATCAGAGTCCAATTCCAACACCCGAGGGGGGCATTAGGTCTCCTTGTCATGGCCAGCTGGGAAGGTGAATCTTTGCTTGGGACTTTTCAGGACACCCGTGTTTCCAATGGCCATGTTTGTTTGTTTGTTTGTTTTTTAATGGCCCGCCTATTCTCAGGAGACTCAGGGTCAATGGGAGTCCAAGTCCTGTAGGCCTCCATTAGCCTCTCTGGAAAAGTGGTGGGAGACTCTTTGAGCCCCTGCATTACCTCCAAAACCCTAAACACATTAATAAGCTTTTTGGATGTATGGCACAAGCCTCGCATGAGGGTCTGGCAATACTTGGTCAAATTAGCCTTCCATTTTTTTAGTATTAGGGTCTCAGTTGGGCCAGACCACAGGAAATACAGCCTCATTGAGGACCATATCATTCATAGGGAGACCATTTGGGCCAAGGACCCATTTTCGTGTCTCTTGAATGATCTTTTGTCTCTCCTCTGTGGTGAACAAAACCTGGAGGAGCTACTGGAAATTATCCCAGGTCAGCTGCTGGGTGACCATTTTGGAAAATGAGGGGTTAAACCAGAAAGGGAGGAAACCCCGACTGGGGCAGCTCCTGTAAATGGCAGATGGGGAATCAGAGGAGGGGAAAGGGGAACGGGCTGAACGGGTGAGTAAGGAGGGGGTGCCCAGGCAGAAGGTGAGTGTTTCTCTTCTTGCTGGAGGACAGGAGGTTGAGCAGGAGCCTTGGCTTTGTAGCCAGGATATGCCGTGGTTTCAGGGGCACCCAGGGTTTAAGCCAGAGAGGAGGAGAAGTAACAAGAGCCAACCAAGTCTCGGTATAGGGCTCTTGATCTGGATGTACCTGATAAACAATTTTATGAAAAAGAAGAATTTAGCAATCAAAAGTGCCAGTACCTGGACAGCCACCCCTGAAGATTGGCCATTCTAACTCACAGAGAGTGTGCAATTGGCCAGGAGAAACTGTGGCCCCAAGGTATTGTGCCTCAAAATGAAAGTTCTTGAAGTGGCTGAGGACCAGTGACAGGGGGGTCTTGGAGGCTCCCTGACCCATTGCTGGCGAGGATATGGAACCTGTCAGAGATGTCTCAAATTTAAAAAGGAAGGATGTAGGTGGTAAGGGGGAAATGAAATGATCAGGATTGAGGTAGGAGAGATGGCCGGCCAACCCAGAAGGAAAAAAGTGAGAGAAAGTGAAAGTGTGTGTTGAAAGGACAGAAATGCAGAGAAGAAGATGAGAGAAAAGAACCCAGTTCCTATTCCAGGGAGATCAGGGCGTCCCTATCACTCTGAGCCCAAGGCATCTGACTGTGACTGGTACACAATCTGGGCATTTAAGATGTTACCAGTGACCCAGATTTTTTTTTTTTTTGAGAGGTTTTTTTTTTTCACTGTAGGGCGCGTGCACTCGCCAGACAGACAGAGAGAGACAGAGAGATAGAAAGCGAGAAATCCCCCCCCAGGGGACGCCACAATCCCTTCTCCTCTCGGGGTCTTGGGCTCGCATGTACACACACCCGGCGTGAGTTTCAAGCCACTGGGTCCAGGAGGCGAACCGCGGTCGACCACGTGGGAGTCCAGCGACATAGCCATTACCTTAACTGCTGGTTCCCATCCAGTGACCCAGATTTGACTTACCCCCTCCTTGGTGTCAGGAATTCTGATCAGAGGAGAAAAGTCACAGGCAGGAGATCTCCCCACCAAAGAGGGAGATCCTGGACAAGCCTCCAAATATTATATCAGGAATAGACCAGGAAATGTGAAGCCAAACATTGAAAAAGATATGAAAGAAGTTTATTAAGAGGTGAAGCTACATCGCAGTGACCAGACACACTCAAGTAAGGGTCTGGTGCCCTTCAGCGGGGCAGTGGGGTTTTTATACAGGCAGGTAAACAAGTTACATAAGGTACACCTGACAGAAAAGTTGCTAGGTACTCAACCTCAATGGCAGAGTCATAAGTGCCTGGGAGACACGACCACAACACTGTTTCTGTTTGTTTTTTGTGTTTTTTTTGAGAGTTTTTTTTTTTTGCTATAGGGTGCGTACGCTCACCAGACAGACAGAGAGAGACATAGAGACAGAAAGAGAGAAATCACCCCCAGGGGGGATGGTCATGCCACAATCCCTTCTCCTCCATTCTCCTCTCAGGATCTCAGGCACGCATGCACACGCGCCCAGCATGAGTTTTAAGCCACCGGGTTCGGGACGTGAACTGCGGTCGACTACATGGGAGTCCAGCGACATAGCCATTATGCTAACTGCTGGTTCCCAACCCTGTTTCTGTTTTGACTCTCAGTGCTGGTTGCCTAGGCTGACATTAAGATGGCCACAGATACAAAAATATGGGGGAACAGTTGTCAAGAGAGACTCAACAGTTACCTTAAATCTGGAAAACAAAGTATAGAAGAAAATCAAAATAGAATCTCAGATGTAGAAGGGGAAATAACCAGCCTAGAATAATCCATCACAAAGAATGAGAAAATGGCCCATAAAAATAAGAATAATATACAAAAAATACTAGATACTATCAAACTTACAAACATCAATATAATTGGTATCCCAGAAGGTGAAGAGACTCATAAGGGCATTGATAATCTATTCTACGAAATCCTGTAAGAAAACTTTCCGAACATAGAGAGACACTCAGAGATCCAGTCCCAAGGAATACAAAAGACCCCAAATAGAATCAACCCAAGAAGAAGATCTTCTCCAAGACACATTATACCCAGATTGACCAAAACCACAGACAAAGGCAAGATACTAATATTGACAAGAGAGAAATGTCATGGTCAGGCTAACAGCAGACCTCTCATTGGAAACAATGTGAATGAGGAAAGAATGAGAAAATATATTCAAAGTGTTAAGGGAAAAGCAATTTCAACCAAGAATACTGTACCCTGCAAGATTATTCTTCATATGGGAAGAAAATACAAGGGCATTCTCAGATAAACAAATCTAAAAGAATTTACCAGCACCAGACCAAATCACCAAAAAGTTCTCAAGGGAGTGCTATACCAGGAAAATTAAATACAGACACACAGAAATAAGAGTTCAAAAGGTAAGAACATGGCTAACTTAATTATAGGTATAAGTCTTGAGTTGAATATTATATCCCAGAATTTAACCAGGAAGATCGAACCATAACAGAAGATAGATTAAGTACATGAGACTGAACTGGTGAAATAGCATTTTATGACTTTTGACTGAAATATTGCTGATTTTCTTCTAGGCTTTGTTGTTCGGTTTTAAAGATTTTTTTCCTGTCTTGTGCTATTGATATGTTCATATACCAACCATTTGAACAAATCCTAACCTGTTTCCTGGCTTTAAGTTTTAAGCAAAATTCCTTAGCATTTCTTTGATATATTAAACTTAAAACTGCTTTACTTGAAATTACCATTTGAGCTTGCTTTTGAGAGTAGTTAGATTATTTAAGAAATTGTGTGATAAAATGGGGGTGAAGAAATGGAAGACAACTGTAGACACCAGAGATAGTGTGAGAAGTGAGTGGGAAAGGGCAGAGGGTCAGAAATAGGGGTAAATACATATACACACACACACACACACACACACACACACATACACACAAATGAAACTAGAAATGGAAAATTGTTGACTATAAAATGCATGATTAAGCTACTATGTAGTAAATTCTGAATGGGAAATCACATTTTGTATGCTGCGACAATGCTTAGGGAATGAATATAAATTAATTAATTTTTAAAAAAATTTTCAGGAAAAAATAAACATGAAAACTTTTTCTCAAAATTACATAAAAGTGCATTAAAAAGACCTATTTGATGACTACAATAAGCTATATAGCCCCAGCTAGGTGCTACTTTATAGGATGTTCATTCTACTCACTGAGGTTTATGCCTAAAGTCAGACTTGTGTTCATGGATATGTATATATCAGCTGTGCTTGTTATTGAAAATATTTAGATTTACTAAGTTCTTTAGTGAATCAATAAAATGTGTGGGGGAAAGGCATAGAAAGAATCTATGGGATACCAGAGACAGTGTGGGAGGATGGTGGGAGAAGGCAGAAGGTGAGAGATAGGGACCCAAGGATGGGGAAAAAAGTGAAATATACAGGAAAAAAGAAATGTAAAATTATTTGTTGATGATAACGCACATGTTGATGTGTTTGAGCCAATACACAGTGTATTCTGGATGAAAAATTTCATTTTTATGCTATAATGGTGTATAGTAAATGAATATAAATTAATAAATTTAAGTTAAAAAATACTGAAAACAAACAAACAAAAATTACTGTCTGAAAAATGTGAAGAATTAGTTAGGATTCACTGGTTTTATCCAACAGTGAAGTAATTAGTTTGATCACTGTTTTACATATAGAGAAACTGAGGTTTTGAGAATGGATGACAATTGTTTAAGGTTACACAACTTGTATATTGCATAAGTGAAATTGTAGTGTAAGTCCATCCAGGAAACAAGTCCACACTCTTCCCACCACCAAGATACCTTCTCCACAGAAATGGACAAGGGCCTTTTAAGAGGAGACCTGAAGGTCTCCAGGCCAAAAGAAGATAAAACATGATACTCTAATGTGGTTGTATATAAGGAAGATCTTGTACTTCCTTTTTAAAAATCTCCTGCAATGGGACCAGCAGTTAGCATAATAGCTATGTCGTTGGACTCCCATGTAGTTGACTGCAGTTCAAGTCCTAGACCTGGTGGCTTAAATTTACACCGGGTGTGTGTGTGTGCATGACCAAGATCCCAAGAGGAGAATGGAGGAGAAGGGATTGTGACATGGCCATCTCCCCTGGGGGGGGGTGTGATTTCTCACTTTCTGTCTCTCTGTCTCTCTCTTTCTAGTGAGCACACACGTCCTATAGCAAAAACTTATCCAAAAAAGAAAAAAATCTCCTTCAAGTCAAGTACATATTTATTTAAGTGATCATATTTTTAAATTTGGAAAATAAGACACCTTTTATTGAAAAAGTAATGTTTGCAATTGATCCAAAAAAAAATGTCAGCCAGTTCCATCTGCAACCCCTGGCCAGTAAGGGAAACTGACACAGGGCCTTTCACTGGCTCAAACCCCAACTCCAGCTGTAGCCTAAGGCCAACTCTCTCAAGCTCAGAGCCCCAGCACTCCCTGCCAGAAAGAGCAGCCCCTAGTTCTCCAACAAAACACAGTCCCATCTGCAGCCTCCTGGCCAGTCAGGGAAACTGAGGCTGGGCCTTTCACTGGCCCTAGCCCCAGCTCCAGTTCCAGCCCCTGCCCTGTTCTCCCTACCTCAGAGCCCCCCTTTCCTTCCAGAAAGGTAGACTGCTTTTTTAAATTATTATTTTTTCTTTTGATAATTTTCCTCCTTCTCCTTACTCCATAGAGCAGACCCCAGCTCTCTAGCAGACCCCAGTTCTCTAGCAGTACCATCAGCAGCCCCCTGTAAATTTAGGAAAACAGGCAGGGGCTTTCACTAGCCCTGGACCTATCTCCAGTTCCACCCCCAGCCTAGCTTTCAACCTCAGAGCACCTTCCCTTCTTGCTTGAAAGATAGGCCACTTCTTTTTCTTTGTTTTGCAAGTTTGTAACTTCTCCTTATTCCATTAGGCAGTCCCCAGCTCACCAGCAGAGCCCATTTCCATTTGTAGCTCCCTATCAAGGCAGTGAAACTAAGGTAGTGCCTTTCATGGCCCCTGGCCCCTGTTCCAGCTCTGGTCCCAGCCCAGTTCTCCTATCTTCAGAGCCCACACTCCCTGCCAGAAAGGTAGGCTGTTTTTTGTGGTTTTAGCTTCTTTCTTTTGCTAATTTTCTGCTTTACTTTTCCCCATGGGGTATCTCCCAGCTCTCTAGCGGAGCCCAGTTACATCTGAACCTCGCTATCCAGTCAGGGAAACTGAGGCAGGGCCTGTCACTGGCTCTGGGCCCAGCTCCAGTTCCGGCTCTGTCTAGCTCTCCTGATCTCAGAACATCCTCCCTCCCTACTTGACATGTTAGCTGCTTTTGTTCTTTCTTTTGCTAGTTTCCTACTTCTCCTTACCCTGTAGGATAGCCCCCAGCTCTCCAGCGAGTCCAGTTCCATCTGTAGACACCTGGCCTTTCACTGAATTCAAACTCAGCTCCAGCTCCAGCTCTGGCCCCATCCCAGCTCTCCCAGCCTCTGATCCATGCCTCCCTGCCTCCTTCCCTTTTTTCTTCTTCCTTTTGCTAATTTTCAAGTTGTTCTACCTCATAGGGCAGCCACTAGACCTCCAGCAGAGCCCCGTTTCATCTGTAGCTCCTGTACCAGTAAGGAACACTGAAGCAGGGCTTTTCACTGGCCCCAGAATCAGCTTCAGATAGGTCACAGTCCAAATCTCCCAACCTCAGAATTCCCCACTCCCTTCCAGAAAGGTAGGCTGCTTTATTTTCTTCTTTCTTCTGCAAATTTCCTACTTCTCCTTACCACATAGGCCAGCCTCCACCTCCCCAGCATATCCCAATACCATCTGCAGTGCCCTTGTGAAATAGCAAAATTGGCTTGCATATGACCCACTACTTTTTCTTTTTTCTCTCTTATACTCTCTTGTCTTCCCCTTAAGTTGTCATCTCCTCCTCATCCTCCACCCAACCTGATGGAATAGACAGACCTAGAATCATAGTTTTCAAGTTTCCTAGTATTTTAAGTCTCCCTGAGATCCTCCCTTTTACTGAACCACCTGTGAAAAAGGAGAAACTACTCTTAGGACACCTGAATAGAAGACTCCTGTGGGACCACATTGATAAACACAGCAGAAGAGAGATTTTGGTGCACATCAATCCACAACGAAAGGGAATCAAACTTGTTCCCAGTGGCAGAAACATTCTCCAAAAAGGTATCTAAAAGTGAATAAATCATACAATGGCTAGAAGTAGAAGAGCCTCAGGATTTGATGAAAGCAGGAAATATGTCTCCATCAAAAGAACACAATAACTCCTTTTCATCCCTTAAAAAAACAGAAGTTACCAAAATGTCAGAGAAAGAGTTCACAACATTCATAGTGAATAAACTCCATGATTTTGGACAAAAAAAGGCAATGAACTACAGGAAACAAGGAAGACTTTCCACAATTTGAAAGAGGAAATAGACACTAAACAAATAATTAGATGGAACTATTACAGACAAAGTCTGTAATACAGAAAATCAAAAGCTCTCCCGAAAGTATTAAAAGCTGACTACACCATGTTGAAGATCAAATCTCTGGTGTAAAAAATAAAAAGTCTGACCTGGGAAAAACCACAAAAGATAGATAAAATAATACCAAAAAATAGGATAATATATGAGAAATACTAGATTCCATTAAATATCCCAAAATTTGAATAATTGGTATCCAAGAAGGTAAAGAAACTAATAACGAGATGGAAAATCTATTTCATGAAATCCTGGAGGAAAAATGTTCAAGTCTAGAGAATCACTCAAATATCCAGACCCACGAAATACAAAGAACCCCAAAAGAATCAACTCAAGAAGATCTTCCCGAAGGCACATCTTACCAAACTATCCAAAACCACAGATAAAGACAAGATACTTAAAACAGGCAAGAGAAAAAACGACAAGTGAGTTACAAAGGTCATCCCATCAGGATAAAACTGTTTTTTCCAAAGAAACAATGCAAGCAAGGAAAGAAAGGGAATACATATTGAAATTATTAAGAGAGAAACAATTTCAACCAAGATTATTATATCCAGCAAGATCATCTTTCATATGAGAAAAAAAGATTAAAATGTTCTCAGACAAACAAAACCTGAAAGAAATTACCAACACAACAGCAGGGCTGCAGGAAACTCTGAAGAGAGTCCTGTTCCAGGAAAACTAAAGAATGAACAGCCAGAAATAAGGGAATAAAAGACAACCAAGATAACAGCTAATTTAAAGGTAGGTGCAAGTATGGAAATATTGATAATAACACTGAATGTTAAAGGATTAAATTTTCCAATCCAAAGGCACAGATGGGCTGAATGGGCTGAATGGAAAAAAAAAAAAAAAACCCAGAAACCATCTATCTGTTTCCTAGAAGAAATACATCTCATGGATAAAGACATACATAGACAAAAATAAAGGGCTGAAAAGAGGTATTCCATGCAAATGGTAACCAAAACAGAGCTGAAGTCACAGTTCTAATTTCTAACAAAATAGGCTTAAAACAAAAACTGTTCTAAGAGACAAAAAGGCAATATATAGTAGTAAAAGGGTCAATAGATAAAGGAGATATAACGCTTAATAATATCTATGCACCTATCACAGGAGCACCCAAATATGTGAAGGAAAGACTGTTAGATATGAAAGGAGAGATAGACTACAACACTTTAATTGTTGGAGACTTCAACACACCACTGTCTCCTGTGGACAGATCATCTAGACAAAGAAATAAGTAAAAAGATTAAGGATCTAAGTGATACTATGAATCAAATGGCGTTAACATACATCTATAGAACTTTCCACCCAAAAACCACAAGATACAACTTTATTTTCACCCGCACATGGATCTTTTACAAAGATTGACCACATGATACGGCGCAAAGCAAGCCTCTACAGATTCATAGGCATAGAAACTATATCAAGCATCTTCCCCAACAATGATGGTATTTCATTAATATTAATTTCAGGAAAAATAATAACAAATACACAAATACATGGAAATTAAATAACCTACACCTGAATGACTCACAACTACTGAAGAAATAAAGAACAAATTTAAAAGATTCATGGAAACTAGTTTCAATGAGGACATGAATTTTCATAATCTTTGGAACACTGTAATTGAAGTCATAAGAGGAAAGTACATAGCAATTAGTGCATATAAGAAGAAGATGGAAAGAAGGCAAATGGACCAATAACATCATGCATCAGAGAATTGGAAGAGCAACAGCAAAAAAAAATATGCAAATAACTACAGAAGAAAAGAAATAGCAAATATCTGAGATGAAATACAAAATTTATATAAACCTGGTTGTTTGAAAAGATAAAATGGATAAACCATTAAGTAGTCTAATTAAGAAGAGAGAAAGGGACTAGATAAATCAAATTCTCAATGAAGCAGAAGTATAAACACAAACATAGTCAAAATACAAAACCTCCTTAGAGGTTATTTTGAACAACTATATGTCAACAAATAAGAAAATCTGAATTCCTGGACACACGTAATGTTCCAAGATTGAGAGAGGATCATGTAAAAAGTCTGAATAGGTCCATAACAAGCTGGGAGATTAAATCAGTAATAAATAACTTTTTAAAGTATATTTATTATTTTTATATACATTCAATCACATTGTTTAGCTTACAAAGTGAACATTTCAATATGTGAACATTTTTCCTCAGTCCTGTAATAAATAACTTTCAACAAAGAAAAGCCCTGGCTCTGATGGCATCACCCCTGAATTCTACAAAACATTTAAAGAAGAGATAACCCCTATTATTCTCAAGTTATTTCTAAAGAATCCTTTTCAAAAGGGTGCAACACTCCCAAATTCATCCTATGAAGCCCCCATCACCTTTATCCTTAAAACAAAGACATGGCAAGAAAAGAAAACTATAGACAAATATCTCTGATGAATATAGACGCAAAAATTCTCAACAAGATACTAGCAAATCATATCCAACAACACATAAAAAAGATTATACATCACGGCCAGGTAGGATTTATTCCAGGGATGCAACGATGGTTCAACATAAATAAGACTATAAATATAATACTCCATATTAACAAAAAGAAACATAAAAACCCTATGACCATATCAATTGATGCAGAAAAGGCATTGGATAAAATACAACATCCCTTCATGATCAAGACTCTCAACAAAATCAAAATAGAAGGGTCATTCCTTAACACAATAAAAGCTATCTATGAAAAACACATAGCTAAGATCATCCTGAATAGGGAAAAGCTGAAATATTTTCTACTAAAAATGGTAAAAGACAAGGATGCCCACTTTTTTCACTCCTCCCCATTATAGTATTGGATGTCCTCACCAAGCAATCAGAAAAAGACAATAAAAGGCATTCATATAGGAAAAGAAGAGGTGAAATTATCTCTGTTTGCAGATGACATGATTGTATTCATAAACAACCAAATTTATCCATGAAAAATTTCCTGGAAGTAATACATGAATACAATAAAGTTGTAGGATACAAAACCAACATACAGAAATCTATAGCATTTCTATATACAAACAGCAGGCAGACTGAGATTGAACTAAAAAATGTTCTTCTATTTACCATCGACATAAAAATTATAAGATACCTAGGAATAAATCTAACCAAAGATGCTAAGGACCTCCACAAGAAAAACTATGAGAAGCTAAAAAAAAAAAAAAAAAAACTGAAAATGACACAAAAAAGGGGAAGGAAATCCCACATTCCTGGATTGGAAGAATTAGCGTATATCAAAATGGGACGAAGAATTAATGTAATCAAAATGGCAATTCTACCCGAATTAATCAACATATTTAATGCAATCCCTATCAAAATACCAGAACCATTCCTCACAGATCTAGCAAAGACAGTCATACAATTTGTCTAGAATCTTAAAAGACCCTGTATTGCCAAAGCAATCCTGAAAAAGAATAATGGAGTGGTCAGCATCTTACTCACTTACCCTAAAACATACTATGAAGCTGTAACAATCAAAAGAGCATGGTATTTGCACAGAAACAGACAAGTGGACCAATGGAACAGAATAGCGACCCCATAAGTAAACTCCCAAACATACAGTCAACTGATTTTTGACAAAGGGCACAAGCCAATCCAGTGGGAAAAGAAAAGCTTCTTTAGCAAATTGTTCTGGAAAAACTGGATATCCACCTGCAGAAAGATGAATCTGAACTCCTACCTCTCACCATTGATAAAAATCAACTCAATGCAGATCAAAGATATAAACCTAAGACCTCAATTTATCTATAAAATTGCTGATGGAAAACACTGGGGGAACTCTCGGAGACATTGGTGCAGAAATAGACTTCTTAAATGAGACCCCCCCCCCCAAGCACAGTCAATAATACCAAAAATAGACAAGTGGGATTACATCAGACTAATAAATTTCTGCATGGCAAAAGACACAGTAATTAGTGTGAATCTACAGCCCTCAGAATGGAAAAATATTTTTGTAGACTATGCATCAGATACTGGACTGAAAACCAGCATACAGAGGAAACTCAAGCAATTTTTCTGAAAAACGATGATCAACCCTATTAAAAGATGGAAGACACACCTATGTGCAATATCCCTCATTATAAGGGAGATGTAGATAAAGCCACAATGAGATACCACCTAATCCCAGTCAGAATGACTAAGATTAAGAAAACAAAAAATGGTAAGTGATGGCAGGAGTGTGGTGAAAGGGGAACTCTCCTACAAGGCTGGTGGTAATGCAAATTGGTCCAGCCACTGTGGAGAACAGTATGGAGATTCCTCAAAGATATTCAAATAGAACTACCATATGATCCAGCAATTCCACTCCTGAGTATCTACCCAAGGGACAGAAGAATCCTTATTCAGAAAAATGCTTCCACATCGATGTTTATTGTGGCATTATTTACAATTGTGAAGATGTGGAACCAATCCAAACGCCCACAAACAGAGGAATGGATTAAAAAAGTGTGGCTCATATACTCTATGGAATACTATTCAGGAGTAAAAATGAGACCCTGGCTTTTGACAGAAAGTGGATGAATATGGAAGATTTACTGCTGAGGGAAGCAAGCCAGGCTGTGAATGAGAGACATTGTATGTCTCCACTTAATTTATACAGTGTGTCCACAGTCTATGGCCAAAACTGAATGACTAGAGGATATAGAAACAGAAAATTGTTATAAATAGCAGATACAATATGAAAAGAGGGTAAGTGAAGGAGGAGAGTTTGAGGAATTACGTTAAGGAAAAAATAGGTACTGCATCTACGGAACAAAGAATTGAGTTATTATCTGTTGAAGATAACATGTATAGAACTTTCAACTGGACTGGTGAGAAATGTATACATGTTGGAATATTCACTTTGCAAGCTAAGTGATATATGTTACTGTATAAAATAAATTGAAATAAAAATATATTAAAAACATACGAGTATTTCAGTGGGATATTGGGGTGATCAGGCCCAGAAAAAGTAGAAAACATGATTCATTGTTTTGTTCATGAAGAATTAGAATACAGACTAACAAATGGGATAGCAAAGGAGATTTATTCACATAAAGAATAGCTTCCAACAACAAAGGTTACCAGAACTGAGTAGCTAAAGCAGGGCTTATCCTAGCTAGGAGGAACTTGTTCATTTTCCACGTGGGGTTTACATGCTAGTCAGGATATTCCTAATGGTAAATTACTGAGAGCTTTTTGTTTCAGAGAACATTATCTAGTGATCAATGTTTGCTCATGACTTTGTCTGAGAGCTTTGGGCCCTAAAGACTATTAGCTAGGTTCTGAAATGTAGTGAGAACATGGACAAAGTCAAAATTGCTTTAGGTCATGCTGCACAAGTTAATCACTGAGACACTGCTGCAAGCCATTGTTTTGTTTGTTTGTTTGTTTGTTTTTGTGAGTGAGCAGTTCCTAGTGAAAATTGGACTATTGTGAATTCTTCTTTTTTTTTTTTTTTTTTAAGAGGTTTTTTCCTTAGGGCATGGGTGTTTTAAAAGAGAAAGAAAGAGACAGTGAGAGGGGAAGTAAGAAATCACACCCCAGGGGGATATGGCCATGCTGCAATCCCCTCTCTATTCTCCTTTTGGGATCCTGAGCACACATGCACATGTGTCCAGCATGACTTTATTATTTTTAATTTAGTTTAACTTATTTTATACATTTAATAATATATTACTTAGCTTGTAAGTAAATTTACCCAACATGAATACATGTCACACCAGTCCTGTTGAGGATACTAACACATTATAATCAACAGACAACAATCCATTTCTGTGTCACATAAATATCTTGCCTATTTTTCTCCTTAATTTCCTTTCTCACACACTCCCTCTTCTCTCATCCTTTTCCCACACTGTCTCTAATATCCACAACATTTTTTCAGGCTTCTATATGCTCTTATATTTCAGTTTCCACCATAGAGTGAAGACAGTTGGAAAATATTAAGTGGCAATATACAAAGTCTCTCCTTCATAGCCTGGCTTGTTTTACTCAGTAGTGAATCTTCCATATTAGTCCACTTTCTTTCAAAAGCAAGGGTCTTCTAGTTTTTTATGACTGAGTAGTATTCTATAGAGTATATGTGACACAATTTTCAATCCATTCTTCTTTCATAGACATTTAGGTGGGTTCCATGTCTTAGCAATTGTGAACAATGCAGCAATAAACAGAATTGCAAGCACTTTTTTGACTGAGTGTTCTTCTATACTTTCAGTAGATACGCAGGAGTGGAATTCCTGGATCATATGATAGTTCTATTTGTAAGTCTTTTTAAATTTAATTTTAATTTAATTTATTGTATACATTCAATCACATATGTCACTTAGCTGGTAAAGTGAATGTTCCAACATGAAAAATTTCTTTTCATTCTAGTTAAGAATACAATGCATACTATCATCAACAGATAACAACCCATTTCTTTGTCCCATAAATGCCTTGCCTTTCTATTTTCTCCTTAATGTCTTTCCTCAGAATCCTCTCCTTTTCCCACACTCTGCCTACACTGTATCTAGTATCTATAACCATTTTCTATGTTTCTATATCCTCTAGTCATTCAGTAGTTTAGGCCATAAAGTCAAGAGGATGTCTCTCTAGGAAGTGGGATTGCTGGAACATATGGCAGTTTTGTTGGTAGATTTTTCGCAAATCTCCATATTGTTCTCCACAGTGGCTGGAGCAATTCATGTTCCCACCAGCAGTGTAGGAGAGTTTCCCTTTCACCACATCCCCACCAGCACTTACTATTTTTTGCTTTTTAAATCTTAGTCATTTTGACTGGGGTTACGAGGTATCTCATTGTGGTTTTGATCTGTGTCTCTCTTATTTATTTATTTACATATTTTATTACATTTACTTTTATACATTCTACCACATTATTTAGCTTACAAAGTTAATATTTCAACATGTGACTATTTCTCCCTAGTCCAGTTGATAAAACTATAAAATATCTTCAACACATAATACCACATTATCTCATTAATGCTTTGCCTCCCTATTTTTCTTCTAAGTGGCTTCCTCAGACCCTACTCTTTCACACACATTATATCTGGTATTTACATCCATATACTGTGCTTCTATATCCTTTAGTCAATCAATTTCAGTCATACAGTGTGGACACTCGGTATATATTAAGCGGGGACATACACTGTCTCTTTCATAGCCTGGCTTGCTTCACTCAGCAGTAAATATTCCATTTTCTTCCACTTCCTATGAAAGCCAGGGTTTTGCTGTTTTTTTATGGTTGAATAGTATTCCATAGAGTATATAAGCCAAAGTTTTTCTATCCATTCAACTGATCATGGGCATGTGGGTTGGTTCCAAGCACTTTTCTGATTAAGTATTCTTCTGTCCTTTGGGTAGATACTAAAGAGTGGGATTGTTGGATCATATGGTAGTTATATTTGTAGATTTTTGAGGAATCTCCAAGTTGTTCTCCACAGTGGCTGTACCAATTCACATTCCCACCAGCTATATAAGATAGTTCCCCTTTCACCATACCCCCACCAGCACTTGTCATTTTTCGTTTTTTTAATCTTAGTCATTCTCACTGGTGTTAGGTGTTATCGCTTGGATCTGCATTTCCCTTACAATGAGGGATGTTGAGCATTTTTTAATATGCCTTTTAGCTATTTGTATGTCATATTGGAGAGTGGTTTTTTTTTTCAACTAATTCTCACATCTTTTAATAGGATTAATCATCTTTTTTCAAAACAGCTGCTCGAGTTCCTTGTGAATTCTAGTTATCAGTCCCTTTTCTGACACATAATTTACAAAAAATATTTTCGCATTCTGAGGGCTATCAATTCACAATAATTATTGTGTCTTTTGCCATGCAGAAAGTACTTAGTCTGATGTAATTCTACTTGTCTATCTTGGGGAATATTAACTGTGCTTTGTGGTTCTTATTTTAAAAGTCTTTCTCTACTTCAGTGTCTCCCAGAGTTTCTGCAGTGTTTAGCAGGAGCGGTTTTATAATTTGAGACCTTAGATTTAGATCTTTGATTCACCTTGACTTGATTTTTGTCAAAGGTTAGAGGTAGGTGTACAGATTAATCTTTCTGCAAGTGGAAATTCAGTTTTTCCAGCACTTTTTATTAAAGAGGTTTTTCTTTTCTCATTAGATTGTCTTGTACCCCTGATAAAAAATTAGTTGATTGTATGTTTGGGAATTAATTTTGGGGGACTCTATTCTGTTCCATTGGTCCACATGTCTGTTTCTGTGCCAGTTCCATACTATTTTGATTACCACAGCTTTGTAGTATGTTTTGGGGTCAGAGAGTGAGCTAATGCCTACTCCACTCTTCTGCAGAATTTTTTTGGCAATACAAGGTCTTTTATGATTCTAGACAAATTTTATAATTGTCTTTTCTAGAAGAATGTGTCTGGTACTTTGATTGACATTCCATTAAATATGTAGATTAGTTTAAGTAAAATTGCCATTTTGATTATATTAATTCTTCGAATCCGGGAACATGGGATGTCCTTCCACTTTTTTTGTGTCATTTTCAATTTCTTTCTTTAGCTTCTTGTAGTTTTTCTTGTGGAGGTTTGTAACTTTTTTGGTTAGATTTATTCTTAAGTATCTTATACTTTTGGTGGCTATAGTAAATGGAATTATTTTTTCAGTTCTATCTCAATCTGCCTGTTGTTCGTATATAGAAATGCTATAGATTTCTGTACATTGATTTTGTGTCCTGCTAATTTACTGTATTCATGTATTATTTCCAGAATTTTTTTCATGGAAAACATTGGGTCTTCTATGTATACAATCATGTCATCTGTGACTAGAGAGTTTCACCTCTTCCTTTCCTATGTGAATTCCTTTTATTTTTTTTCTCTTTTCTGATTGCATTGTCAAGGATTTCCAGTATTATACTGAAAAGGAGTGGAGAAAGTGGGCATCCTTGTCTTCTACCCGTTTTTAGTGGAAAATCTTTTAGCTTTTTCCCATTCAGGATGATGTTCTCTATGGGTTTTTCATAGATAGCTTTTATTGTGTTGAGAAATGACCCTTCTATGCCGATTTTGCTGAGAGTTTTGATCATGAAGGGATGTTGTATCTTATCAAATGCTTTTTCTGCATCAATTGATATGGTCATATGGTTTTTATCTTCCTTTTTCTTCATATGGTGAATTACATTTATCGTTTTGTGTATTTTGAACCAACCTTGCATTCCTGGAAAAAGTCTACCTGATTGTGATGTATAATCTTTTTATATACAATTTGCTAGTATCTTGTTGAGAATCTTTGTGTCTATGTTCATCAGAGATATTGGTCTATAATTGTCCTTCCTTGTTCTGTTCTTATCTCTTTTAAAGATAAGGGTGATAGAGGCTTCATAGAATGAATTAGGGAAATATTCACCCTTTTGGATCTTTAGAAATAACTTGAAAATGGGAGTTAACTCATCTTTGAAAGTTTTGTAGAATTCAGAGCTGAAGCCATCAGGGCCAGGGCTTTTCTTTGTTGGGAGATTATTTATTAACTGATTCAATCTCCTGGCATGTTATGGGCCTATTTGCACATTCTATATACTCCTGGCTAAATCTTGGTATATTATACGTATCCAGGAATTTGTCCATCTCATCCAGATTGTCGTGTTTCTTGGCATATAGATGTTCATAGTATCCTCTAACAATGTTTTTATTTCTACTATGTCTGTTGTTATTTTGCCTTCTTCATTGCAGATTTTATTCACCTGGTTCCTTTCTCTCTTCTTCTTAATAAGTCTCACTAGTGGCATATCAATTTTGTTTGTCTTTTCTAAGAACCAGCTTTTACTTTCATTCATTTTTGTATAGTTTATTTATTATCTATTTCTTTTATTTCTGCATATATCTTTATTATTTTCTTTCTCCTGGAGGTTTTTTTATTATTTATTTTTTATTTTTTTATTTTTTGCTATTGCTTTTCCAATTCTCTGAGGCACAAGGTGTTAGGTGATTCATTTGCCTTCTTTCCGTCTTCCTCTTATGTGCACTAAGTGCTATCAACTTCTTTCTTATGACTGCTTTAGCAGTGTCCCAAAGATTATGGAAACTTGTGTCCTCATTTTCTTTCGCTTCCATGAATGTTTTGATTTCAGTCTTATTTCTTCAGTAGTTGTGGAGTCATTCAGAAGTAGGTTATTTAGTTTCCATGTATTTGAGTATTTTTGAGGATTTCTCTTGAGATTAAACTCAAATTCAGTTCCATCATGATCAGAGAAGGTGTTGGATATAGTTTCTATGCCTTTGAATCTGTAGAGGCTTGCTTTTTCTCCTATGATGTTGTTAATATTTGAAAAGGTTCCATGTGATGGGGGGCGAGAAAAAAAGTATATCTCCTGATTTTGGATGGAAAGTTCTATATTTGTCTGTTAAGTCCACTTGATTTATGGTATCATTTAGATCTTTTATCTCCTTACCTATTTTTTGTTTAGATGATCTGTCCAGAGGTGATAGTGCAGTGTTGATGTCTCCAACAATTAGTGTGTTGCAGTCTAACTCCCCTTTTAGATCTAGCAGTGTTTCTTTCACATATTTGGGTTCTTCTGTGTTAGGCACATAGATATTTATAAGCATTATATCTTCTTGATCTATTGACCCTTTTACTACAATATAGGGCCCTTCTTTGTCTCTTGGAGCAGTTCTTGTTTAAAGCTTATTTTGTCAGAAATTAATATTGCTACTCCAGCTCATTTTTGGATCCCATTTGATGGGATGTTCAGCATTTTTTCATATGCCTTTTGGCTGTTCATAAGTCTTCCTTAGAGAGTTGTTTACTTAAGCTTATTCTCCCATTTCTCCCATATATTTTTTTGGAGAGGGTTTTGCTATAGGGCATGTGCATTTGCCAGAAAGCCAGAGAGAGACAGAGAGACAAAAAGTGAGAAATCACCCCCAACAGGGATGGCCATGCCACTGTCCTTTCTCCTCCATTCTCCTCTCAGGATATTTGGCCCCCATGCACATGCACCCAGCGTGAGATTAAGCCACTGGATCTGGGACTCAAACTGTTGTCAACTACATGGGAGTCCAGCGACATAGCCATTCCACCAACTGCTGGTCCCAATTCTCCCATTTTTTTACTGGGTTCGTCATCTTTTTTCAGGTAAGCTCTTTGAGTTCCCTGTGTATTCTGGTTATCAGTCCCTTATATGAAGTATAGTTTAAAATAATATTCTCGATTTTAAGGGCTGTCAATTCATACTAATTATTGTGTCTTTGACTAGGCAGAAAATTCTTAATCTGATGTAATCCCACTTGTCTACCTCTGGAATTATTGACTGTGCTTTGAGGGTCTTATTTAAGAAGACTTTGCCTACCCCAGTGTCTCCCAGACTTGCCCCAGTCTTTTCCAGAAGTAGATTTAGTTTGAGGTCTTTGGTTTATATCCTCCATCCACTTTGAGTTGATTTTTGTCAATGGTGACAGGTAGGCATCCAGATTCATATTTCTGCAGGTGGGTACCCAATTTTTTCAGCACCATTTGTTAAAAAGTTTTTCCTTTTCCCTCTCTATTGACTGGTATTTTTTGTCAAAACTCATTTGGCTGTATGTTTGAGAATTTATTTCTGGGGTCTCTATTCTGCTCCATTGGTCCACTTGTCTTTTTCTGTGCCAATACAATGCTGTTTTTTGTTTGTTTGTTTGTTTTGTTTTGTTTTGTTTTTGAGAGTTTTTTGCTATAAGGCGTGTGCGCTTGCCAGACAGACAAAGAGAGACATAGAGAAGAAAGCGAGAAATTACCCCCCGGGGGGATGGTCACGCCACAATCCCTTCTCCTCCATTCTCCTCTCGGGATCTTGGGCACGCACGCACATGCTCCCAGCTTGAGTTTTATTTGTGTTTAAAGCACCTGGGCCCGGGACACGAACCGTGGTCTCGACTATGCAGGAGTCCAGAGACATAGCCATTACGCTAATAGCTGATTCCCTACAATGCTGTTTTGATTATCACAGCTTTATAGTTTATTTTTGGGTCAGGGAGTGTGATATACCACCCATTCAACTCTCCTTACATAGGCTTACTTGACAATATGAAGTCTTTTATGATTCTAGACAAATAGTATGATTGTCTTTTCTAGATCTCTGAAGAATGACACAGGTACTTTGGTTGGGATTGCATTAACCATATTGATTCTTTGGATAGACTTGCCGTTTTGATTATATTAATTCTATTTCAGGGACATGGGATGTCCTTCCCCTTTTGTGTATCATTTTCAATTTCTTTTTTTAGCTTCTCATAGTTTTCATACTGGAGGTCTTTAACTTTTTTGGTTATATTTATTCCTAGGTATCTTATACTTTTTGTGTCTATGGTAAATGGAATTATTTTTTTCAGTTCTATCTCAGTCTGCCTACTGCTTCTTTATAGAAATGACTTGTGACATTACAGCATTGATTTATTACTTCCAGGAATTTTTTTCATGCACACCATTGGGTCTTCTATGTATACAATCATATAATCTGTAAATAGAGATAATTTAACCTCTTATTTTCCTATTTAAATGCCTTTTATTTAATTGTATTTTCTGACTGAATCGGAAAGGACATCCTGTACTATATTAAAAAAAAAAGACCCCACTCTGCATGGCAAAAGACACAGTAATTAGTGTAAATCGACAGCCCTCAGAATGGGAAAATATTCTTGTAAATTATGCATCAGATAAGGGACTGATATTCAGAATACACAAGTAATTAAAGCAGCTGTTTGGAAAAAAGATAATCAACTCTATTAAAAGACGGGAGAAGGAGTTGAAAAAAAAAAAAAACACTCTCTAAAGATGACATACGAATAGCCAAAAGGCACATGAAAAGATGCTCAACATCCCTCATCGTAAGGGAAATGCAGATCAAAACAACAATGAGGTACCACCTAACACCAGTCAGAATGTCCAAGATTTAAAAAAAAAAAAAAATGGTAAGTGTTGGTGGGGATGTGGTGAAAGGGGAACTCTTTTACACTGCTGGTGGGAATGTAAAT
>NW_006159631.1:864106-868311 GCF_000334495.1 Tupaia belangeri chinensis
TATGAAGGAGAGACATTGTATGTCCCCACTTAATATATACCGAGTGTCTCCACTCTATGAATGAAACTGATTGACTAAAAGATGTACAAACACAAGAGATGGCTGTGAATGCCAGATGTGGTGTGTGTGGAGGAGTGGGGCCTAGGGAAGGACATTTGGAGGAGGGATACAGAGGCAGAGCATTGACAGGACGTGAAGTGTGGTGTAATCTGTTGAAGATATTTTGATCAACAGGACTGGGGAGAATTGTTCACATTTTGAAATGTTCACTTTGTAAGCTAAACATGTGATTGAATGTACATAAAGAAATTAATTAATTAATTTTTAAAAATAGGAATTAAAAAAAGAATGAAGACAGTGGGCATCTTTGTTTTGTATCAGTTTTTAGCAGAAAATCTTTCCACCTTTCCATATTCAGGATGATGTTAGCTATGAGTTGTGTTTTGTTTTTTGTTTTTTTGTTTTTTGTTTTTTGAGTTTTTTGCTATAGGGCATGTGTGCTTGCCAGACAGAGAGAGAGAGAGAGACCGAGAGATAGAAAGCGAGAAATCACCCTCCAGGAGGGATGGCCATGCCGCAATCCCTTCTCCTTCATTCTCCTCTCGGGATCTTGGGCACGCACACACACGTGCCTGGCGTGAGTTTAAGCTACCGGGTCCGGGATGCGAATCATGGTCGACTATGTGGGAGTCCACGGTGATAGCCATTACGCTAACTGCTGGTCCCAGTTATGAGTTTTTAATACATAGCTTTTATTTTATTCAAGAATGACCCTTCTATGCCGATTTTGCTGAGAGTCTTGATCATGAAGGGATGTTGTATCTTATCAAATGTTTTTTCTACATCAATTGATATGATCATATGGTTTTTATTTTTCTTTTTGTTACTATAGTGTATTCCATTCATGGTTTTGTGTATGTTGAACCATCCTTGCATTACTGTAATAAATCCTACCTGGTGGTGATGTATAATCTTTTTTATATGTTGTTGGAAACGATTTGCTAGTATCTTGTTGAGAATTTTCGTGTCTATATTCATCAGAGATATTGATCTATAGTTTTCCTTCTTTGTCATGTTCTTGTCTGTTTTAAGGATTAGGGTGATGGGGGCTTTATAGAATGAATTTGGAAGAGTTCCAGCATTTTCTATCTTTATAAATAACTAGTAGAAATGGCAGTTAACTCTTTTCTAAAATATAAGATGCTTTTATTAGCTGATCAACTAAATACTAGAAGACAGTAGAGTTTGCAAAAACAGATAGTTGTACGATTATAAAAATTGGAATGTAACTATGTTTCCAGAAGTTTTGTTGAATTCAGAGGCGAAGCTATTAGGACCAGGGATTTTCTGTGTTGGGAGATTATTGATTAGTGATTCAATTTCATTATCTATAATGTGCCTATTCAGACTTTCTATGTCATTCAAAATCAATTTTGGTAGATTATGTGTGTCCAGGAATTTATCCATCTAATTCAGGTTTTCTTGTTTGTTTTTGTATAGTTGTTCATAGTATCTTCTAGTAATTTTTTGTATTTCTACTATGTCTGTTCTTTATATTGCCTGATTCATTGCAAATTTTATTTACCTGATTTTTTACTCTCTTCTTAATTAGTCTAGCTAGTGGTGTGTTGAACTTGTTTATCTTTTCAAAGAACCAGCTTTATTACCATTATTATTATTGTTTATACATTCCATCACTATACATCTTTTAAATTGTAAGGAGATTTTATCCAACATGATACACTCCATGTATGATTGAGTTGATAATACTGTACATGACATCATCAATGGACAACCAACCATATGTGTGTCTTACAAATGTCTTCTCCATTTTTCCTAAATTTCCCTTCCTACACTCTTCCCATCTCCTAGTCTCCTTCCACTTTGTCCCCAGTATCCATAACAATTTTCAATGCTTTTATGTCCTCCAGTCTTTCTGTCTCTACCATAGGGTGTAGGCAGTCCATATATGTTAAGTGGAGACATACAATGTCTCTCTTTCATAACCTGATTTTCTTTACTCACCAATAAGTCTTCCATGTTCATCCACTTTCTATCAAATGCCAGTACTTTATTTTTGGCTGAATAGTATTCCATGGAGTATATGTGCTCCACTTTTTCCACCCATTCCTCTGTTTGTGGACATTTGAGGTTGTTCCATATCTTAGCAATCCTGAATAATGCTGTAATAAATACAGTTGTGCAAGTACTTTTCCAACTGAATGTTCTCTTGTCCTTTAAATAGATACGTAGGAGAAGAATTTCTGGGTCATATGCTTGTTCTATTTAAAGTTCTTTGAGGATCCTTCATAACTCTCTAAGGAAGATATACAAACTGTTAAAAAACATGTGAAAAAGGGTGTGACATCCCTCATCATAAGGGAGATGCAGATCAAAACTACAGTGAGATACCACCTAACCCAAGTCAGAATGGCAAAGATAAAACAAAAGAAAAAAAAAAAAAAAGAAAGATAAGCGGTGGCAGGGTTGTGGTGAAAGGTGAACAATTTTACATTGTTGGTGGGAATGTAAATTGGTCCTGCCACTGTGGAGAACAATATGGAGGTTCTTTAAAGAACCATCTTTTACTTTCATTTATTTTCTGTATAGTTCATTTATTTTCTATTTCATTTATTTCTGCTTGAATCTTAATTATTTCTTTTCTCCTGGTGTTTTTTTGAATTTTTTTGTTGTTGATTGTCCAGTTCCCAGAGGCATGATGTTAGGCTGTTCAGTCACCTTCCTTCCATCTTTTTCTTATGTGAACTAATTACTATAAACTTCCATCTTATTACTACTTTTGTAGTGTCCCAAAGTTTATGGAAACTTGTGTACTCCTTATCATTGGCATCCATAAATCTTTTTATTTCAGTCTTTATTTCTTCATTAGTTGTGAAGTCATTCAGGAGTAGGTTACTTGGTTTCCATGTATTTGAGTATTTTTGAGGATTTCTATTGAAATTAAAATCAAGTTTAATGGCATCTTGTTTGGGGAAAATGCTGGATATAGTTTCTATGCCTTTGAATCTGTAGAGGCTTGATTTGTGCCCTATCATGTGGTCAATCATTGAAAAGGTTCCATGTGGGGATGGGAAAAAAGTTTATCTTGTGGTTTTAGGGTGGAAAGTTCTATAGATGACTGTTAAATCCATTTGGATTATGGTGTCATTTAGATCCTTTATCTCTTTATTTATTTTTTGTCTATATAATCTTTCCAGAGGAGATAATGGGGTGTTGAGGTCTCCCACAAATAGAGTGTTGTAGTCTATCTTTTCTTTTAGATCTAACAATCTTTCCTTTATCTATTTAAATGCTTCTGAGTTTGGTGCATAGATATTTCTGGACTTGGAAAGTTTTCTTCCAGGATTTTATGGAATAGATGTTTTAATGCCCTTATTAGTTTCTTTACCTTCTTGGATATCAAGTGTTAGATTTTCTTGATGAATTAACTCTTTTACTACAATATAGTACCCTTCTTTGTCTCTTTGAACAGTTTTTATTTTAAAGCCTATTTCATTGAAAATTAATATCATGATTCTATCTGTTTTTTGGTTCCCATTTACAGTGAATACCTTTTCTAGTCCTACACTTTTAGTCTATGTATGTCTTTATAGATCAGATGCATTTCTTGTAGGCAACAGATAGAGGGTTTCTGTTTTGTTTTTTGTTTTTTGTTTTTTTTTTTCTTTTTTCCATTCAGCCGGTCTGTTTCTCTTGATTACAGAAATTAATCCAGCAACATTCAATGTTTTTATCAATAATTCTGTGCTTGGACCTTCCATTAAGTTGGTCATTGGCTTTTTTTTTTTTTTTTTCTTTTTTCCATTCAGCCGGTCTGTTTCTCTTGATTACAGAAATTAATCCAGCAACATTCAATGTTTTTATCAATAATTCTGTGCTTGGACCTTCCATTAAGTTGGTCATTGGCTTGATTATTTTTTATTCCTTTATTTCTGTCCGTTCATTCTTTAGTTTCCCTGGAACAGGGCTCTCTTCAGAATTTCTTTAAGAACTGGTCTGGAGGGACAAGCAGTTAGTGTAATGGCTAGGTCACTGAACTCCCATATAGCTGACCACGGTCTGAGTCCCAGACCCGGTGAATTAAACTCCCGTCGGGTGCGTGTGCGTTTGTGCCCAAGATCCCGAGAGAAGAATGGAGGAGAAGGGATTGTGATGTGGCCATCCCCCATGGGGGGTGATTTCTC
>NW_006159631.1:868359-883810 GCF_000334495.1 Tupaia belangeri chinensis
AAAAAAAAAAAAAAAAGAAGAAGAAGAAAAAAAAGGAAAACAACAACAACAACAACAAAAAATTCTCAAAAAATAGAATTGGTCTGATATTAGCACATTCTTTCAGGTTTTGTTTGTTTGAGAAGATTTTAATCCTTTTTTTTTCCCCATATGAGGTATAATCTTCCTGGATGTGATAATCTTGGTTGAAATTGTTTCTCTCTCAACACTTTCAATATGTCTTCCCATTTTTTTCTTGCTTACATTATTTACCTTAAAAAGGCTGGTGTTAGCCTTACGGGATGATTCTGTAAGTCATTTGTTACTTCTCTCCCACCAATTTTAGTATCCTGTCTTTATCTGTGGTTTTGGTCAGTCTGGCCAATATGTGCCTTGGGGAAAATCTTCTTGGGGTTGATTCTATTTGGGGTTCTTTGTATTTCTTGGGTCTGGATGTTTGAGTGGCTTTCTGGACTTGGAGAGTTTTCTTCCAGGATTTCATGGAATAGATGTTTCATGCCCTTATTAGTTTCTTTACCTTTTTGGATACCGATTATTCAAATGTCTGGACGTTTATTAAAATCTAGTATTGCTCATATTTTATACTAATTTTTTCTATCTTTTTAGTGTTTTTTTTCTTTGTTGAAGTTTTTGCCTTCTACGTTCAAGATTCTGTCTTCAGCATGGTCTAATCAGCTTTTAATACTTTCAAGAGAGGTTTTGATATCCTGTATTATAGCCTTCCTCTCTAGTAGTTCCATCTGTTTCTTTTTTATGGTGTCCATTTTTTCTTTCAAATCGTGGAAGGACTTCCTCATCTCCTGGTGTTCATTGTGTCTTTTCTGTTCCAACTCAGAATTTTGTCACTATGAATATTCTGAATTCTTTCTCTGATATATCAGTAACTTCTTTTTTAATTTTTTATTATTTTTATTTTTATTTTTTATTAATTTTTTTAAGAAGGAGGAGAGTTGTTGTGTTCTCTTGATGGAGACTTATTTTGTGTGTTTTTTTTTTCAATCTTGAGGTTTTCTGCAACTTCTAGCCATTGTATATTGTATTCACTTTTGTATACCTTTTTGGAGAATGTTTCTGCCAATTGGAGCTCCTTTGCTTCCCTTTTGATGTGGATGGCTTCTGTGCCAAAGTTTCTCTTCTGCTGTATTTAGCAATGTAGTTACCACGGAAGGAGCTTACTATTCAGGTTTCTGAAGAGTAGTTTCTCCTTTTTTTGCAGGTGATTTGATATAAAGCAAGGATCCCTGGGACCTTCATGATGCTATGAACTTTTAAATCTGTTTCTAGACCTGTCTAGTTCCTCGAGGGAAGAGGATGGCTGGAGGATGAGGAGAAGATGACAATTTATTAGGGAATAAAAAAGAATATGAAAGAGAAAACAGAAAATGTCTTTTTGTGCAAGCTTGGAGCATAAATTTAGCAGTGGCCTGCAGTTGGAAATAAGCTCTGCTTGAGAGCTGAGAGATTCCTTATGGGTTAAGGAGAAGTAAACAATAAGCAAAAGAAAGATGGAACAAAAAAATAAACTGATGGGGATGTTGGGAGTTAATGCTGGAGCTGAGACCAGGGCCTGGGTCAATGGACAGCCCTGCCTCAGTTTCCCTGACTGGGCAAGGGGCTGCATATGGAAATGAGCTCTGCTTGGGAGCTGAGAGCTTCCCTATGGGGTAAGGAGAAGTAAAGAATTAGCAAAAGAAAGAAGAAAAAAAGCATACATTTCTGGATGGGAGGAGGAGTGTCTCTGAGGTTGGGAGCTGGGGCTCAAGCCAGGGCCAGGCCTGGGCCAGTGGATAGCCCCGCCTTAATTTGATTGACTGGGCAGGAGTTGCCCATGGAAGTGGGCTCCGTTTGAGAGCTGAGAGCTGTCCGTTTTGGCTGGGAGGGGGAGGGGGTGGTTGGAAGACCAGGCTGGAGCTGGGGCCAGGGCAGATGGACAGCTTGGCTTAATTTCCCTGACTGAGCAGAGGGTTGCAGATGGAAGTGAGTCTATTTGTAGGTCTTTGAGGAACCTTTATTTTGTTTCCCACAATGGCTGGACCAATTTACAGGACAACCAACAGTGTTTGGGAGTTCCCTTTGCACTAAAAGCCTGCCAACACCTTTTTTTTTTTTTTTTTTTTTTTTATTTTTTTTCATTGTTTTTTTTTTTTTTTTTTTTTTTTTTTTTTTTTTTTTTAATTTGCCCGAAAAAAAGAAGGGGAGAGAATAATGAGGGATGTTGAGCCTTTTTTCATGTTTTTGGGCTGTTCATATGTCTTCCTTAGAGAGTTATTTGTTCAGCTCAATTACCCTTCATTTAATTGGGTTGATTTTTTGGGGGGAGGTTAGCCACTTGAGCTCCCTGTTTATTCTTGTTATTAGTCCCTCGTCTGAGGCATAGGTTACAAAAATATTCTCCCATTTTGAGGATTTTAAATTCATTTTAATCTTTTGCTGCACAGAAACTTCTTAATCTAATTTAATCTTACTTATCTACTTTTAGGATATATTGTCTGTGCTTTAGGGTCTTATTTAAGAAGTGTTTGCCTACCCCAATGTCTCTCAGTTTCCCCAGTGTTTTTCACCGGTAGTTTCATAGTTTGAGGCCTTAGATTTAGACCTTTGATACACTTTGAATTGAAATATGTTAATAGTGATGGATAGGGGTCCACAGTTAACCTTTCTGCAGGTGGATACCCAGTTTTTCCAGCACCATGTTCTAAAGAGATTTTTCTTTTCCCACTGGATCAACTGGGATCCTTTGTCAAAAATCAGTTGGCTTTATGTTTTGGGGGGTATTTCTACTGTCTCTATTCTGTTCCATTGGTCTGCATGTCTGTTTTTGTGCCATATCATGCAGTTGTGATTATCATAACTTTGCAATATATTTTTGAGTCAAGAGTGAGATGCCTTCTACTACAGTCTATATGCACAGAATTGCTTTGGCAATATATATTTTTTTATGATTCCAGACAAATTCTATGATTATCTTTTCCAAATTTGTGAAAAAAGTCTCTGGTAATTTCATTGGGATTGCATTAAATGTGTAGATTAATTTAGATAGAATTGCCATTTTGATTATATTAATTTTTCCAATCTAGGAGCATGGGATGTTCTTCTGCTTTTTTGTGTCATTTTTATTTCTTGTTTTAGATTTTGATAGTTTTTCTTGTAAAGGTCTCTGACTTCTTTGGTTACATTTTCCTAGATATATTATACTTTTTTGTGGCTATGGCAAATGGAATTACTTTCTTTAGTTGTACCTCAGTCTGCTTGTTGTTCGTTTATAGAAATGCTACAGATCGTTTGTTTATTTTGTATCAGCCACTTTATAGAATTCATTTATTACTTCCATGAGTTTTGTTTTGAGGATACCTTTGGGTCTTATATGTATACAATGATGTCATCTGCAAATAGAGATAATTTTACCTCTCCTTTTCCTATTTAAATGCTTTTTATGTTATTCTCTTTTCTGAAAGAAATGCTTTTCACCATATTGAAAAGGAGTAGATAAAGTGGGCATACTTTTCTCTCTTATTGTTTTTAATTAATTGATTTATTTTTACATTTTTCCACAAACATTTACTTTACATATAATTTTTTTGCTTATACTCCATAGTTTGTGAGAGATAATAACAAATTTCAAAATTTCAAAATACTGAATTTTAAAGATAACGTTCAAACTATTTCTTATAATTTTGTATAATTTTGTTTGTGACTCTATAATAGCAGAAACAGTACAATTTTAAATATTTTTGAGAAAATATCTACATGTCAACTACTCAAATTGTTGAAAAGCAAATGTCCAGCACACTAGTCACACATAATCCTTCTCAATTCAGCCATGCTTACCAAGTATTCTGTGATATACCATCTGGAGGCAAAGATCAGTTTCTTTTCCTTCCTTCAAAGTATTTTTCTAGATAATCCTCTGGTGTTTTTTTTTTTTCAGTCTCTACTGATTACAATGCTGGGCTGGAAAAGTCCAGGGTTTTTTTTTTTATTATTTTATTTAATTTTATTAATTCACTCATTTATGTTAATTTAATTTGACGAGAGAGAGAGAGAGAGAGATAAAGTGAGAAAGCAAGCCACCAGGTCCAAAACTCAAACCACGGTCAGTTATGTGGGAGTGTCTAGCACCTTAACCTTTAACCACCATGTCACCTGCTGGTCCCCAAGTCCAGGTTATTTTATATTATAAATTTCTTTATATAACTTCTCTAGTCCTCTCTGCCAGGCAGAACTATTTATGGTGCCAGACCATCTTTCCAAAAACTTCTGTTTGCTTACTTGAGATCCACCTTCGTTCTATAGTTTCCTGACTAATATTCAGATATGACATTCCAGTCAAAGCCCTGTCCAATAATGAGTATTTCCAATTTCTGATTCAATGCAACAAGCATTATTGAACTTATGGAAATAACCTTTCTGCCACAAATTAAGAATACTCCCAAATATTTCCAATTCAAGAGGGGTCAGAAAGGAAAAAAAGTTTATATTTTCACTTAAAGAAACAAACGAGAAAAATATTTTAACAAATTGCTGAACCTATCAACTCAAAAGAAAGTAAAATGTTTAAATCGGGAAAACAAAACATAGTAAAAAAGTCAGTAATGTTTTATTCGAATGTCATAAAATTCTATTTCACCAGTTCGGTCTTATGCTCAACTCTCTTCTGTTGAATATGCAGTATTGCCATGGTCCAATCTTTCTGTTTAAATCCTGGAAGTTAGCATTCAACATTGTTATTGATATTTCTTGTTCCTAGCATTATATTGGCCATTTTCTTGGTTGCCTTCTGTATGTGTCTTTAGCTTTCCTGATCAAGCACTCCTTTCAGAACTTCTTGAAAAGTGTGTCTGCTATTGGCAAATTCTTTCAGGTCTTGTTTTTCTGAGAATGTTTTTATTCTTTCTTTCCATAAGAAAGATAATCTTTCTGGATATAGTATTCTTGGTTGAAGCTGTTTTTCACTTAACACTTTGAATATATGTTCCCATTCTTTCCTTGCTTGCATTGTTTCTAATGAGAGGTCTGAGGTTAGTCTGATGGGATAACCTTTATAAGTAACCTGACGTTTCTCTCTTGCCAATTTTAGTATCTTGTCTTTGTCTGTAGCTTTGACCAGTCTGGCTATGAAGTGCCTTGAAGAAGATCTTCTTGGGTTGATTCTATTAGGGGTTCTTTGTATTTCTTGGGTCTGGATATTTGCATGCCTCTTTAGATTTGGAAAGTTTTCTTCAAAGATTTCATGGAATAGATTATCAATGTCCTTATTAATTTCCTCACTTTCTGGGATACCGATGATCCTGATGTTAGGGCGCTTAATGCTGTGTAGTATTTCTCATATAGTATTCTCTTTTTTAGGGGGTTATTTTCTCAGTTTTTTTGTTGTTTTTTTTTCCTAGATTAGAGGCTTTGCCTTCAGCATTCAAGATTTGTTATTCCACATGAACTAATCTGTTTTTAATACTTTCAAAGGAGATTTTGATTTCCTGAATGGCAGCCTTCATCTCTAATAGTTCCATTTGATTCTTTTTTATGGTGTATATTTCCTATTTTAGATCATGAAAGAACTTCAACAACTCCTGGAACTCATTATCTCTTTTCTCTGGCATCTTTGGGAGTTCATTATCTCTCAAGTCTTGAATCTCATTTAGTTTTGTCAGTACGAATATTCTGTAATCACTATCAGACATTTCCATGATATCTTCTGTACTGTCTGTGGATGATGAGGAATTGTTCTTTTCCCTTAGGGAAGAGATATTGATATTTTCTTGGTTTCTCATGTTTCTTGTGCCTCTGCAGTTGTTTCTGGTCATTAATTGACAAAATGTCTCCTCCACATTGCTTAGTAATGTGGCATCAACAGTAAGATAACGAGTTCAGATATATAAAAATAAATTTCTTCGTTAAAGCAGGAGTTTCAATAGGCGCTGAGAATTTAAGTAACTCTAAAAGTATCCAGATGTTTGGCTACTGTACACCTAGTCCTATCTAGACATTGTGTGTGTGGAAAGTAAAGCTTAGAGTAAGAAAGTAAAGTTTAAAAATATAAGCAAAAGGAAAAAAACCCAAGAAAAATACTACCAAAAATGAGTAAAAAATGAAAAACACCCAGCAGGTTAGCGTGCCACGTGACCACATCAGGATACATCTCAGCTTTAAAATGGCTTCTGAAATTAATAAGTGAAAGAAGAGGCCCAAGCTAAGGAGAGGAGCTTTAAAATTTTAAATGAAAAAAATAAAAATTGAAAGAGAGAGAGAGAGCATGAGACAGACAGAGAGACAGACAGAGAGAAGACGGAGGTCATCCTACCTTTTCTGAATAGATTGGAGTCTAAGAGATGGGTTTAGAGCATGGCTTCCTAGAACACACCAGGACTCATCTCAGCTTTAAAATGGCTTCTGAAATTAATAAGTGATAGAAAAAGCCCAAGCTGAGGAGAGGGGTTTGAAAAATTTAAATTAAAAAAAAAATTGAAAGAGAGAGAGTATGTGAGTCATACAGAGACAGACAGCCAGAGACAGAGAGAAGATGGAGGTCATCCTACCTTGTCTGAATAGTTTGGGAGTCTAGGAGATGGGTTTAGAACATGGCTTCCCTGAACACACCAGGACAAATCTCAGTTTTAAAATGGCTTCTGAAATTCCCAAGTGAAAGAAAAGGCCCAAGCTGAAGAGAGGAGCTTGAAAAATTTAAATGAAAAAATATTAAAATTTGAAAGAGATTAAAATCTTTTCAGACAAACAAACCTGAAAGAATTTTGCAACTCCAGAACAGATCTGTAAGAAACTCTAAAGAGAGTCCTGTTCCAGAAAAACTAAAGAATGAACACCCTGAAATAAGAGAATAAAAGACAACCAAGACAATGGCCAACTTAAATGCAGGGACAAATACAGAAATATTGATATTAACATTAAATACATTAAATGTTGATGGATTAAATTCTTCAATTCATAGACAGATTGGCTGAATGGGAAATAAAATAAAATAAAATAAAATAAAATAAAATAAAATAAACCCTCCTTTGTTGCCTACAAGAAACACGTCTCATAGAAAAAGACATATATAGACTAAAAGGGAAGGGTTGGAAAATGGCTATCCATGCAAATGAGAACCAAAAAAGAGTTTGAGTCATACTAATTTCTGACAAAATAGGCTTAAAAAAAAAAACTGTTTGAAGAGACAATGAAGAGCACTATATAGTAGTAAAAATGATAATCAATTAAGAAGGTATAACACTTATAATTATCTATGCACCCAACTCAGGAGCACCCAAATATGTGAAGGAAAGACTGTTAGACTAAATGGAGAAATTGACTGAAACACACTAAGTTTTGAAGAACTCAGCACCCCACTATCTCCTCTGGACAGATTCTAGACACACACAAAAAAATAAGTAAAGACACAAAGGACTTAAAAGATACCATAAATCAAATAGGCTTAACAGACTATTTTATTCTATTTATGGTATCTATAGAACTTTCCATCCCCAAACCATGAGATACACTTTTTTCTCACCTTCACAAGGAACCTTTTTGAAGAATGACCAGATGATGTGGTATAAAGCAGGCTTCTACAGATTCAAAGGCATAGAACCTATATCCAGCATCTTCTCCAACCATGATGGAGTTAAACTTGATATTTATTTCAAAAGAAATCCTCAAAAATACACAAATACATGGAAATGAAATAGCCTTCTCTGAAAGACTTCACAACTGTCGGCGTCTGCCCCAGGGCTTGGGTCTGGCTGAATCATGATCAAAGGGCTGCTGGTGAGGAAGAGAAAGAGGATGAGAAAGAGAAAGGCCTTCATCTTGCCAGGACCTGGGAATTGCAAAGAATGAGACAAAGGGATAGAGTAGAAATGGACACAGGCAGCCTGAGCCTAGGTAGCCCAAGCAACTTGTGCCGCCCAGATGAACTGGACATCTTTACTTATAGTACAAGGAGACATTACACATGTATGTTTCATGACACTTCATGGATTAGTTGCCAGGTTACAGACAATAAGAAGCAGTTAACAAATCTATAAGGGATTAGTCATACCCGGGGCAAGGTGTATCCCTTGGTGGTAATCCCATCTAGAGTAAATCTCATCTTCCTTTCTAATGCAGAGAACTAGCTGTTAGGTGTGGGGAAGGAGCTAAAGAACTCCATAAGGAGTGTACCACCACACCCAGAGAAGGCTCCCCAAAGGAGCATGTGGTGTTTGCTCAGCACATGTCCCCACACCTCAGACTCTCTCTTAAACGTGTCCCCGTACACAACTACAGAAAAAATGAAGAATGAAATCAAAAGATTCATGGAAGCCAGTGAAAATGAGGACATGAGTTCCCATAATCTTTGAGAGACTGTAAAAGCAGTCATAAGATGGATGTTCATAGCAAATAGTGCACATAAGAACAAGATGAAATGAAGGCAAATGGATGACCTAAAGTCATAATTCAGAGAATTGGAAAAGCAACAGCAAAAATATTCATATAACTCCAGGAGAAAATAAATAATGAAGAGCTGAGCAGAAATAAATGAAATAGAAAATAAATTATCTATACTGAGAGAAAATGAAAGTAAAAGCTGCTTCTTTGAAAAGATAAAATCGATACACCACTAGCTAGACTAATTAAGAAGTGAGAAAGGAAACAGGTAAATCAAATTTGCAGTAAAGCTGGCAATATAACAACAAAAAAATAAAAATAGAAATAAAGAGGATACTATGAACAACTATATGACAACAAACAGGAAAATCTGGATGAGACGGACAAATTCCTGGGCACATAGTAATTCTGAGTCAGGAAGACATAGAAAATCTGAATAGGCCCATAACAAGACACAATATTAAGTCGGGAATAAATAACCTCCCAATAACAACAAAAAAAAAACCTTTGGTCCTGATGGCCTCACTTCTGAATTCTACAAAACATTTGAAGAAGAGTTAACACCCATTCTGCTTAAGTTATTTTTAAAGATCCAAAAGGGTGAAACTCTCCCTAATTCATTCTATGAAGTCTCCATCACCCTAATCCTTAAGACAGATAAGGACAGGAGAAGGAAGGAAAACTATAGATCAATATCTCTGATGAATATAGATGAAAAAAATCTCAACAAGACACAAGCAAGTCGTATCCAACAACATATAAAAAAGATTATACATCACAACCAGGTAGGCTTTATTCCAGTGATGCAAGGTTGGTTCAACTTACACAAAACCATAAATGTAATACAACATAGTCACAGAAAGAAACATAAAAAAAATCCTATCAATTCATGCAGAAAAAAGCATTTGGTAAGATACAACATCCATTCATGGTCAAGATGTGCTGCAACATTGACTTAGGAGGGTCATTTCTCAACACAATAAAAGTTATTTATGAAAAACCCATAGCTGGTATCATCCTAAATGGGGAAAAGCTGAAATCTTCTGCTAAAAACTGGTACAAGACAAGGATCCCCACTTCCACCATTCCTTTTCAGTACAGTACTGGAATTCCTCATCAACACAATCAGAAAAAAAGGGATAAAATAAAAGGCATTCGAATAGAAAAAGAAGAGGGAAATTATCTCTTTTTACAGATGACATGATTGTATACATAGAAGACCCAATGGTTTCCATGAAAAAATTCCTGGAAGTAATAAATCAAAACAGTAAAGTTGCAGGATAAAAAACCAACATGCAGAAATCATAGCATTTTTACATATGAACAGCAAGCAGACTGAGATAGAACTAAAAAAAGTAATTCCTTTTACCATAGCCACAAAAAGTGTAAGATACCTAGAAATACATCTATCCGAAGAAGTTAAAGACCTCCACAAGGAAAACTACAAGAAGCTAAAATAAGTAATTGAAAATGACACAAAAAAGTGGAAGAACATCTCATGTTCCTGGATTGGAAGAATTAATATAATCAAAATGGTAGTTCTACCCAAATTAATCTACATATTTAATGCAATCCCAATTAAAGTGTGAAAGACATTCTTCACAGATCTAGAAAAGACAATAATACAATTTGTCTGGAACCAGAAAAGTTCTCATGTTGTCAAAACAATCTTTCACAAGAAAAGTGGAGTGTGCAGCATCTCACTCCAAAACCTGAAAATATACTACAAAGCTGTGTTAATCAAAATAGCATGGTATTGGCACAAAAACAAACAGATGAACCAATGTAACAGAATAGATTCTGTATAAGAAACTCACAAACAAACAGTCATCTGATTTTTCTTTTATCCTTTTTTTTTTGGAGAGGTTTTTGCTATCGGACACGTGCGCTTGTCAGACAGACAGAGAGAGACAGAGAGACAGAAAGCGAGAAATCACCCCCCAGGGGGGATGGTCATGCTGCAATCCCTTCTCCTCCGTTCTCCTCTTGGGATCTTGGGCACGCACGCACACACGCCTGGCGTGAGTTTTAAGCCACCGGGTCCGGGATGCGAACCGCGGTCGACTACGTGGGAGTCCAGTGACATAGCCATTATGCTAACTGCTGGTTCCCTCATCTGATTTTTGAGAGAGGGTAACAGTCAATCCGAAGGGAAAAATAAAACCTCCTTAGCAAATGGTACTGGAAATATTGGATACGCACCTCTACATAGATGGATCTTAACCCTACCTCTCACTATGGACAAAAATCAACTCAAGTGTATCACGGATCTAAACCTAAGACCTCAAACTCTAAAACTATTGCTGGAAAACTCTGGGAAAACTCTGGGAACATTTGGGTAGGCAAATACTTTTAAATAACACTACCAAAGCACAGTCAATAATCCCCAAAATAGATAAGTGCGATTACATCAGATTAAGAAGTTTCTGCATGGCAAAAGACACAATAATGAGTTTGAATAGACAGCCCTCAGAATGAGAAAATATTTTTGTAACCTATGTGTCAGATAAGGGACTGATAACCAGAATACACAGGGAACTAAAGCAGCTCTCCCCCTCAAAAAAGGTGATCAACCTTATTAAAAGATGAGAGAATGAGTTGAATAAAACCACTCTCTAAGGAACACATACAAATAGCCAAAAGGCATATGAAAAAATATTCAACCTCCCTCACTGTAAGGGAGATGCAGATCAAAACCACAATAAGATAACACCTAATCCCAGTCAGAATGACTAAAATTACAAAAAAAAAAAAAAATGTGATAATTGCTAGTGGGAGTGTGGTGAAAGGGGAACTCTCCTACACTGCTGGTGGAAATGTAAATTGGTCCAGCCACTGTGGAGAACATAATGGAGATTCCTCAAAGATCTACAAATAGAACTACCATATGACTCAGCAATCCCACTCCTTGGTATCTACCCAAAGGACAGAAGAATCCTTTAGTCCAAAAAGTGCTTGCACATCGATGTTTATTACAGCATTGTTCACAATTCTAAGTTATGGAACCAACTCAAATGCCCACAAATACATAAATGGGTTAAAAAAGTGTGGCACATATCCTCTATGGAGGAATACCAAGTGTCTGCACTCTATTGCCAAAACTGAATGACTAGAAGATGTGGAAACATAGTAAATGGCTATAAATACAGGATTCAGTGTGGGAAGATGGTTGGTGAAGTTGTAAAGTCCAAGGAAGGGCATTAAGTATTAATACAGAGAGACAAGGCATTTATGGGACAAAGAAATGTGTTATTACTTGTTGAAGATAACATTTATAGTATTCTCAGTTGGACTGGTGAGAAATGAATATATGTTGGCATATTCACTTTGCATGCTAAGTAATATGTGATTGCATTTATAAAAGAACTGAAATTAAAATGGCTAAGTGTTATTCAAACAGAGAATTTTTTTATAAAAAGGAATTTTTGAGGATCTAGAAGGAAGAATAAATACTTGGGGATCAAAATTCTGAATTTATGAAATGAACTATCAGACTGGATGGTGGTATACAGGTACAATGCAGTATTCTGCAAAACTGATACACATGGTAGGGTTCTGAGTTCATGACTGGATCCCCTCCTTGAGTGTACCAGACAACGCAGGTGCCTATGATTTAGGGCTGGGTGAAGCTTAAACTGTATTTCAGGGTCAAGACTTTGTTAGGGATGCTCTCTCTCGCTCTGACTCTCTATATTGCTCGTTGAAGAAATAAAGAAATAAACATTAAAATGAATTGTCCTCTTTATGAGTTTTATAAATTAAACAAATATAACAAAAATTATTGTCTGATACTCAAAATGATGATGTTTATAAGTGGGAAAAGTAAAGAAAATTGACATTTCCATAGTCTATTCAAAATGATAAAATGATGAAACCAGTAAATGCTGAAAAGACATATATGTGTGTATATAGTGAATATAAAATATAGTGTATTTAGGCTTTTGCCATAGGGCATGTGCACTTGCCAGAGAGACAGTGAGAGGAAAAATGATAAATTGCCCCTCGCCCAGGGAGGTGGCCATGCCATAATCCCCTCAGAATTCTGGGCACAATCACATATGTGCATGGCATGATTTTCAAGCTGCCGGGTCCTGGACTTGAACCATGGACAGCCATCTGAGAGTCCAGCATCTTAACCACTATACCATGCGCTGGCGACCATATGTTTATATTGTGATACTTATAAAAAAAACCTCTAAGAAAACGATACAAAGCGATACATTTAAAAATATTGCAAATGTATTAAGATGTAATACTCTAAAAGAAATACTTAAGTAATTCACGGGAAGTCAAGTAAAGACAAATAGAAGAACAAAAAAAGAGAAAACAAAACAAAATCAAGTGGCAGACTTAAATATCAATAATAACCTTAAATAGGCAGGCCCGGCTGCCCCGGACCTTCGTGCATCCCCACCCCTACTCCACTTTGAACCTCAGATTGGTTGTGTGGGACTTTAAGATGCACTCGCCCTCCACCCCCCAACAACCCGAACGGAGCCGGCCAGCAGTTTCAGACATCAGGCGGCCTGTGCCTACAGGCCCATCTTCCCAGGACCATCACTCATCCTCTGGCCCTTCCCCACTTGCTTTTGAACTCTCTGAATTTTAGTGATTTGAATAGGACTTGGCGCGCATTGTGCGCCACAAGATGTTTTTTATTGTCTTGTTTTTCTTTGCTCTTGAGGTGTTGCTTATTAGGTCAGTTGGAGGCTCACCACTCCTTAGAAACAGGGAGAACTTTGGGCCTCCCAGGACTAGTGGCAACAGTTAATGGTAATGGTGAGCAACAGGTAGGCCAACCATAAGAGAAATCATCAATTTTCTATTCCTGTACAACTTTTAACACTCAGATATACCTTAAGTAAGTTAGGAAACAACATATAGATTACCTGATGACTAGGAACAATCACAGAGGCTCAAGAAGTATGAGCAACCAACAAAAGGCCTCTCCCTCAAGGGAAATCATCAAGCCTACATCACCAACAGTCAATACAATGGACTTTGTGGACATGTCTGATAAGGAATTCAGAATATTTATAGTGACCAAACTAACTGAGATGGAAGAAAAAAGAGATAAGGAGCTCCAGGAGATGAGGAAGTCCTTTCATGACTTGAAAGAAGAAATGGATACCTTAAACAAGAAACAGATGGAACTTCTAGGGTTGAAGAATGTGATACAGGAAATCAAAACCTCCCTTGAAAGTATTAAACATAGGCTAGATCAGGCAGAAGATCGAATCTCTAACCTAGAAGAAAAAACATCTGACCTAGAAAAAACATCAAGGAAATTGAGAAAACAACCATGAAAAATGAGGATAATATACGAGGAGTACTAGATACCATCAAGTGCCCCAACATCTGGATAATTGGTATCCCAGAAGAGGAAGAAAATAATAAGGGCCTAGATAATTTATTCCATGAAATCCTGAAAGAAAAAAA
Source organism: Tupaia belangeri chinensis (assembly GCF_000334495.1). Classification (NCBI taxonomy): domain Eukaryota; kingdom Metazoa; phylum Chordata; class Mammalia; order Scandentia; family Tupaiidae; genus Tupaia; species Tupaia belangeri. The sequence goes on from NW_006159631.1 coordinate 882,160, forward strand.
AAAAAAACTTTCCAAACCTAGAAAGGCATTTGAATATCCAGACCCAAGAAATACATAGGAACTCGAGTAGAATCAACCCAAGAAGATCCTCTCCAAGGCACATCATAGCCAGACTGGCAAAAACAACAGACGAAGACAAGATACTAAAGTCGGCAAGAGGGAAACGTCAAGTTACTTACAAAGGCCCCCCTTTCAGGCTAACATCAGACCTCTCAGCGCAAATCATGCAAGACAAGGAAAGAATGGGGAAACACAGTCAAAGTGTTGAATTAAAAACAATTTCAACTAAGAATACTATACCCGGCAAGATTATCTTTCATATGGGAAAAAAAGATAAAAAACATTCTCGGATAAACAAAATTTGAAGGAATTTACTAACTCCAGACCAGCTTTTCAAGAGGTTCTGAAGGGAATACTATACCAAGAAAACTAAAAAGTCAGACAGACAGGTATACAAGAACAAAAAGTAACCAAGAAAATGGCTCACTTAACAATAGGATCAGGTACGGAAATATTGATAATTACATTGAATGCCAATGGATTCAATTCTCCAATTAAAAGGCATAGACTGGCCAAATGGATAAGAAAACAGAAACCCACTATCTGTTGCCTACAAGAAACTCACCTTATGGATAAAGACATACATAGACTAAAAGTCAAGGACTGGAAAAAGATACTCCATGCAAATGGAAATCAAAAAAGGGGTGGAGTAGTGATATTGATCTCAGACAAAATAGATTACAAGACAAAGACTGTAAGAAGAGACAAAGAATGTCATTATATAATAGTAAATTGGATAATCCAACAAGAAGACATAATGCTTACACATATCCATGCACCCAACTCAGGTGCACCTAAATATGTGAAGGAAAGACAGCTGGAGCTAAAAGGAGAGATAGGGAGAAATACTATAATTGTTGGAGATATCAACACCCCATTATCTACATTAGACAGAACTTTTAGATGGAAAATAAACAGAGAGATACAGGCCCTAATGATACTATAAATCGAATGGACTTGACAGATATCTATAGAACCTTCCACCCTACATCCACAACATATACATTTTTCTCATCCCTGCATGAAACCTTTTCAAAGATTGATCATATGTTAGGACTCAAATCAAGCCTTTACAGATTCAAAGGCATAGAAACTGTATCCAGCATCTTCTCTGACCATGATAGAATTAAACTCAAGATTAATTTTAAGAAACAACCCCAAAAATACACGAACACATGGAAATTGAACAACCTACTTCTGAATGACTTCTTCACTACTGAAGAAATTAAGGCTGAAATAAAAAAAAATTGTGGAAACAAATGATAATAAGTACACAAGTGTCCATAATCTATGGGACACAGCAAAAGCAATTATAAGAGGGAAATTCATAGCAATTAGTGCACATAAGAAAAGGATGGAAAGATGGCAAATAGACAACCTATCTCATGCATCAGGGAATTAGAAAAAACAACAACAAACAAACTCCAAAACTGCCAGGTGAAAAGAAATAAACATTTGAGCAGAAATAAATGAAAAAGAAAATAAATGAACCATACAGAAAATAAATAAAAGCAAAAGCTGGTTCTTTGAAAAGATTAACAAGATCGACACGCCATTGGCTAGACTGATCAAGAAGAAGAAAGAAAGAAAC
>NW_006159631.1:884674-888365 GCF_000334495.1 Tupaia belangeri chinensis
GACATGAAAAAGTGGAAGGACATCCCATGTTCCTGGATTGGAAGAATTAACATAATCAAAATGGCAATTCTACCCAAATTAATCTACATGTTTAATGCAATTCCAATCAAAATACCAGAAATATTCTTCACATATCTAGAAAAAACTATCATAGAATTTGTCTGGAATCATAAAAGACCTTGTATTGTAAAAGCAGTCCTGCTCAAGAAGAATGGAGTAGGAGGCATATCACTCCCTGATCCCAAGAATACTATAAAGCTGTGATCATAAAAACAGCATGGTATTGGCATCAAAACAGACACGTGGACCATGGAACAGAATAAAGACTCCAGAAATAACTTCCAAAACTTACAACCAACTGATTTATGACAAAGGATATAATTTAATCCATTGGGAAAAGGAAAACCACTTTAGTAAATGGTGATGGAAAAACTAGGTATCCACCTGCAGAAAGATGAAAATGAACCCACATCTTTCATCATCAACAAAAATCAACTCAAAATGTATGAAATACATGAACCTAAGAACTCAATCAATAAAACTACTGGTGGAAAATGCTGGGGATACTCCAGGAGAAATTGGAGTAGGCAAAGACTTCTTAAATAAGACTCCCAAAGCACAGGCAATAACCCCTAAAATAGACAAGTGGGAATATATCAGACTAAGAAGTTTCTGTACACCAAAGGGCACAGTAACAAGTGTGAACCAACAACCCTCAGAATGGAAAAATATTTTTGTTATATATGCCTCAGACAAGGGACTGATAACCAAAATACACAGGGAAGTCAAGTGCCTTATGTGGAAAAAAAAATGATTAACCCAATTAAAAGATGGGAAAATGAGCTGAACAAAAATCTCTCTAAGGAAGACATATGAACAGCCAAAATGCATATGAGGTAATTCTCAACGTCCTTCATCATAAGGGAGATGCAGATAAAAACCACCATGAGATACCACCTAACCCCTGTTAGAATGGCAAAGATAAAGAACATAAAAAGTGGTAAGTGTTGGCGGGGATGTGGTGAAAAGGGAACCCTGCTACACTATTGGTGGGGATGTGAAGGGGAACCACTGTTGAGAACAATATGGAGGTTCCTCAAAGATCTACAAATAGAACTACCATTTGATCTAGCAATCTCACTTTTAGGTATCTACCCAAAGGACAGGAGAATGCTCAATCAGAAAAGAGCTTTCACATCAGTGTTTATTGCAGCATTATTCACAATTACCAAGACATGGAACCAATGTAAATGTCCACAAACTGATGAATGGATTGGAACAGTGTAGCATATATACTCTATGGAATACAAGACCCTGGCATTTGATAGAAAGTGGTCAGATATGGAGGATCTATTGCTGAGTGAAGTAAGCCAGGCTATGAAAGAAAGATATTGTATATATCCACTTAATATATACCAACTATCTGCACTCTGTGATAGAGAGCAAAATATTGGAGGACATAAAAGCAGTGAAAGTACTTAATGAGAATAAGAGTGTGGAATGGGGAGTGAAGAGAGGAGAATAGAGAAAGATAGCAAGAGAACAAATAGAGAGGCAGGTCATTAGTGGGAAACAGATATGGCTTATTATCTGTTGATCATGACATGTATAGTAGTATTCTCAACTGGATTGATCTGAGAACTATTTCATGATGGGTAAAGTCTTTTTACAAGCAAAATCAGAAATAGTGATTGACTGTTTAAAAAATAATTGGAATAATAATAATAATGATTGGGAAAAACAATGAAAAGATATTAAATGATGAAGGGGGGAGATTAATGTCTCTGTATTGACTGACATGCATGACATTCTCTTTGGAAAAAGCAATGTAATGCAATGTAAAGTTATATTCAATCTAATGTAATATAAACAAGGTTATGATGATAATAAAATAAATAAATAATTTTTAAAAAACTCAAAAATTCTAATAACCTTAATTATAGCTGGTGTAAGTAAACAAATTAAAAGGTAGAGATTAGCATAGTGAGTAAAATAAAAAAAGACTATCAAACTGGGGCCCGACAGTGGTGTAGTGGTAACACACAATGTGATGTCAGGTTAACCCATGTGGGAAGGTTTCAGGTTCACATTCATAGATCTTCTTGAGTACTGCACACTCATAAACCAGTTATCTTGGGCTTGTTTGGCATGGATTGTGATGCCAACATCCTATGGGGATGATATCTCTCTGTTTCTGTCACTCTCATGAAATAAATAAATAAATAAACTTTAAAAATTTAAAAAACTATTAAATTGTCTTTAACAATCATTTCTTTAATAAGTGGATGGTTCATTACCTATGAAATTAGAAACAAAAAACTTATCATAAAAATGTTATTGAGAGAACTCCATTCTAATTGGGAGGCAAAGAAAGTTCTTTCCAAAAATGAAGACCCCCAAATTGTTTTGCTACTAATCAGTTCTTTAACTGGAAAACATTGATCTTCCTAATTTTATCATTCTGGAACAATTTTGACACTGAGAATGATGTAATAATAAGTATTTATCCTATGTAATATACTAACTTATAACACACAAAAGGGAATTTATCTAAAAACTACAATAATGAATGATTTATCCTAAGAATGCAAGATATTTTAATTTTAGGAATTTATTAGTATATATCATCAAAATAATATGCTGAAGGAAAATATATTAAAGAAACAATAGATGTTAAGTTTTAAAAATTTCAAAATAATTTGTCTTTTAAATACATTTTTATATTCATATATTTTTATATAAAGGATTTAAAAATACTCTGTATTCTTATGTTTTTCTATTTACTGTCTTACATGAACAGAGAATGAACAATAAACAATGAATATTCAGACTAGAAAAAGAAGCAAGCAAAACTGTTCACAAAAGTAGAAATGCCAATGGACAAATAAACAGAAAAATGTTGGTGCACTTCCCTACCAAACAGAAAACAGTAAAAACAAAATCCTCATAGTCTTCATAAATTAGTAATTTAATATTGCAAAGGAGGGCATAAAATTAATATGCAATGGAGTATGCATTATTCATCCACAGTTAAGCATCTAGGATATGGTAATTCTATGTACAGTTGAAAATAAATGTAATTATAATGTAAATTAGTAAAACAATTCAGAAGTGTTATCTGCTAATATATTTCAAGAATCTTAAAGTTGTATGTATTGGGTCATAAGAAAAGTCATGACACATTTTTGCATTAGAAAAACATTGAAAAATATGTCATGACTTTTCTGAAAACCTAATGTAATTTCGTTTGGCAATGATACTTCTAGAAAAATGTCCTCATGAAATAGTGTCAATTTTCTGAAATTATCTATTTATAATGTTATTTATAGTTCATGAGTAAAATTTTAAAATAAAGAAAAGTAACTAAAAATTTTTTTAAAAGACGGTCTCAGATGTTGTTAGCTGTTTATCTGAATGTCAATTACTCTCTTTGTCCTTACTAACAGAACATTGATTTCATTCTAGGTGGCATGATGACCAGCCTCAACCAAAGCAAATTCTTGATTAGTCTTATCCAGCTGCAGCCTAAATTTAACACCACTCAAAAGTTCAAGGACCGGGAACCAGCAGTTAGCGTAATGGCTATGTCGCTGGACTCCCACGTAGTCGACTGCGGGTCGTGTCCCGGACCCGGTGGCTTAAAAAAACTCACGCCGGGCGCGTGTGCGTGCGTGCCCAAGATCCCGAGAGG
>NW_006159631.1:888470-890044 GCF_000334495.1 Tupaia belangeri chinensis
CTCAAGGGAAAAACACTCAAAAAAAAAAAAAAAAATAAAAAAAAAAAAAAAAGTTCAAGGACCAACAAGGGACCTGAGGCAAGGAACAATTAAGCAGCTTCAGCCTTGCAAACCAGTACTTACCATAAAGTCTCTCTCTTGTTGGTCATTTTGTTATTATTTTTTTCCCCTCTCATTCATTATTTATTAAGTAATAACTTCTTAGTTTTTCCCTGGTGTTTTTTTATTATTATTTTTCCTAATTTTTTACTGTTTTTCCTAGAACTCTAACTTTTTCAGGAATATCCATAGAAGTTTCATGAATTAAGAATTTCTTCAAACCCAGGAGGGCATATTTCTATAAAAAGTCATTTTTTCTTCTGCTTTTTTGTTGTTGTTGTCGTTTAACCTTCTTTTCCGTTCATGTTCTTGTCCTCTTTACAGGTCATCCTGTAAATGGCCTTTAATGCATTCTTTTTATTTTTTTTTCAATTTTTTATACATTCAATCAAATTATTTAGCTTACAAAGTAAACATTTCAATATGTAAACATTTTTCCCAAGTCCAGTTGATCAAAGTATTTTCAACAGATAACACCACACTTCCCCTTCTGGTCACTTCTCTGCCTCCGTATCCCTCCTCCAAATGTCCTTCCCCAGGCCCCACTCCTCCACACACACCATATCTGGCATTCACACCCATCTCTTGTATTTGTACATCCTTTAGTCAATCAGTTTCAGTCATAGAGAGTAGACACTCGATATATATTAAGTGAGGATATATAATGTCTCTACTTCATAGCCTGGCTTGCTTCACTCAGCAGTAAATCTTCCATATTCTTCCACTTTCTGTCAAAAGCCGGGCTCTTGTTTTTTTTATGGCTGAATAGTATTCTATAGAGCATATGTGCCACAGTTTTTCAACCCATTTATCTGTACAGTGGCATTTGGTTGGTTCCATGTCTTAGCAATCATGAATACTGCTGCAATAAACATTGATGTGCAAGTACTTTTCCAATGAAGAATTCTTCTGTACTTTGGGTAGATACCAAGGACTGGGATTGCTGGATCATGTGCTAGTTCTATTTGTATATTTTTGAGGAATCTCCAAATTGTTCTCCACAGTGGCTGGACCAATATACATTCCCACCAGCAGGTAAGAGAGTTTCCTTTTCACCACATTCCCGCCAACACTTATCCTTTTTTAATTTTAATCTTAGACATTCTGACTGGGTTTAGGTGGTATCTCATTATTGCTTTGATCTGCATTTCCCTTAAGATGAGGGGTGTTGAGCATTTTTTTTACATGCCTTTTGGCTATTCGTATGTCATCATTATAGAGTGGTTTTTTAAACTTATTCTTCCATCTTTTAATAGGGCTGATCATCTTTTTTATTAAACAACTGTTTGAGATCCTTGTGTATTCCAATTATCAGTCCCTTATCTGATGCATAATTTACAATGATATTTTCTCATTCTGAGGGCTGTCGATTCACACTAATTACTGTGTCTTTTGCCATGCAGAAACTTCTTAGTCTGATGCAATCCCACTTGTCTATTTTGGGGATTATCCACTGTGTTTTGGGGGGTCTTATT
>NW_006159631.1:890916-895304 GCF_000334495.1 Tupaia belangeri chinensis
ATAGATAGCTTTTATTGTGTTGAGAAATGACCATTCTATACTGATTTTGCTGAAAGTCTTGATCATGAAGGGATGTTGTATCTTATCAAATACTTTTTCTGCATCAATCGATATGACCACATGGTTTTTATCTTTATTCCTGTGAATATGGTGTATTACATTTATGATTTTGCATATGTTGAACCAACCTTGCATTCCTGGAATAAAGCCTACCTTATCATGATGTATAATCTTTTTTATAAGTTGTTAGATATGATTTACTTGTGTCTTGTTGAGAATCTTTGGGTCTATATTCATCAGAGATTTTTGTCTATAGTTTTCCTTCCTTGTTCTGTCCTTATCTGTTTTAAGGATAAGAGTGATAGAGGCTTCATAGAATGAATTAGGGAGAGATTCACCCTTTTGGATCTTTAGAAATAACTTGAGCAGAATGGGGGTTAACTACTCTTTGGAAGTTTTATAGAATTCAGAGGTGAAGTCATCAGGCCAGGGCTTTTCTTTGTTGGGACAATATTTTTTTACTGATTCAATCTCCTGGCTTGTTATGGGCTTATTCAGACTTGAGGGCCTCTCGGGACTTGGGAAATTTTCTTCCAGGACTTCATGGAGTAGATTTTCTTTCCTTTTTTTTTTTTTTTTTTTGAGAGGTTTTCGCTATAGGGCACATGCGCTCGCCAGACAGAGAGAGACATAGAGACAAAAAGCGAGAAATCAACCCCCAGAGGGGATGGTCATGCCACAATCCCTTCTCCTCCATACTCCTCTGGGGATCTTGGGCACGCACACACACGCGCCCGGCGTGAGTTTTAAGCCACCGGGTCTGGGATGCGAACCGTGGTCGACTACGTGGGAGTCCAGTGACATAACCATTACACTAACTGCTGGTCCCTTGGAATAGATTTTCTATGCATTATTAGTTTCTTCACCTTCTGGGATGCCAATTATTCTGATGTTTGGGTGTCTTATGGAATCTAGTATTTTTCATAAATTATTCTCATTTTTTTTGTTATTTTCCCTATCTTAGTGTGGTGCGTGATTTTGCCGGTTGCCTATAGATGAATTGGAGGGCTCCTGCAGAGTAAAAGCCAGTCTGTGGGACTAAGGAGAGTAGGGAATTAACAAAACAAAAAGGAAGAGAAAGAAAAATAATAAAACCATGCATACCTTTCTAGGGGATGGAGTCCTGGTGCCCCTGCCTCATTTTCCCTTGCTGGCCAGGGGCCTAGAGATGGAACTGAAGCTCTCTTTTTAGACAAAACAGATTCTTTAGTATCATTCTCTTGTTCTAAATATGCATTTATCTTCTTGAGAAGTGGGAATTCAGAATTTAATATAAAACAACTATCCGCTACCAACTTGGCATCACATTCATCATGAGGCTCAAGATTTATTGCCTGACCCTCTTCTACTGCCTCTTCAGTATAGGAAATAGATCTATCATCATCCAAATATTTGTAGCTATGACTATCAAGATCTTCTTTTTCTAAATCTTCATCAACTATTATTTTATTTAAGGATTCCTTAAGATGGTGCTCATAGTTCAATTTTTCAATGCAGTTTAAGAAATCCTCTGGCAAGGGTTTGCTCAAAACTTAAACTTTTCTTCCATGATTATAGTTTTCTTCCACTCTCTGATTCCATAAATAATAACATATCCTTTGCTTCTAATTCGTTTCTTTATATCCTTTGTCTTTAACTTGTTTCTTATGTATTGGTGACATTCTGGTGTTTCTCCATCCTTTTTGTCTTCCCCTTGGTCTTCCTGTTGGCTTATATTTTCTTTTGTCTTTTAGTTTTTATCTAGAATATTTCAAAAATAGCTTTTAAAGTCAATGGTTTTGGTTCACATGATGAGTCACTTACAAAATTTTAACAGTTTCAGATGAATAAACAAAATTTTGAACTGGGATCCTTTGCCTCCATTTAAATGAGAAAGAAACACATTGTGTTTTAAATAAGCTGCTACAAACATCCAGACTCCTAAACTTAGATAGAATCCATCTATGTCCAAGATGTGCCCAGCCCCATTCAGGGACTAGGGTACCTGAAGACCCTATGCTCCAAACTTCTCATTCCAAACCCTCAAAACGAGACAGAATCCATCTATACCTGAGCTGTATCCAGTCTCTTTTAGGAATTAGGGTGACAGAAGTCCCTCTGCTCCAAACCTATCCTCCCAGGCCCCAAAACTTAAACAGATAGGGCAATCTCTGTCATCCCTCTGTCTCTGTTTCTCTCTTTGAATTTCTTTTTTAATGTTTAAGTGTTTTTTTTTTTTCTTGCTTCTGACCTCTTCTTTATGTTGCTAATTTCAGAATTCATCTACATCTGAGCTGTGCCTGGCCCCTTGTACGTGATGCATTTGCATGCCATGCAGTTTTAATTTTTGCTTTTTTAAAAATAATTTTTCCCCTTTTTTGTTGTTTTGTCTTTCTTCTTTCTTCTTTTCCCCTTTGTTTTCTTGTCCTTTAACTTGCTTCTCAGCTACCACACACTGAGTGTCTAGACAGGTCTAGGTGTGCAGTAGACAAACAACTGAATACATTTAGGGTCATAGAAGTCCTCAACCCCTACTGAACTTGCTGCACAAAGGGAGAATATCCTTTTCATAAATCTGAATTCAAATCTCATTCTGTATATACCACATTGCAAAACACAGTACAGGAGAGAAATTGACACAAAAGTACCTCACAGTAAAGGGAAGCACAAATACTTACAATTGCAGAAACCTTCTCCAAAAAATTAGCCGAAAGTGAATACACCACCAAATGACTAAAAATCAAGGAAAAGAGACTGCAAAGTGAGTAGCAGGGAGAAATACAGAGCTGCAGAGAGAGCATGGCTCATCTCTTCCCACATGCCTCTAAACTCTAAGTTGAAACCCCCCAGCTTAGCGGAGGTGCACCTGTTCTCTAGAAACTGGGAGGACATTGTAATATCCAGTTCCAACAACAAAAGCAAAAGTTGCTGGTGAGCATTAGGAAAACAGAACTGCAGAGGGATTGTGGATCATCTCCTCCTGTACACCTCTGAAGGCTCAGAATTAATTGCAAGAAATTAGGAAGGAGTGTATAATCTATTAGATAACCAGCAAGCATCTCAGAGGCACAAGGAATATGAGAAACCAAGAAAATATCTCTTCTCCAAAGGAAAAAAACAACTCTTCATCATCCACAGAAAATACAATGAAACTCGTGGAAATGACAGATAAATATTTCAGAATATTCATAGTGACAAAACTAATCAAGATGCAAGGGAAAAGAGACAACTACACCAGAAGATGCAAGAGAAAAAATGCAGCGAGTTCCTGGAGATGAGGAAATTCTTCCACAATTTGAAAGAAGAAATACACACCATAAAAATAATCAAATGGAACTGATAGAGATGAGGGCTGTAAAACAAGAAATCAAAACCTCCCTCAAAAGTATTAAAAGAAAATTAGACTATGAAGAAAATTGAATATCAAATGTAGAATACAAAATCCTCTTTCCTAGAAAAAAAAATCACCAAAAAGACTGAGAAAATAATTCCTCAAACAGAATAATATATGAGAAATATTAGATACAATTAAATGTCCAAACATCTGGATAATTGGTATTCCAGAAGGTGAAGAAACTAATAAGGGCATTGATAATTTATTACATGAAATCCTGGAAGAAAACTTTCCAAATATAGAGAGGCAGTCAAATTTACATACCAAAGAAACACAAAGCACACCAAAAAGAATCACCCCAAAAGATCTTCTCCAAGGCACATCATAGCCAGATCACCAGCACCACAGACAAAGACAAGATACTAAAACTGGCAAGAGAAATGTCAAGTTACTTTAAAAGATTATCCCATCAGGCTAACATTGGACCTCTCTTTGAAAGCAGTGTAAACAAGAATGAGAAAATATATTCAAAAAGTTACATGAAAAACAATTTCAATCAAGGATACTATACCCTGAAATATTATCCTTCATATGGAAGGAAAAAAAAAAACATTTTCCGATTAAAAAAAATGAAAGAATTTATGACCAGACCAGCTCTTCAAGAAGTTTGGAAGGAAGTCCTATACCAGAAAAACTAAAGACAGTCAGACAGAAATAAGACAACAAAAGATAACCAAGGAAATGCTCAACATAATAGTAGGGACAAATCTGGGAATATCAATAATAATGTTGAATGTTAACATCCCAGATTTAAATGGAAAGATTGGACCACGGTAACACTGCAAATTCAACAGAAGAGAGATTAATTATATAAGAATGAACTTGTGAAATACAATTTTGTGACTTTGATTAAAACATTACTGATTTTCTTCTATGCTTTTTCTTCCAGATATAAGGATTTCTATTTTCTTTTGAGCTGTTGATAGATTCAGCTATTGGTTAACATTTTTTTATT
>NW_006159631.1:895395-901820 GCF_000334495.1 Tupaia belangeri chinensis
GGGGATCTCCATGTCACAATCCCTTCTCCTCCATTGTCCTCTCAGGATTTGGGGCACACACAGACACAGGCCCAGCATGATGTTCTAAGCCACTGGGCATAAATTTGAACCAAGATCGACTACATGGGAGTCCAGAGATGTAGCATAAGTTCAATAATATTTGCTGCCTTGCATCAGAAATTGGAAATACTGGTTATTGCTAGGGCTTTGACTGGAATGTCATATCTGAGGATATGACCAGAAAGCTAAGGAACTAAAGTAGATCTCAAGAATGCCAACAGAAGCTTGTGGAAAGATTGTCCAGTACCATATACAGTTCTGCCTGGCAATAAGTAAAGAATGTTGTCACTTCCTGAGAGGCCCAAAAGACTCTCAGGTATAGGTACTTAAAGGCACAGTCAGATGGTGAATTCCTGACTTGGCTCAGTAGCCTTGGGAGGCTTTTTAAAGAGTCTAACCTGAAGTTCCTCATAAAAGCTTCATGCAAAGCCAATCTAATCAATAAGTATTCTTATTGGACTTTGTGCAAATAACAGACCAAATTGAGACTAAACTTGTATTTTTTTTGCAAGTAGGTTAGTTTATGTCTCTTGTTAGTAAAAGGGGGAATGGAGAGATTAAAAAATGTTTCAGAAGAAAATTACAGTGCACTTGTTACTAGATTTTAGTTTTGTTCATATCTGTTTTTTGACTTTTTAATATCTACTTACTATTTGAACAGAATCATAATCTTTTTCCTGCTTTTAAGTCTTAAGCAAATTTTTCTTCCTTTTTTGATTTTGATTTATTAAAGCTAAAACTACTGTTTTTGAAAATAAAGAAAAATACATTAAAAAACAAAATAGCTAACTAAATAAATAAACATACCTACTTAATAAATACAGTAAAATATATAGCCTCAGATAAGTGCTATTATATAGTATGTTCATCCTACTCATTGAGTTTTATGCCTAAAGTCAGACATGTCATCATAGATATGTTTATATCAACTTACTATTTTTTAATATAGCTAATATCATTTTTTAAATTTATTTTTTATTTCATTTTCTTTTATATAGTCAATCCTGTTATTATTTGGCTTACAAAATGGATATTTCAACAGGTGAACATTTCTCCCTAGTACAGTTATCAACTTACTATTGAAAGTACTTAGTTTAATTAAGATATTTTGTGAATCAATAAAATGTGAAAAAAGTGACCAGCAGATGGCATAATGGTTATGTTACTGGACTCCTACATAGTCGACCATGATTCAGTTCCTGGACTCAGCAGCTTAAACTCATGCCAGGTGCTTTTGCATGTGTGACCAAAATCCTGAAAGGGGAATAGAAGAGAAGGAATTGCAGAATAGCCATCCCACTCTGGGGGGGTGGGAGCAGTGATTTCTCACTTTCTGTCTCTCTGGCGAGTTCACATGCCTCTAAGCAAAAATCTCTCTTAAAAGAAAAAAATGAAAAAAAAAACATGGAAAGTAACTGTAGATACCAGAGACAGTGTGTGAGGAGGATGAAAAATGGCAGAGGGTGAGAAGGAGGAAATCAAGGAGGGAAAATGAAGTAAAATGTATAAGAAATAAGCAATGGAAAATTATTTGTTGAAGATAATATTTATGGTAATATCTTTGATTCAGTCAATATACAGTGTCTTCTGGATGGGAAAATTCATTTTGTATGCTGCAGTGATATACATGAAAGAATGCAAAGTAAATGTAAAAACAACAACAACAACAACAAACTACTATAAGACCAAGAACTATCACTTTGACTTTCAGATTCTACAGTTGAATTAGATATCACCTAGTTATGTGAATCCATTCCTGGTATAGTCTTCAAATCCTCCCCAAGATAGTGTTGTGTATCACTTTTTCTTTAGTTTTCTCCACCAATCACAATGGAGGAAAGGCTTATTCTGACTCTTACCACTAACTGAGAGTCTAGATTCCCCTTGGTTTTCTGTTCCTAGATCCTCCCTGGCAGATCTTCCTCAGTATCCTAGACTCTGCAGGGCAGAGACCACACTTTAGCTTTCTCAATTCTTTTCTTTTTTCCATTACTAAGACCAGATATTTGGATCTTGAACCACAAGTGGGTGAATCTTGCTTTAACTGAAAAATTTCTCTAATGCTAAAAAGGACCTGGATTTTGCTTTACACATATTTCCCTAACATATACCATTATCTCTTGAAATCCTCCCTTGACCATGAACAGTCTAGGCTGATTTCCAGCTAGACCTATGACTGTTATTGCATACTCTCTGAGTGCCATGTTTTACTTACTTCACTGGACCAATCAGAGATGGAGCTGACTCCACAAATATTGGTCCTCTTAGCTGCCACGCTAATTTCCAAGATGTGACAAAAATAAGTATACTGACTTACTTTGGAGAGCTCCTTTCCAGGACCACAGTGTTGGCAGGTGATGCATCATCCCCACTGGTCCTGGTATTCATGCTCTGAGCAATCCACAGTGGAAAGACTGTGGGTACAAAACATAAGAACTAGGAAGCTAGTGAGGAATTGCAAAGTAATTAGTGGTATCCATGTTATTTAACTTCTGGGTCTTAATCTAGTCTCTGGCTGAGTTACAAGAGCCAAGGAAGCCAATCTAAAATAACTAATGTTGGGACCTGCAATTGGTGTAATGGCTATGTTACTGGGTTCCTATGTAGTCGACTGCAGTTTGAGTCCCAGACCCAGTGGCTTAAATCATGCCAGGTGCGTGTGTATGCTTGCCCAAGATTCTGAGAGAAGAATGAAGGAGAAGGGATTGTGGCATGGCCATCCCCCTTGGGAGGTGATTTCTCACTTTTTATCTTTCTCTCTCTCTGTCTATCTGGTGAGCACATGCACCCAATAGCAAAAACATCTTCAAATAAATAAATAAAATAAAATAAAATAAAATAAAATAAAATATCTAATACTTATAAAACCCTGGCTATGTGCCAGGAACTTTTCTAAATACTGCACATGGAATAACTCATTCAATTTTTATCAGAAATTATTATTAATTCCACTTTTCAGATAAGGAAACCAAGACACAATGGTCAAGAAATTTGACCAAATTCACAGTGGCTATACCAGAAGCTGAACTGGTAAAAAGAATAAGATAAACAGCTAATATCTACAAAAGGGATATAGAGCCACCACAATCTCTAATGTGTGATCGCTTATTAAAAGTTTATTTTTTTACAATGCATTACATTTATTTTTCCAGAAGGAATACCATGCATAGCAGTCAAGACAAAGACATCACTGTTCACATCATCATCATTAAATAGCTTTTCATCATTTTTTCCAGATTATTATAATTATTCTCATTATTTTTTCTTTATTATTTTTTATACATTCAATCACTATACATAATTTAGATTGTAAACAGACTTTACCCAGCATGATATACATCGCAGTCTAGTTGAGAATATCATAGACATCCTCATCAACAGATAATAAACCATATCTGTGTCCCACAAATATCTTACCTTTCCATTTTTTCCCCAAATTCTCTTTCATGCATTCTTCCCCTCCCACACTCTCCTTCCACTCTGTCTCTAATGTCTACAACAATTTTTTTGAGAGGTTTTTGCTATAGGGCGCGTGCGCTCGCCAGACAGACAGAGAGAGACAGAGAGACAGAAAGCGAGAAATAACCCCCCGGGGGGATGGTCACGCTGTAATCTCTTCTCCTCCATTCTCCTCTCGGGATCTTGGGCATGCACGCACACATGCCCAACGTGAGTTTTAAGCCACCGGGTCCGGGACATGAACCACGGTCGACTACGTGGGAGTCCAGCGACATACCCATTATGCTAACTGCTGGTTCCCTCCACAACAATTTTTGATGTTTTTATATCCTCCAGTATTTCAGTCTTTACCATAGAGTGCAGACAGTCAGTGTATGTTAAGTGGAGACATACAAATATCTAATACTTATAAAACCCTGGCTATGTGCCAGGAACTTTTCTAAATACTGCACATGGAATAACTCATTCAATTTTTATCAGAAATTATTATTAATTCCACTTTTCAGATAAGGAAACCAAGACACAATGGTCAAGAAATTTGACCAAATTCACAGTGGCTATACCAGAAGCTGAACTGGTAAAAAGAATAAGATAAACAGCTAATATCTACAAAAGGGATATAGAGCCACCACAATCTCTAATGTGTGATCGCTTATTAAAAGTTTATTTTTTTACAATGCATTACATTTATTTTTCCAGAAGGAATACCATGCATAGCAGTCAAGACAAAGACATCACTGTTCACATCATCATCATTAAATAGCTTTTCATCATTTTTTCCAGATTATTATAATTATTCTCATTATTTTTTCTTTATTATTTTTTATACATTCAATCACTATACATAATTTAGATTGTAAACAGACTTTACCCAGCATGATATACATCGCAGTCCAGTTGAGAATATCATAGACATCCTCATCAACAGATAATAAACCATATCTGTGTCCCACAAATATCTTACCTTTCCATTTTTTCCCCAAATTCTCTTTCATGCATTCTTCCCCTCCCACACTCTCCTTCCACTCTGTCTCTAATGTCTACAACAATTTTTTTGAGAGGTTTTTGCTATAGGGCGCGTGCGCTCGCCAGACAGACAGAGAGAGACAGAGAGACAGAAAGCGAGAAATAACCCCCCGGGGGGATGGTCACGCTGTAATCTCTTCTCCTCCATTCTCCTCTCGGGATCTTGGGCATGCACGCACACATGCCCAACGTGAGTTTTAAGCCACCGGGTCCGGGACATGAACCACGGTCGACTACGTGGGAGTCCAGCGACATACCCATTATGCTAACTGCTGGTTCCCTCCACAACAATTTTTGATGTTTTTATATCCTCCAGTATTTCAGTCTTTACCATAGAGTGCAGACAGTCAGTGTATGTTAAGTGGAGACATACAATGTATCTCTTACATAGCCTGACTTGCTGCACTCAGCAACAAATCATACGTATTCATCATTTTTTTTTTTTTTAGTGAGGTTTTCGCTATAGGGCGCGTGTGCTCGCCAGACAGACAGAGAGAGACATAGAGACAGAAAGTGAGAAATCACCCCCCTGGAGCTATGGTCACGCCGCAATCCCTGCTCCTCCATTCTCCTCTCTGGATCTTGGGCACGCACTCACATGCGCCCAGCGTGAGTTTTAAGCCACCGGGTCCGGGACACGAACCGCGGTTGACTACGTGGGAGTCCAGCGACATAGCCATTATGCTAACTGCTGGTTCCTTGTATTCATCCACTTTCTATCAAATTCCAGGGCCTTGTTTTATATGACTGAATAATATTCCATGGAGTATACGTGCCACACATTTTCAATCCATTCATCTATACACATTTGGTTTGGTTCCATGTCTTTGCAATTGTGAATAGTTCTACAATAAATATAGTTGTGCAAGGGCTTTTCTGACTGAGCATTCTTCTGTCCTTCGGGTAGATACCCAGGAATTTCTGGATCATATGGTAGTTCTATTAGCAGATCATTGAGGAACCTCCATATTGTTCTCCACAGTGGTTGGACCAGTTTACATTCTCCCCAACTATGTAGGAGTGCTTGCACTTTTCCGATTAAGTCTTTTTCTGTTCTTTGGGTAGATAACAAGGAGTGGGATTGACGGACCATATGGTAGTTCTATTTGTAGATTTTTGAGGAGTCTCCAAATTGTTCTCCACAGTGGCTGGACCAATTGGCATTCCCACCAGCAGTGTAAGAGAGTTCCCTTTTCACCACACCCCAACCAGCACTTATCTTTTTTTTTCTAATTTTAGTCATTCTGACTGGGGTTAGGTGGCATCTCATTGTGGTTTTGATCTGCATTTCCCTTATAATGAGGGATGTTGAGCATTTTTTCATATGCCTTTTGGCTACTGGTATGTCATTTTTAGAGAGTGGTTTTTTCAACTCATTCTCCCATCTTTAAACAGGATTGATCCTCTTTTTTCAGAAAGCTGCTTGAGTTCCCAGTGTATTCTGGTTATCTGTCCCTTATCTGACACATAGTTTACAAAAATATTTTCCCATTCTGAGGGCTGTTGATTCACACTTATTACTGTGTCTTTTGTATTGCAGAAATTTCTTAGACTGATGTAATCCCACTTATCTATTTTGGGGATTATTGACTGTGACTTGGGGGTCTTATTTAAGAAGTCTTTCCTTACTCCAACCTCTCTCAGAGTTTTCCCAGTGTTTTCCAGAAGTAGTTTTATAGTTTGAGGTCTTAGATTTAGATCTTTGATCCACTTTGACTTGATTTTTATCAGAGGTGTGATGTAGGGGTTCAGATTCATCTTTCTGCAAGTGGAAATCTAGTTTTGTAGCACCATTTGCTAAAGAGGTTTGTTTTTTTGTTTTTTTTTGAGAGTTTTTTTTTTTTTTTTTTTTTTTTTTTACCAGCCTTTGTCTTTACCAG
>NW_006159631.1:901978-903737 GCF_000334495.1 Tupaia belangeri chinensis
CGGTAGGCTACATGGGAGTCCAGCGACATAGCCATTACATTAACTGCTGGTCCCCCTCGCTCACATTGTTTCTGATGAGAGGCCAACTGTCAGCCTGATAGAATAACCATTGTAGGTAACTTGATGTTTTTGTCTTACCAAACTTAGTATCTTGTCATTGTGGTTTTGGTCAATCTGGCTATAATATGTCTTGGAAAAGATCTTCTTGGGTTGATTCTCTTGGAGAACATTTGTATTTCTTTGAGTTGAATCTTTGAATGCATCTACATTTGGAAATTTTTCTTCCAGGATTTCAATAAACTTATGAGTCTCTTCACCTTCTGGGATACCAATTATCTGGATGTTTGGACATTTGATGGTATCTAGTATTTCTCATATATAACTTTCATTTTGGGGGGCAATTTTCTCAGTCTCTATGGTGGATTTTTCTAGCCTAGTGATTCTACCTTGTATATCTGAGATTCAATTTTCTGTATAATATGGCCTGCTTTTAATATTTTCAAGGGAGGTTTTTACTTCCAGTATTATATCCTTCATCTCTAACTGGTACTTTTGATTCTTTTTTATTCTGTGAATTTTCTATTTTAGATCTTGCAAGAATTTCCTCACATCTTGGAACTTATCAGCTCCATTTTCTTGCCTCCCCATCAGTTCATTGTCTTTCTTCTCTTCATCTCTGTGAGCTTTGTCATTACAAAAATTCCAAATTCTTTATCTGACATTTCCATGAGTATTATAGTACTGTCTGAGGATAAAGAGGAATTATTATTTTTACTTGGAGGAGAGGTATTTTCTTGTTTGTCCATATTTCTTGTGACACTGTGGTGATTTCTAGTCATCTGATGGATGATGCTTTTCTTCCTAATTCTTGACATTCAATCTGAATGTTCAGAGGTATACAGGAGAAGGGAATCTGCAATCTCTCTTCCATTTCATTTTCACTTTTTGTGCATTAGAATCAGTGGAAATAGAGAACTATTCTGACCCTAATCATATTTTGATACTTAGATCCCATTCAGTTATACCTGTTTATATATTTAATGCATAGGTGCTGAGCAGCCCAGGAGTAAAGATAAAGAAAAGATAATAAAATTTTAAGATTTTAATTTTAAAAAGCAATTTCAGCAGAAGTTCAGGATTTATGTGGCAATGGGACAGGATCTCTGACTTTCTTAAATAGAATTGGGAGAGGCACACACTAGCACATAAAAAAAGGGCTTGAGAACCCAGAATACTTTACCCTAAAAAAATTAAAAGTATTAAAGGACACAGGGAGACAAAGAGCGAGAGAGAAAAATGGAGAGAAAGAGACAGGTAGCACTACCCAAAAGAAATGAGTGAGGGAGAAGTAACAGCAGAAAATCTTCATTTTAAGTCTCAGAAAGCAATATTTTCAGCAGAAGTTCAGGATCCAAGTGGGGCAGGGCCTGACCTTGTGCCTTTACTAAACAGAATGAGGAGAGGCAACCAATAGCATAATAAAGAAAGGGCTTCAGAGCCCAGAATACTTTTTTCTAAAAAAAAAAAAAAGAAAAGAAAAAAAAAGCCAAAAATATTAAAAGGGAAACACAGACAGAGAAAAACAGAAATGAAAAAAAAGTTACAAGTAGCATTACACAAAAGAAATGAATGAGGGAGAAGTCTCAGCAGAAAATCTTCCTTTTAACTCTCAGAAAATTATATTAGAAGTGAAGTTCAAAATCCATGTGGGGGGGGGAACCAGCAGTTAGCGTAATGGCTATGTCGCTGGATTCACACG
>NW_006159631.1:903935-906799 GCF_000334495.1 Tupaia belangeri chinensis
AAAAAAAAAAAAAATCCATGTGGGGGGAACCAGCAGTTAGCATAATGGCTATGTCACTGGACTCCCACGTAGTCGACCGCGGTTTGCATCCCGGACCCGGTGGCTTAAAACTCATGCCGGGCACGTGTGTGTGCGTGCCCAAGATCCCAAGGGGATAATGGAGGAGAAGGGATTGCAGCATGACCATCTCCCCTGGGGGGGTGATTACTCGCTTTCTGTCTCTGTCTGTCTGGCGAGCACACGTGCCCTATAGCGAAAAAACCTCTCAAAAAAAAATCCATGTGGGTATGTGCCTGGACTTTTGCCTTTCCTAAATAGAATGGAGAGAAGCCACAATTAGCACAGTAATGAAGGGGCTTAAAAATCCCAGAACACTTTACTCTAAAAAAATTAAAAACATTCAAAACCAAGGGAGACACAGAGAGGCAGAGAGAAATGGAGAGAAAGAAATAGGCAGCACTACCCAAAAGAAATGAGCAAGTAAGGGAGAAGTCTCAGCAGAGAATCTTCATTTTAAGTCTCTGAAAGCAATATTTTACAGCAGAAGTTCAGGATACATGTTGGGATGGGCCTAGACTTGTGTCTTTTCTAAATAGAATGTGTAGAGGCATCCATACACACAATAAAAAAGTGGCTTGAAAGCTCAGAATATTTTACCTTAAAAAAGATTTATAAGACACAGGGAGGCACAGAGAGACAGAGGGACACAAATAGAAATGGAGAGAAAGAGACAGGTAGCACTACCCAAAAGAAATGATTGAGAGAGAAGTCTTAGCAGTAAATCTTCCTTTTATCTCTCTGAAAGAAATATTCCACAGTTGAAGTTGAGGATTCATGTGGGGTTGGGCCTAGACTTATGCCTTTTCTAAATAGAATGGGGAGAGGCAACCATTACCACAATAATGGACAGCCTTGAAAGGCCAGAATATTTTACCTTAAAAAAAAAAAACTAAAAAGTATTAAAAGACACAGAAAGACCCAGAAAGATAGAGCGATATTGAGAAAAATGGAGAGAAAGAGACAAGTAGCACTATCCAAAAGAAATGGGTGAGGGAGAAGTCTCAGCAGAATATCTTACTTTTAAGTCTCTCAAACTATATTTCACAGCTGAAGTTCAGGATCCTTGTGGTAATGGGCCTGTATTTGTGCCTTTCCTAAATAGAATGGCGAGAGGCAACCATGAGCACAACAAAGAAGGGGTTTGAGAGCCCAGATTAGGTTACTCTAAAAAAATTTTTAAAAATATTAGAAAACACAGAGAGTCACAGAGAGATAGAGAGAAGGAGACAAGTAGCACTACCCAAAGAAATGAGAGCAGGAGAAGGCTCAGCAGAAAATTTTCATTTTAAGTCTCCAAAAGCCATATTTCACAGCCTAAGTTTAGGATTCATGTGAGGATGGGCCTGAACTTGTGCCTTTCCTAAACAGAATGCAGAAAGGCCACCCTTAGCACAGTAAAAAGGGGCTTTAGAGCCCAGATGATTTATCCTAAAAAAAATACTTAAAAATATTAAAAGACACAAGGTGACACAGAAAGACAGAGACAGAGAGAGAAATAGAAATAGAGAGAGATGGAAAGAAAAAGACAGGTAGCACTAACCACTAGAAATGAGTAAGGGAGAAGTCTCAGCAGAAAATCTTCCTTTTAACTCTCTGAAAACAATATTTTACAGTTGAAGTTCATCATCCATATGAGGATGGGACTGGATTTGTGCCTTTCCTAAATAGAATGTGAAGAGGCATTCATTAGCAAAATAAATAATGGGCTTTATAGCCCAGAATATTTTACCCTAAAAAAAAATATTAAAAGCCACAGGGAGACAGAGAGAGAGAGAGAGAGAAATGGAGAGAAAGAGACAAGTATCACTTCCCACTAGAAATGATTGAGGGAAATGTCTCAGCAGAAATTCTTCATTTTAAGTCTCTGAAAGCAATATTTTAGAGCTTACCTTCAGGATCTATATGGGGATGGGCCTGGACTAGTGCCTTTTCTAAATAGAATGGGGAGAGGCAACCATAAGCACAATAAAGAAGAAGCTTAAAAGCCCAGAATACTTCACCTTAAAAAAAATTAAAAGACACCATAAGACACAGAGAGACAGATCAGAGAGAAATGGCAGTATGTGACAGGAGACACTATCCACTAGATATGAGTGAGGGAGAAGTCTCAGCAGAAAATATTCCTATTAAATTTCTGAAAGCAATGTTTTAACACTTGAAGTCAGGAGCCATGTGGGGATCAGCCTGCATCTGTGCCTTTTCTAAATAGAATAGAGTGAGGCACCTTTTAGCACAGTAAAAAGGGGTATGAGATCCCAAAATACTTTACCTTAAAAAATTAAAAATATTAAAATATACAGGTAGACAAAGAGAAACAGATAAAGACAGAGAGAAACAAGTAGCACTACCCACTAGAAATGTGTGGAGGATAAGTCTCAGCAGAAAATCTTCATTTTAACTTTTTGAAAGCAATAATCTACAGCTAAAGTTCAGGACACATGTTCAGACTGGATCTCTCCCTTTCCTAAACAGAATGTGAAGAGCCACCCATTAGCACAATAAAGAATGGGCTCCAGAGCCCAGAATACTTTACCTTAAAAAATATTTAAAATATTGGGACCAGCAGTTAGTGTAATGGCTATGTCGCTGGACTCTCATGTAGTCGACCACAGTTCATGTCCCAGACCCGGTGGTTTAAAACTCACGCTGGGCATGCATGCCCAAGATCCCGAGAGGAGAGTGGAGGAGAAGGGATTGCAGCGTGGTCATCCCATCCCCTCTGGGGGGTGATTTCTCGCTTTTTGTCTTTCTGTCTCTCTCTGTCTGTCTGGCGAGCACACGCACCCTAAAGCAAAAACCTCTAA
>NW_006159631.1:907071-911212 GCF_000334495.1 Tupaia belangeri chinensis
CTCAAAAAAAAAAAAAAAAAAGAACAAGACCATGGCTTTTGACAGGATGTGGAAGAATATGGAAGATTTACTGCTAAGTGAAGCAAGCCAGGCTATGAAGGAGAGACACTGTATGTCCCCAGTTAATACATACTGAGTGTCCGCATTCTATGACAGAAACTGATTGACTATAGGATATAGAAACACAGTAAATGGATGTGAATACCCGATATAGTGTGTGTGAAAGGCTAGAGTCTGAGGAAGGACATGTAAAAGGAAAAGATAGGCAAAACATTAATGGGATAAAGAAATGTGCTATTACCTGTTGAAGATAATTTTAAAGTTTTATCAACTAGACAAGGGAGAAATGTTCACAAGTTGGAATATTTACTTAGTGAGCTAAATAATGTAATTCAATGTAAAAAATAAAATGAAATAAAGACAATTAAAACAAAAAAATGACAGGTGGTAAAGAGGCAGTTTGTAAAAAGGGAGTCTTCAGAAAGGTGCCTATGACTAAGTTTACAGTGAGGCAAAATAACACATGGGAAATGAAGAAGTTTGCCTAGACTTGTGCAAAAACTATATGGTCAACAGTTTCTATTTTCTCCTAAAAAAAATAAATTGGGGAAGAAAAGGCATGAAGAAGAAAAGACAAGGGGGAAAACAAGAAAATATACAATTCCTTGCTTAAAATCTATAGCAAAAAGTCATGACTCAGAAACATTTTTTTGAAACTCTTTGAAGCACTTGACATTTTATTGTATCATTATTATTAATTTCCTTTTTGTTCTTTCTCTTTTTATATATTTACTTATTTTGGCTTTTCTTTTTATTTATTTATTTTTATAGTGCATCTAATTACATGTATCTCTACAGTGTATAATATTTAACATTTCTTTTCCCAGAAGAATTACTGTGCATATCAGTCAAGACAAACACTATCCATATCATCATCATCAAATAGCTTTTTATTTATTTTGAGATTATTATTTATTCTCATTTTTTTAAACATTCAATCACTATACATCATTAGGTTGGTAAAGAGAATTTACCTAACATGAAATACTTTTCAGACCAGTCCAGTTGAGAATATGATACATGTTATCATTAACAGGTAGTAAACCATTTATTTTTTGTATGTGTGTGTCCATCTGGAGAAAATCTCCCAACATGTTTTTTAGCTTCCTGAATGGATTCCTCATTTATCCTGCACCCTGAATCTTCTTGAAAAATATGTAAACACTCCAAAACATGTATGCACACTCATGCACTAACTTCTCTGCTGGTCAGAATGAAGGCACAGAGAATTTTTGCAGGCACATCTAATTTTCCTTCAATGATATACAAAAGCTGTGGATTTCTTCCATAAAGCTCGATTTTCTCCCTTAGAATGTGCAAAAACTCAGATTTTCCCAGATCCCCCTATTTTGGGATAGAGTGGGTTGCTATTTTCACAGTTGCTGTTTTCACCAAATTTCCTAAGAGAGGTGGAAATCACCCAGTATCTTTCCATACACCTCAGGTTTCCTTTGGAGATTGAGGAAGAACCCTACATCCTAGATTTCTACGAGTATGTTGCTAGTCCTCCAGTGTTTCCCCCCCCCCCCGTGGTTTTTTGTGTACACCAAAATCAAAATGTTTTCTGTTCAGTGGGAACACGGCTCACCCCAACATTCTCCTTGGTGGTCTAGAAATATTTTAAATTATCCATTGAAGATGCAATTTTGCAGCATTGCCTTGTATTTGCTCCAGTTAGAGCAAGAATGCATGCATCTTTCTAGCACCTGGGTTCCTTTGGTGATCAATGTAGCAATGTTGCATTGTCTTCCACTCACATTAAATTTATCAGACAAATTCAAGGAACATTACATCTCCCATGAGCACCAGCATTCCTCAAGACAAGTGAAAGAACACTTTGCATCTCTTCTACAACCATGCCTTTCTCAGGGTAATCAGCTACAGGGGTTCCTTTTATTTGATTTTGAGTGCAAGACAGTATTTTTAATTTAGTGAAGAGGTTTTCCATTGATCTGGCCCAAAAAGGTGGGACACATGGGCGTGGAGCTTGTAGGTTACAGGTGGGTTACAGTTTTTAGGTTGGTGATTGGAAAAGAAAGGTTGCTGAGATCAGAAAAGAATGTACTTAACAGATATAAGGAGAATTAATATACATCACAAAATACTATGTCAGGGGTAGGATGTAGGAAAGATCCTGTATCAATGGGTCAATGTTTGTGGACATGACTCCCTCCAGGTCCTCTGGAAAGGATTTTTGAAAATATAAATATATAGTCAGACTTATGTCTTAAGTCCCCCCTGTTGACCAAAAATCATTCCTGTAAATGTATGTGTAGGCCACAAAATTGGCACATTCCAGGATTTTAAGAAGGCTCATTCTTAGGAGTCAGGTCCCATGGTGCTAGGAAGGCTCATTCCTATATAGTCCTCTATATTATCCATTGTTATAGGCAGTGGAGTCCTGAGAGAAGAACATGTCTGACTGATTCAGTAGACAATTATCTCTAGGCAAAGGAAAGAGGCCTCTAATTTCAGTGAAGGGTATGGAAGCAATTTTTAGAGTTGTGAATGGCAAAATGAAAAATACCTATAACGAATTAGTAGCAGTTCATTACAATAGAGGTAGATGACAAAACAATTTTTCTATATTACACAGCACTTTAAGACAACAAACTTAGGACTGACAGTGTCATATCAATATCATTAACCTTATAAGTCTATGATTTGAAAATATGTATTGGGACCAGCAAGTGACATGGCGGTTAAGGGCACTGGACTCCCACATGCTCAAATGCAGTTTGAATCCCAGACTTGATGGCTTGCTTTCTCACATTCCCCTTCTCTTCTGCTCTTGCTCTCTGTCTGTTTGATTAAATTTAAAAATAATAATAAATGACAATAACAAATAAAATTAAATAAAGAAATTTTTTTTCAAGTTTTATGTTTTTTTAATTTTTTATTTTTGTTTCCTTTTGCCAATGCTGTGTTAAAGTTTGAAGAGGTGGAGATTATGACTCCTACCCCATAAATTATTTTTCTTATTTTTATTTTTATTATTATTTTATTTATTTATTTTTCATTATTATTTAATTTATTTATTTTTATATAAATTCAATCACATTGTTTAGCTTACAAAGTGAACATTTCAACATGTGAACATTTCTCCCCAGTCCAGTTGATCAAAATATCTTCAAACAATAACACCACACCACCCCATCTCG
Organism: Tupaia belangeri chinensis; assembly: GCF_000334495.1. NCBI lineage: Eukaryota > Metazoa > Chordata > Mammalia > Scandentia > Tupaiidae > Tupaia > Tupaia belangeri. The sequence goes on from NW_006159631.1 coordinate 910,293, forward strand.
TCAAGGCTCTACCTCTGTATCCCTCCTCCAAATGTCCTTCCCTAGGACCCACTCCTCCACACATACCACATCTGGCATTCATACCCATCTCTTGTGTTTGTATGTATTTTAGTCGATCAGTTTCAGTCATACAGTGCAAACACTCAGTATATATTAAGTGGGGACATACCATGTCTCTCCTTCATAGCCTGACTTGCTTCACCCAGCTGTAAATCTTCCATATTCTTCCACATTCGCTCAAAAGCTATTATCTTGTTCTTTTTTATGGCTGAATAGTATTCCAGAGTATATGTGCCACGATTTTTCAATCCCTTCATCCGTATGGGGGCATTTGAGTTGGTTCCTTGTCTTAGCAATCACGAATACTGCCGCAATAAACATCGATGTGCAAGCACTTTTCAAATGAAGAATTCTTCTGTCATTTGGGTAGATAACAAAGAGTAGAGTTACTGGATCATATTGTAGTTCTATTTGTAGATTTTTGAGGAATCTCCAAATTGTTCTACGCAGCGGCTGGACCAATTTACATTCCCACCAGCAGTGTAAAAGTTCCCCATTCACCACATGCCCACCAACACTTATCATTTTTTGTTTTTTTTAGTATTGGACATTGTGACCGGGGTTAGGTGGTACCTCTTTGTTGTTTTGATCTGCATTTCCCTTATGATGAGAGATGTTGAGCATTTTTTCATATGCCTTTTGGCTATTCATATGTCATCTTTAGAGAGTGTCTTATTCAACTCCTCTGATCTCTTAATAGGGTTGATCAACTTTTTTCCAAACAGCTTCTTTAGTTCCTTGTGTATTCTGGTTATCAGTCCCTTATCTGATGCATAATTTACAAAAATATTTTCCCATTCTGAGGGCCATCGATTCACACTAATTACTGTGTCTTTTGCCATGCAGAAACTTCTTAGTCT
>NW_006159631.1:911357-912447 GCF_000334495.1 Tupaia belangeri chinensis
ATTGACTTGATTTTTGTCAAAGGTGAGAGGTAGGGGTTCAGATTCACCTTTCTGCAGGTGGAAATCCAGTTTTTCCAGCACCATTTGCTGAAGAGGTTTTCCTTTTCCCACTGGATTGACTGGTACCCCTTGTCAAAAATCAGTTGATTGGGACCAGCAGTTAGCATAATGGCTATGTCACTGAACTCTCATGTGTCCCGGCCCACAGGACAGTTGAACAGGTTCCTTGGGGGAGGGAGTGAGAGATGGGACAAACACGCGCACACACACTACAAGGTGCTGATCAAATCGTCTTCTTCCGTTTATTGAGGAGAAATGGTGGGTTATATGCAGCTGGTGGGAACCAATTGGTTGCCCGAAATGCAAATGAGATAGAACAGCATGAACCAATCATTGATGTGGGTGGATCTCTCCCGTTGCCTAGAAACCCAACCACTTCCGGGGAGAACGGTTGGTCACATGGTTTCTGAGAGACGGTTTGCTTAGTGAGGAAGTGAAGCCTAATGGTTTCCAAGATGGCGGATATCTCAAGATGGCTTCCGTATGCAGTGCTCGCCACACTAATTCTCTTTGAACCTTTATAAGTAAAAAAGCGGGTTTAAAATGCACTATGAAAAAACTATTTAGAGATTTAAGAAATTTGTCTGAGATCACATAGGAAGCATGTGCAAGAGAAAACAACGTCAAAAAATCAAGCCCAAACTTGGATTAGTATCAAATGAAATAAAAACAAAGATCACAAAATCCCTATTTATCATTTTGCCTTATAATAGCAAAAAAAAAAGAAAAATATCTGTTGACTGAATGTTTTGGAATTTATTTCTGGGGACTCTAACCTGTTCCATTGGTCCAGGTGTCTGTATCTATGCCAGTAACATGCTGAGTTTTTTTGGTTTTTGTTTTTTGTTTTTTTGAGAGAGGTTTATGCTATAGGGAGAGTGCACTCACCAGACAGACAGAGACAGAGAGACAGAAAGGGAGAAATCACCCCCTGGGGGGGATGGTCCCGCCACAATCCCTTCTCCTCCATTCTCCTCTCGGGATCTTGGGCACGCACGCACATGTGCCCGGCGTGAGTTTTAAGCCACTG
>NW_006159631.1:912504-919436 GCF_000334495.1 Tupaia belangeri chinensis
ATGCTGTTTTGATTACCACAGCTTTGTAGTATATTTTTGGGTCAGGAAGTGAGGTGCCACCCACTCCACTCTTCTTGTGTAGAATTGTTTAGGCAGCATGGGGTCTTTTAGGATTCCAGACAAATTTTATGATTGTCTTTTCTAGATCTTTGAAGAATGTGTCTGGTACTTTGATTGGCATTGCATTAAATATGTAGATTAATTTCAGTAGAATTGCCGTTTTGATTATATTAATTCTTCCAATCCAGAATATTGGGACGTCCTTCCACTTTTTTGTGTCATTTTCAATTTCTTGTTTTAGCTTCTCATAGTTTTTCTTGTGGAGGTCATTAACTTCTTTGGTTAGATTTATTCCTAAATATATATACTTTTTGTGGCTATAGTAAATGGAATAACATTTTTCAGTTCTATCTCAGTCTTCCTATTATTCGTATATAGAAATGCTATCAATTTCTGAATATTGATTTTATATTCTGCAACTTTACTGTAATCATGTATTACTTCCAGTAATTTTTCCATGTAGACAATTGAGTCTTCTATGTATACAATCATGTCATCTGCAAGTAGAGAGAGTTTCACCTTTTCTTTTCCAATTACAATGCCTTTTATTTTTTCCTCTTTTCTGATTGCATTGGTGAGGACTTCCAGTACTATATTAAAAAGGAGTGGAGAAAGTGGTCATGCTTGTCTTTTTTCCATGTTTAATGGGAAAGCTTTCAGTTTTTCTCCATTCAAGATGATGCTTGCTATGGGTTTTTCATAGATGGCTTTTATTGTATTGAGAGATGGCCCTTCTATGCCGATTTTGCTGAGAGTCTTGATCATGAAGGGATGTTGTATCTTATCAAATGCTTTTTCTGCATCAATTGACATGACCATAAGGCTTTTATCTTTATTCCTGTTAATATGATCTATTACATTTATGGTTTTGCATATGTTGAACCAACTTTGCATTCCTGAAATAAAGCCTACCTGATTATGGTGTATGATCTTATTTATAAGTTTCGGATACGATTTGCTAGTATCTTGGTGAGAATCTTTGCATCTATATTCATCAGAGATATTGGTCTATAGTTATTCTTTCTTGTCCTGTCATCTGTTTTAAGGATAAGAGTGATAGAGGCTTCATAAAATGAATTAGGGAGAGATTTACCCTTTGGGATCTTTAGAAATAACTTGAGCAACATTGGGGTTAACTCTTTTTTGAAAGTTTTGTAGAATTCAGAGGTGAATCCATCAGGGCCAGGGTTTTCCTTCGTTGGGAGGATATTTATTACTGATTCAATCTCTTGGCTTGTTATGGGCCTATTCAGACTTTCTATATGCTCTGGGCTCATTCTTGGTAGATTATATTTGTCCAGAAATTTGTCCATATCATCCAGATTGTCTTGTTTCTTAGTATATAGTGTTTAAAGTATCCTCTGATGATGTTTTAAATTTCTACTATGTCTGTTGTTATATTACCAGCTTCATTGCACATTGCACATTGCACCTGGGTTCTTTTTCTCTTCTTAATAAGTCTCACTAGTGGTGTATCAATTTTGTTTATTCTTTCCAAGAACCAGCTTTTACTTTCATTTATGTTCTGTATAGTATGTTTATTTTCTATTTCATCTATTTATGCTAGTATCTGTATTATTTCCTTTCTCCTGTAGTTTTTGGATTTTTTTTTTCTGTTTCTTTTCCAATTCCCTGAGGCATGATGTTAGGTGATCCATTAGCGTTCTTTCTGTCTTCTTCTTATGTGCACTATTTGCTATGAACTTCCCTATTATGACTGCTTTAGCAGTGGCTCAAAGATTATGGAAACTCGTCCTAATTGTCATTGGCTTCCATGAATCATTTGATCTTTATTTCTTTGGTAGTAGTGGAGTCATTCAGGAGTAGGTCATTTAGTTTCCATGTATTTGGGTATTTTTGAGAATTTCTCTTGAAATTAACATCAAGTCTAATTCCATCATGATTGGAGAAGATGCTGGATATAGTTTCTATGCCTCTGAGTCTGTAGAGGCTTGCTTTGTGCCCTTCTGATGTGGCCAATCTATGAAAAGGTTCCATGTTGGAGTGAGAAAAAAGTGTATCTTGTGGTTTCTGGATAGAAAGTTCTATAGATGTCTCTTAAGTCCATTTGATTTATGGTATCATTTAGATCCTTGATCTCTTTACCTATTTTTTGCCTAGATGATCTATCCATAGGGGAGAGTGCAGTGTTGAGATCTCCAAAAATTAATGTGTTGCAGTTTTTCTCCCCTTTTAGATCTAACAGTCTTTCCTTCACATATTTTGGTGCTCCTGTGTTAGGTGCATAGATATTTATAAGTGTTATATCTTCTTGATCTATAGAACTTTTTACTACAATATAGATTCCTTCTTTGTCTCTTTGAACAGTTTTTGTTTGAAAGCCTATTTTGTCAGAAATCAGCATTGCATCTCAAGCTCATTTTTGGTTCCCATTTGCGTGGAAAACCTTTTTCCAATGCTTCATTTTCAGTATATGTATGTCTTTCTCCATGAGGTGGATTTCCTGTAGGCAACAGATAGAGGGTTTCTGGGGTTTTGTTTTTGTTTGTTTCTTTGTTTTTTTTTTTTTTTGTTTTTTTTTTTGTTTGTTTGTTTGTTTGTTTGTTTTTTTCCATTCAGCCAGTCTGCTGTGTCTCTTGATTGGAGCATTAAATTCATTCACATTCAATGTTATTATCGATGTTACAAGATGGCCTTCATTAGTCACTTTCATTTCTCTCTTGCCAGTTTCAGTATCATGTCTTTATCTGTAGTCTTAGACAACCTGGCTAAGATGTTCCTTGGGGAAGATCTTCTGGGGTTGATTTTATTTGGAGTCCTTTGTATTTCTTGGGTCTGGATGGTTCAGTGCCTCTCTAGACTTTGTAAATTTTCTTCCAGGATTTCATGGAATAGATTTTCCATCCGTTATTGGTTTCTTCACATTCTGGGATGCCAATTATTCTAATGTTTGGGCTCCTTATGGAATCTTGTATTTCTCGTATATTATCCTCATTATTTTTAGTTATTCTGTCTATCTTTTTGGTGTTTTTTTCTAGGTCAGAGGTTTTATCTTGAACATCAGAGATTTGATCTTCAGCATGGTCTAAACGACTTGTAATACTTTCAAGGGAGTTTTTTTATTTCCTCTATTACACACTTGATCCCTAATATCGCCATCTTATTTTTTTCTCAGGGTGTCCATTTCTTCTTTCATATCATGAAAGGACTTCTTAATCTGCTGAAGTTCAGTGTCTCTTTTCTGTTCCCACTCATAGAATTTGTCCACCATAAACGTTCTAAATTCTTTATCTGACATTTTGGTAACATCCTCAGATTTTAGGAGAGATGAAGGTGAGTTTCTCTGTTCCTTTGATGGAGACACATTTCCTGGTTTATTCAGATCTGAGGTTCTTCTTCTACTTCTAGCCATTGGAAGATGTATTCACTTTTAAGTACCTCTTAGCAGAATGTTTCACTGACTAGGAGTGTGTTTCCCTTTTGCTGCAAATTGCCGTCTGCTAAAGTCTCTGTTCTGTTGTTTTTAGTAATGTGGTCTCAAAAAAAAATACTCTATTTAGGTGTCTGAAAAGCAGTATCTCCTTTTTCACAGCTGGTTCAATACAAGGGAGGATCCCATAAAAACTTATATTACTAGAAAATTTCAGATCTTTAATTCTAGACCTCGATAGTCCCTCTGGCAAGTTGGAAGATTAGAAAGAGAAGATAATATAATTGAAAAGAAGAGTACACAGGGAAATAAAGAAAAATTTTGCCAGATGCCTTCAGATGGACCTGGTCTCTGGGTGCTACAGCAAAAAGGACAGTCTGTGGGGAGAGGAAGAGGAGGAAATTAACAAAAGAATAGAGGAGAGTAAAGAAAAAATAGAGAAACTGCCTACTTGCCTATGAGTCTGAGCGGGTCCTGGTTGGGAGTCTGGACGTGAGGTGGTGGGGGCATTGTTGCCCCTGCCTCAGTATCCCTTACTGCTCAGATGCCTTCAGATGGACCTGGCAGCTGGCTGCTACAGCAAAAGGGACAGTCTGTGTCAAGAAATATTTATTTTAAAAAAAGAAAATGTATTTGTACCAATAATGTGTATGTGAAGAACACTGAAAAAGACAAAGTAATTAGCTGACAAAGATTCTTATACAAATTGATATTATCTTTCACAAAAAGGAGGTGCATCCTTTGAGGTTTTCCAGAGGCTCCACTTTCATACCTAAAGCTTAGGTATGAAAAAATGATTAATTTACAATTTGATCTTTAAGAAATATGTCAAAGATGTCAGAAACTCAATATAATATTTGATTAAAACAAGATCATAAGTCACTGAGTATGATATTTAACTAAGCTAATAATTAAAATGTGAAAAAGAAAAATTAAAAAAAAGGATGACAGAAACAGGGAGAGACAGAGACAGAGACACAGAAGTAGAGATAGAAGGCTGGGGGTGGGGGGGAGGCTCCCTACCGATAGCTTGTTTGCTTGAGGCTAAATTATCAGTAGAAAATCATCATTTCTTGTGTGCCCTGAAATACCTAGTTTGCAGGAGCCATGTGGAATCATCTTCTGAAGACCAGGCCTCTCCTGCTTGGGTGCAAGGACCGGAGCGATAATTAAAAAGATAAAGGGTGGAGCTGAGAGCAAGAGAAAAACATTGCCTTTTAAAAAATGTAAAAAGGAAAAATTACAAAATAAGAGGAAGACAGAAGCAGTGAGAGACAGAGATAGAGGCACAAAAACAGAGATAGAAGGCTGAGGGGGGCTCCCTACCACTAGCTTGTTGGCTGGAGACTGAGTTATCAGTAGAAAATCTTCATTTCTCATGTGCCCTGAAATACCTAGTTCACAGGAGCCATGCAGAATCATCTTCTGAAGGCCAGGCCTCTTCTTCCTGGGTGAAAGGACCATAGTGATAATTATCAAGGTAAAAGGTGGAGCTGAGAGCAAGAGGAAAACTTTGCCTTTAAAAAAAAATGGAAAAAATATTACAAAAAAAAGGAAGATAGAAGCAGGGAAATACAGAGACAGAGACACAGAAAGAGAGATAGAAGGCTGGGGGTGGGGGAGGCTCCCTACCACTAGCTTATTTGCTGGAGGTGGAATTAACAGTAGAAAAATCTTCATTTCTTGTGTGTCCTGAAATACCTAGTTCACAGGAGCCATGCGGAATCATCTTCTGAAGGCCAGGCTTTTCCTGCCTGGTGGGAGGACCAGAGCAATAATTAAGATAAAAAGTGGAGCTGAGGGCAAGAGAAAAACTTTGCCTTTCAAAAAAGGTAAAAAGGAAAAATTACAAAAAAAGGAAGACAGAAGCAGGGAGAAACAGAGACAGAGACACAGAAAGAGAGATAGAAGTCTTGGGGTGGTGGGAGGTTCCCTACAGCTAGCTTGTTTGCTGGAAGCTGAATTATTAGTAGAAAATCTTCATTTCTTGTGTGCCCTGAAAAACCTAGTTCGCAGAAGCCATGCAGAATTGTCTTCTGAAGGCCAGGCCTCTCCTGCCTTGGTGGGAGGAACTGAATGATAATTAACAAGATAAAAGGTGGAGCTGAGAACAAGAGAAAAACTTTGCCTTTCAAAAAAGGTAAAAAGAAAAATTACATAAAAAGGAAGACAGAAGCAGGGAGATACAGAGAAAGAGAAACAGAAACAGAGATAGAAGCCTGTGGGTGGTGGGGGGCTCCCTACCGCTAGCTTGTTTGCTGCAGGCTGAGTTAGCAGTAGAAAATCTTCATTTCTCATGTGCCCTGAAATACCTACCTTCAAGGAGCCATGTGGAATCGTCTTCTGAAGGTCAGGCCTCTCCTGCCTTGGTGGGAGGAACTGAACAATAATGAACAAGGTACAAGGTGAAGATGAGAGCAAGAGAAAAACTTTGCCTTTAAAAAACTATAAAAAGAAAAAATAACAAAAAAAGAAAGACAGAATCTGGGAGAGACAGGGACAGAGACACAGAAACAGAGATAAAAGGCAGGAGTGGGGGTGTCCCTACTGCTAACTTGTTCACTGGAGGCTGAATTATCATTAGAAAATCTTCATTTCTCATGTGACCTGAAATACCTCATTCGCAGGACCCATGCAGAATCGTCTTCAGAAGGCCAGGCCTCTCCTGCCTGGGTGGGAAGACCAGAGTGATAATTAACAAGATAAAACATGGAGCTGAGAGCAAGAGAAAAACTTTGCCTTAAAAAAATTGTAAAAAGAAAAAAATACACAAAAAATGGAAGACAGAAGCAGGAACAGACAGAGACAGAGACACAGAAACAGAGATAGAAGTCTGAGGGGGGGGCCCTACCACTACCTTGTTTGCTGGAGGCTGAATTACCAGTATAATACCTTCATTTCTCATGTGACCTGAGATACCTCATTCACAGGAGTCATGCGAAATCGTCTTCTGAAGGCTAGGCCTCTCCCATCTGGATGGGAGGACCAGAGCTAAGAGCAAGAGAAAAACTTTACCTTTAAAAAAATGTAAAAACAAAAAATTACACAAAAAAAGGAAGACAAGGTCCCTGGGGAGAACCTGCCACTGTGCTGACCATGCTTTGCCAGACATGGTGTCCGTGAACAGTGGACAAAATTTGGATAATCCTGCCTTCTCCTGAAGCACTGGATGCTGCTCAGAAATAAATTTTAGAATTTTTGGTCTCCTTTTCCATGAAAAAGAAAACATACTGGAATTTTGATGGAATACTTGTATCAGTATAGAGATAGCCCTTCATCTTGATGAATTTTGAAAAAGTAATCATCTTTTTAAGGCTATAATTTTAGAAACCTCTGTATTTGTCCAGGATTAAGAAAATAAATTCATTTTCAGCTTGATCTGTGGCCTTTGTCAAAAATCAGTTGACTGGCTTGAAGTCACAGCCTCATGGATTCTGCAAACTAGCCATTTTGGGGGAACAGAAATCAAGACTTCCCCCTG
>NW_006159631.1:919480-919894 GCF_000334495.1 Tupaia belangeri chinensis
CTCTGTATCTGTCTTTGTCTCTCTCTACCTCTGTCTCTGTCTCCTCTCTTTTTTTAATTTTTGATTTTTAGAATTTCGCCCAGCATGCTTGCGCACCATGCAGTTTTCCAATTTTTAGGTTTTTTTTTTTTTACTGAAATCTTTTTAAATATTAATTTTTTTTAGTTTTATTGAAAAGTTTTATCTTCATTTTTTCTTCTCTTTCTGTTTCTTGTTTGTTCTTTGCTGTTGTTGCTGTTGTTTCTCTCTTTCTGTTTCTTTTTATGCACGCTCCTCAACACTTAGATTTAAATTCCAATTTGGGAAGAAACTGACCATCAACCAGATGACTAGAAAGACCACAAGATATATGGGAAAGCAGGAAAATACCTCTCCTCCAAGGGAAAAAGATAACTCCTCTTCATCCATACATAG